>NC_037680.1:100452485-100752485 GCF_003255815.1 Theropithecus gelada | reverse complement strand
AAAAAAAAAAATCAATTCATGATGAGGGCCATGAAGGAAGTCATAGGTTAGAGGGGATAAAGTGACTTTATCTCAAGTGGCCAGGGAAGGCTTCCTAGGGGAGAGGACATTTGAGTTGTGATCTAAAGTGTAAGGATGCAGACAGACATAGAAGATTCTGGGACAAAAAGCATTTCAGGCACAAAGAACAAGAAGGATGTATACCATGCCCTGTAACTGAATATAAATATTTGGTATGACTGTAAAATGATTAAACATGCTCATTTTGTAGACTGTTTGCTCCTTATTTTAGGACCAAGCCTCCCATAACCTGTTTCCCTCTATGACAGACTGAGAACACTGTTAGGCTGGTCCAGATTTTACACTTTAAGAGCAACCCCTTCCCCAACACACACGTGCACACTCTAGCACGGCCACCTGCATGCCAAGGGGTGACTGCAGGCTGATCTTTCAAGTGACTCATCAGTAGCTGTACCCTTAATTAAGGGCCGTGTATAGGGAAATTTACATTTCTTCCTCGCTGTTGGGGCCGTCTGCCAGCTAGCAAGGATTCTACACTAATGGCAACATAAATTATTGTCATTAAAGTTGGGTCCTTGGGTCCCCAGAAACCTAACTAGATGCAAAGGAGGAACCAACTAAGAGAGATCCAGGTAACAGAGCCCGGAGCGGGACAGTCATTTGTTGCAGGCCCCTGGGGTATGCGCCTGTCTACCGCGCACCGGGTCCCAGCAGCCGTGGTTACTGGCTGAGAAGGGCTGAGTTCCCAGGACGCTGCGGGTACCTCATACTGTCACATAGCCAGGAATCCAGTTTTCTGGATCCCTTCGTCTGTATTTGCCTAAGGCGACCTGCCGCCGCTCCTCTGTCCCCTAGGCAGGGAGAAGTCAGCTCTAGGACACCCTGCAAAACGCCTCGAGGGGTTATCCGCCCCTTCCCGGCCGCGTCCTGGCACCGTTTTCCCCATCACCCGGAGGAGTGAGCACTGTCTCAGGGCGCCCTCTGTCTCTTCCAGGGGGTAGCCAAGACGACATGCCCTGGGTCTCAGGGACGCGGTACAAGCCCCGGTATCCCCCCCCCGCCACCTCACACACCCCCATCCGGGAGACCCACGTGCAGCCGGGCCCGGGCTGGCGCTGCACCTCGGGGTCCGCGCGTCTCCCCGGCGCGTTCCGGGCGCAGCCCCGCTACAGGGACCCCTGGGGGAGCGGCATCCGAGAGGTCGCGGGCGGAGAGGGGGCGTCCCGGAGGCCGGGCGCGGGGACGCTGAGGCCCGCGGCCACACAAAGGAGGCGGCGGGAAGGCGGGGCGAGGCGGGCCGGGGGCGGGGGCGGCAGGAAGGGGCGGGGGCCCGCGCGGCGCCGCCGATAAAGCCCCCGCCGCCGCAGCAGCCAGCTCGCGCTGTGGGGCTGCCCGGGCTGCGCGGCGTCTGCAGGCGCCACCGCTGCCTCTTTCCGGCTGTGACCCTCCTCGCCGCCGCTTCGCTCCGTCCTCTGACTCCCCGCGCCGCCGAGACCAAGCTCCCGCTCCAGTTGCGGCCGCACTGCCCTCCGCGGCCGCCCCCTGGGGATCCAGCGAGCGCGGTGAGTACAGGCTGCGCCGTGACTCCCGGGCGCGGCCGGCGCTGCCCTCGGCTGGGGACGCTCCCCGGGGCTCCGCGCGCCGCCGGCCCCGCGCCCCGACCTTGCGCCCGGCCGGGAAGCTGCCGGGCCTGCGGAGCCAGTGGCACCCGGGGGTGCCGATGTCGGGGAGGAGTGAACTTTCTCAGCCTCCCGCGGGCCGCCTTGGCCGGGGCTGGGTGCGCGCCGGGCATCCCGGTCCCGCCCGCGGGGAGCCTCGAGCGGGACCCGGGCAGCGCAAGGCGGGGCCGCCCCGGAGTGGCGTCCAGAGGTACCCGCAGTGGGGAGCCCCGGAGCCGGCGTGGCTCCTGCCCATCCAAGCCGGCCCTGACCCTGAACCTGAGGTTTCCAGCTGCTTGCCGGCGTCCCCCTACCCCGGACTTAGGCTGCGCGCCGCCGGATGGGGAGAGACTGGCGCACTCTTACTTGTTACCTCTGCCTGTGCAGGGGGAGGTGACGCGTGGTGTGGGGAAAGCCTTTAACTTGGCCTCTGGCAGCCGATTTAACCCGAGCGAGCAGGTCTTTGCTATTTTCATCATCTGTAGAAACGGGAGTTGCGAGGCGGATGAGTGACTGCAGGTAAAGTGAAAGTACAGTACTCAGAAATTCTGGAAGGAATTAGGCATTTAATGTGTCTACAAACTGAGCGGCGAAGGAAGGCTTCTATTACATAAGACAGCACTCCACCATCAGGTATTATGGAAGATGCTATTGAAGGTTTTAGTGTTTTAATGAACGAAACACATTCTTTGTGTGTGTGTGTCTGGAGAAATCTCGAATGCTGCTGTCTTGCTTTGACTACTTTGCAGGGGACGTTCTTATATTTAGCATCAGCATGAAAAGGTGTTCGAAGGTGTGAGACTTCCTCTTTCAAGCCAAGAAGCCGTCTACTTGTCTGAACTGTTGTGGAACAATGTATGTGATAATTGTGTACTTTGAAGATTTTATATCAGAACTTGAGCACAGATAACTGGAAGAAATGTCTACATTGCTGATTTGTATATCCTAAACCACACTTCAAAAATTGAAGGCAGTTTCAACACTATCTGAAGGTCTAAATCAGTAACTGTTTGCTATTTGCAGTATTTCAATAGAAAAAATTTTGGCTATGCAAATGAAGGTACTAACCTAAGTAATCTAAGGTTTCTTTTAACCCCCAAATTTTGATTCTTTGTTAAAATAATGTTTGAAAATATTGTACCATGCAGGGCAATTACTGAAGGTCATGAAAATGTCATCGTGTTTTATTCTAAAACAAAAATGAATCTATGCAGAAAATTTCTGTGTCCCATGAACTTCATATTAGTTTAATTTTAAAATTACTGTCTCCAAAAGAAACTAATTTTCACTTCCGCACAAGGGTGATTAAATACCAGTTAGAGATTGTTTGAGGTGGCAGAGTTGGAAATGAGGTGGTGACCTGGCCACGTCACTGGGTGCATCTCCGCCTTGCTGTCCTCTTTCAGCCAGTTCCTTTCCCATTGCATGGGGACTTTGGCTCTTGGGCTATTTCTCCACCTCTAGACCTAAAGTCCATGCGGGGGACGCTCTAGATGTGCACTTCCTTGACTGTCTCAAATCCAGTGTCTTCCATGTACTCCAGCTACTAAGTCCTCTAAGTACCTCCAAGTCTTGCCCTCTCTGAGATGCTCAACTTCTGAAAACTCTTAGTGCCTCCATCCCGCAAGCTCTTTCCTTCTGGGTTGCAAACCGGACTCCCACTGTAATCTTCAATGCATCGATCTCTAATCCTTTTCCTCCTGCTGGTTTGGCCGATGACTTTGTAGCCCATTCTACCAAGAAAATAGAGGTCGGAAGGGTCTCCTGACGTCCTCCCCCATCTCCCCTGTACAGACTTTTCTGTGTTTACCCAGTCATCCAATAAATCTTCTTAAGCTTCTACTGTGTCTCGGTACTTCGCTAGATACTCATAGGTGGTAAATAGAGCAGATCCTTGCTCGCTTGAAATTGTCATTCTTGTGGGAGAAAACCAACTAAAAGCAAACACAATATATTGTAAATGTATGATAAATGAATAGGGTAGAATTATAAAGAAAAATCAAGTTAGACTGAGAACTTAGAGAAATTTAGAGAGATGACATCCTTGGGGCAGTGACTAATGTCTCCAGCTGTGTCCTGAATCCCAACTCGCAATGCCTCTCTCTCCTTGTGAGTGTTACTCCCTTTTCTTACTTTTATCTTCAGTCTCTCCCTATGAGCTTTTTTCTTTTTTAGTATTATTTTAAGAATGCCTTAACCTCCCTTGTCCCTGCATCCTCAGCTCACCTGCAATGACCACCACGTCTCTCCAGGCTTCTTAAACTGGTCTCCCCTTCCCGTTCAGCAATTTGCAAGCCAGCCAGAGTCTCCTCAAAGTTCAAGGCCCATGACTTCCTGAATAAGCAATCTTTTTTTAAAAATTTTTATTATTATACTTTAAGCTCTGGGGTACATGAGCTTATACTTTAAGCTCTGGGGTACATGAATGTGCAGGTTTGTTACATAGGTATACATGTGCCATGGTGGTTTGCTGCACCCATCAACCTGTCACGTTAGGTATTTCTCCTAATGTTATCCCTCCCCAACACCCCCCTGCCCCGGCCACAGGCCCTGGTGTGTGATATTTCCCTCTCTGTGTCCATGTGTTCTCGTCTGAACAAGCAATCTTATGGATACCCACTAGGCTTCTCCGTGGCATTTGATGAGGTTCTTCCATTCCTTTCCGATGGTTTTTTTTTTTTCACCCCTGGTTGCCACCTTCTGGTTTTCCTTCTTCCTCCCTGGCATCTCTGCTACCTCTTGAGGTTACCCAGGGTTCGCTGTCATCCCTCTTGTGCCCTGTGTATTTGGGTGAACCATGTTCTCACAGCTTCAACTGTCACCAATATGAAGTGAGTCCTAGATTGGCATGTAAGCTAGCTTGAGCATGCTCCTGTGTTCCAATCAGTTACCTGCAGTCTGGTGCGCTTACCCATGCCCTTTAGACCAGAAAAATGCCCCACAGTAAATCCAAAATTGATTTTAGTTTTCACCACCCACCCCATATTTGCTTCATCATTAGCCAAGATTTGTCTGGTTTTTTTTGGCAGTGGCCCCACCATTCATGGAGGTGTTGGAGCAGGAGCCTCACAGTGATGCTGGGTTCCTGCACTGCCCACATCCAGGCCGTCACCAGATCCTCTTGCTTCTCTATGCTGTGAAATTCCACAAAGGTCCGCTCTAGTCACGCTGGCCTTGCCTTGCTTTAGAGTCCAAAAGTGGCAAAATGGTGGCTGGTGTGCCACTTCTAGCAGTAGGCAGCGGTGTTGTTGGCCTGAACAAAGTATATAAAACTTGAGTTAATATTTAGACATCTGGAGATGCCACTTGGATGTACAGCTTCTCTTAAAAGCTAGAAGACCTGGAATAGGCAGAGTGCAGTGGTTCACACCTGTAATCCCAGCGCTGTGGGAGGCTGAAGCAGGCGGATCACTTGAGGTCAGGAGTTCAAGACCAGCCTGGTCAACATGGTGAAACCGCGTCTCTACTAAAAATACAAAAATTAGCTGGGTGTGGTAGTGTGCACCTTTAATTCCAGCTACTTGGGAGGCTGAGGCAGGAGAATCACTTGAACCCAGGAGGCAGAGGTTGCAGTGAGCTGAGATGGCGCCACTGTACTCCAGCCTGGGTGACAGCGTGAGACTCTATCTCAAAAAAACAAAAAACAAAAAACAAAAACAAAAACAAAAAAAAGCCGAAAAACCTGGAATAGGATGCTTAAATTTCCATGTGGCAACACTCAGCTGCTGCTGGCTTTCCAGTGCCTGTCTATACTGGAGGTCGGTTGCTTTCTGGTTCCCCTGGACCTGTGACCCTTGCTTATAGTAGTGTTCTGACTCCCATGGGCTTCAGAGCTAGAGACCCTAGGCTGAGATGACCATCGACGGCCTGGGAATGCCTAGTGCTTACTGCACAGCATCGTGCGCCTCCTGTTGCATCCCTTCTAACTCTCTTCCATGTTGTTGCTGGTGTGACTTTCCTCCTGCTGCCCCAAATCCAAGTCTTCTTGGGTCCCTGCTAATAAAACTTGATGGCTCTCTCTTGATCTGGGCTTAAACCCCTGACTCGAAAGAAGTGGCCATGTCATATCACAAGTTGGGTATCTCAGATTAAAAGATGAGCTCTCCGCTATCTTTATACAGTGTTGTACCTGAGTTTCTGAAGATGCTTTTGAGCTTCTGTAGGGTAATTAATACAGAGTTCTAGTGTTGATGGCAGTCCCTACTGTTTACAAGCCATTTCTACAAACCTGACTACTGCCCCACTTCCTTGCAGCCCCCCTGGGTGGAGATAGGGCAGGGTCGATTCTACATGCCGAACAGCAGTGGGGAGTCTGTAAATATGGAGGCACAGGCCATCCCAGGGAGTCCCCAACTCTGGGAACATGGGGAACCTTGTTTTACATGTGGTACCCAGAGTCATACAGTGTGTTCCCAAATGATGCCTTAGAGTAGAGTCCTGACCCAGAACTCAGTTCCTGTCAGTATGCAGCCAGGGAACTTTCCACAGTGCTCCATGGGCTCACCAGGCTGCTGGCCATTTGTAATGACCCAACAGAGTCAAAGCTTTCTTCACTCCCTTCCCATCTCCCTGCCTTGCCCTCTGCCTGAAACATTCTTTTCTTGCCAAACTGCACCTCCTGTAAACTCCACTGGTACTGCCCAGTGCTTTTCTGCCTTTGTTCCTTCTGTACCTCTGCCTGGAATTCCCTTCCTCCTGTGTTCACTGTCTGGCTGATTTCTCCTTTTCAAGACTTGGGTTCAAAAAGGCCTTGCTGGCAGTCACCACCCCAACCCTCTGTGGCACATGTGCAGTGTACACCCCTCCCCGGGCCTACCTCAATGATGGCAGTTTTTTGTGTTGTAGCAACATGCGCTATCCAGTAGACTCTAAGCTCCGGAAAGACGTGCCTGTGTTTTAGTTTTATTTGCACCAGCAGTGGTGTGTGGCCCAAAGGCAATTACCAGATGTCTGAACTAAACCATATTCATATTTTTTGTACGTTTACTGCACGCTTTATGGAAGAGTGTGTGTATTCCAGACTCAAAGGGGAGCTCTCCCTGCCAGGCCGCCAGCCCTCATTTTGGTACTAGCAAATTTAATATATATCCTCAGACATTTTAAATTTTTGATTAACCTTGTCTTTTGAGATAAAACATTACTAAGAGAAAAGCGGAAGTCTAATACAGAAGCACTTCTCTGCCGGTGTTCACTTCAGTTATCCTCATCTGAACCTTCCTTTGGAATGGTTCTGCCCTCCTTGAGGTCTGTTGGCTGGGGTGCACTCTGCATTTCATGGTTTTACAGGGTAGGAGGATGTATTTTGGTTTATTTCTGTTCACCTTGGTGATGGTGATATATGACCTCTTGGTGACTTTTTTTTTTTTTTTGGCTGATATCTTCAATCAAATTAGGTAGAAAGAGCAGGCTGGGAGAGGATATGGGCCGCACCACTAATAGAGTGTGTAGGTTACCATCTAGAACTCAGTTTCCTTGTCTATATATTGGGTATGTTGAAATAAATGATGTCAAAGGTGTCTTATTTTTAAAACCTATAAATTATTGGCTCCCTTTCCTTTTGATGTGGCTTTCTCATAAATGTCAAGTCTAGATAAATTTTTTTCATAAAAGCATTATCCTGTGCCTGTATACCTTAAAGTTCTTGTCTCTCACTTTTTTAAGCCTATAAAATCATTCAGCATTAGTATTCAGAAAGAGCATCATGGGCCAAAGTGAAGATTTAGTTTGTATTCCTTAGAGCATTTATAAATTTTTAAATAAATTAGGTCCCATATACTTGAATCTTGTCAACCTGTTCTCCACACATAAATGTGCCCATCTTCTCTTTTCAAACCATCTTTCCTCATGAGTAGATTGCATGCCTAATCTGAAAACCAATGTTGGGTTTTTAAAAAATACCCTTAGGTACAGAATGGAGTCAAATGCAATAAACTACCTCTTTAGGTTATCTCTTGTCTCCAAGTTCCCAATTTAAGAATACTGAACGATTAGTACGATTTTATTTCTCTTTTGAGAAATACCACCTCCCATCCAACAGGCCAAGTCTATTTCTACAGTCAGTGAGTCTTGTCTTTATTCTGTTGTTAGATTTCTAGGTCTGGATGTAAGCCCAGTCCAGGAAAGTCGGCATCCCTTCTGGGATTCTTTCTGTGCATGAGGATGGCCACTGAGCCCAAGCAATTCTCTATTTGTAATTCCACTCATATGTTTTGACAAACATGTCCTGGGATTTCTCCAAAGGTTGGGGTGGGCACCCTAGTTCAAGATTAGATCAGGAACACCCAGGCTTTTGCCACAGTTTGACCTAAGACATTATCCTTTGCTTCGGAAGATCATTTGAGAATTGGAATTTACATCCATTGTGCCTTTCCATTTTTCTTACTTAATTCTTTGAAGAATAATACGAGGAGACTTTAATATGAAAGAAAAAAATCCCATCAAGAGTCAGAAAGGATTTCCTGTTAGGGCTGCAAATCTTGGTAAACGCACTTTGTTTTTTGTAAACCATGCCCCACCCCCAACCCCTATTGGGAACTCTGGTAACCTGGGGAATTTCTCTTGAGAGCATACCAAAAATAGCATAAGTGCCTTCTCTTACCCCTAGCCCTCCATGTAGTGCCAGCAAATATAGCTATAGAAAAAATAACCACTTGTTTTTATCCTAAGTTTTTATGGGCCAAATCTTGAAGGTGGATGTGGGTATGTGAAAGAGTTTAATGCCAAATACAAAGCCCACTCGGAAATGAATAAGGTGACTACAAATGAAAACGGATGTTTCTTTCTTCCTTTCGTGAAAGTGCTATGTAAATAAAGGCAGTGTTTGCTTCCTCTACTAAAATTTATTTCTTCAGTTTTTAAATAAGAAATTCACTCAAGAAGTTATTCTTACTGAGGATTTGGTCACTGTTAAGATTATAGAAACTATTAACTACTGCATTATCTTTTGCTTACAAGAGCACAAACCCAAATCAAAATAACTTGGAAACAAGGTGGAGAGCTGTTGGCTGACACTGCCCACTCTCAAGCATGGGAGAGGTGACTCTGGCCCTGAAGTTGGCTGGAACCAAAGACTGAGGACTTGGAGGCTTTCTTCTCTCTCTCCTTGCCTCTCATCTCTGCTTCTGTCTGCTGGTTGTGGTTGTCCTCTCCGGGACCATGACTGTAGGTAACTCCAGGCTTACCTCCCTACAGCCTCTTGAGACAGGAAGAAAGAGCTGCCAGTTCCAGCTGGTTGGGGGGCGGGGGGCAGAATCCTAGAGAGGAATTTGATTAGCTCAGTTTCAGTCACATGCCCTTCTCTGTACCAATGACTGGGCAGAGGAATGAGGTCTTATGATTGGCTGATGCTAAGTCACATGGTCACATGCCCTTCCCTATACCAATGGCGGTGGGAAGAGGAGTGAGGTCCTATGATTGGCTGATGCTAAGTCACATGGTCAAATGCTCTTCCCTGTACATTGCAATGGCTGTGGCAGAGGAGTGAGGTCCTGTGATTGATTGATGCTAAGTCACATGGTCACATGCCCTTCCCTGTACCAATGGCTGTGGGCAGAGGAGTGAGGTCCTATGATTGACTGATGCTAAGTCACATGGTCACATGCCCTTCCCTGTACCAATGGCTGTGGGCAGAGGAGTGAGGTCCTATGATTGGCTGATGCTAAGTCACATGGTCACATGCCCTTCCCTGTACCAATGGCTGTGGGAAGAGGAGTGAGGTCCTATGATTGGCTGATGCTAAGTCACATGGTCACATGCCCTTCCCTGTACCAATGGCTGTGGGAAGAGGAGTGAGGTCCTATGATTGGCTGAATTCCGAGTTGCGTGGTCGATCTTTGGTTAGGAGGAAAGGGAGTGTGGAGAGGACCGTGCTGCCTGGCGTTCCCCAGCTGCCTTTCCTTCTGTTTCCCAGCCAGCAGAGGCTCTGTGTGGTCTCCTAGAGCCTCGTGCCTGCCTCTCGGCTAGATGCTGATATCATTCCCACTCGTGTAGTTGGGAAGGAAGAGTGTGGCAGAGATAAACGGTCCACAGTCACACAGTGTGTGGGGGGTCACACAGCCTGTATGCCAGGGTTGCGCACCCTGTATATATGTCGGGTCGCACAGCCTTTATATGTCAGTGCCGGAGCCTGGACCCGGGTGTGTAGATGTGTGAACTGTGAGCTGATACCATGGATTTTCAAAGATTTACATCCCATCAATGTTTATACCTTCTTGAAAAGAAATTCGTGTCAAAGCACACTCCTCCTTTCAAGACTACCTGCTCGCCGTGCTGCGTAATATCCCTAGTATCACAACCAAAACACATGAGACAGAAAGAGGCCAGTATCTCTGTGGTACGTTTGAATCATGGTTTTATGCCTTTGGCCCCCTAGTTCCTTCCTTAGACACTTGTTTTTTTCTGGGACTGAAATCTAAAATTAGTACTGACCTTTGGATTGAGAAGGTAGAGAGATTTACACAGAGTCCAAGTGAATAACTGAAGCTGAGCTGGATGAAACTCAGCAGAACCACAGAACAAGTGTGCCATGACTTTTCAAAGATGCCTAATTGAATTCCGTTTAGGATTTAACTTCTTTTTCTAAGGTTTATAGTTACCTTTATTTCAAAATTTGTCATTTTAAAATACATGTTTCCTCCTCTTCCTCCACTGTATAGTAATTAAGAGTGTGGAGGATTTGGAGGCCAGCGGGCTTTGGTTTGAATCTAGAGGCTACATGTTGGAGGCCATGAGCCAAAGCCAAATTTCTAAACATCTCCAAGCCCATCCGTGAGTTGGGTTAGGGCCACCCCTTAAGTGTTGTGAGGATGAAGTGAAGAGTATATCTTAGGCGCTAAGCACAGTGGCAGGAATGGAGCTGACTTTCGGGACACAAGGTGGCTGTGGTTGTGACACTGGGTAGTATTTGTCACACAAGTACAGGTGGGCACTTCTCCGAGACTCATGTCTTCCTTGTGTGTTTGACCTGATGAATGAGAGACTTGCTCTGTGTCTTTGCATGCTTTGTTTCCAGACCCCTTTCCTACAGCACTCTCAGTGGGCAGTACTCCCCAATGATCACCTGGTCATCTGTCCTGCCTGCAGGCTTCAGGCTCTTGTGCGTTGGCCATGAGGCAAAGGAAGGCTGTTGCATGAAATAACCTCCTTCTGACTCCACCCTTGCATTTGTGATGTAAACAACTGTGTTACCAAGAGATCTTCCAGGGAGCACGTTGCAGGTAGCCCTGTCATGCTGGCTGCTTTTTTCCATTAGGTTAGTTGTGAATAACGAATAAATGTCTATGCAGGGCCAGGCGTGCTGGCTCACGCCTGTAATCCCAGCAGTTTGGGAGGCTGAGGTGGGCAGATCACTTGAGACCGGGAATTCAAAAACAGCCTGAACATAGTGAAACCCTGTCTGTACTAAAAATACAAAAAATTAGCTGGGCATGGTGATACACGCCTGTAATCCCAGCTACTTGGGAGGCTGAGGCATGAGAATCACTTGAACCCCGGAAGCAGAAGTTGCAGTAAGCGGAATTGTGCCACTGCACTCCAGCCTGGGTAACAGAGGGAGGCTCTGTCTCAATAAAACAAAACAAAAAATGTCTATGCAGTAGGAAAAATAATCTATTTGGTTTAATATTTAGGTCTCTGCAAGGGTAGCATCCAGAGGCTTCTCTTTTCATTCTTGTTTTTCTGACTGTGAGCAAATCATTCTACTGTGTCCAGTGATGTCCAGATACCAACAAATAACTATTTTAAACATGTGAATATTTTTAAAGCACATGATGATGGTCATTTAATTGTGATTTGATTCCATCAATATACAAAAGAGTTCTAAGAATGTTGGATTAACCTTAGCAAGCATTCCCAGATAAGAAATGTGTTTTCTGCTTCCAATGATAGGATTTTTTTAAGGATCTTTCTGGCAGTTAACCACTTTGGACTTCATACAGCAGTCTGAGTATATGCCAACCCCTGAATTGTTGCTCTAACAGTGAGATTGGGGGATGCCAGGGAGAGCCTGTGTGATGACTTAATTGTAAGGGAGAGCTTTCTGTCTAAAGGTGTGGATTTTTCTCTTTGAAATTTATATACTAAAAGACTCCTATTATCTTATGCCAAACCTATGCTAATTTCTTAATGACATGTTAGTTAAAATAACACTTTGGAGGATTGGCTAAGGATGCCACAGTATTCATAATAAACCTGTTCTTGTGCAGCAAGGTGGTAAATCATGAATATCAAAGTGCTGATCATACTAATTTGAATTAATTTAGCATAGTGGAACGTATGAAGACATAGTTTTTCCAATGCATATGTCACTTTTTAGCCTAAAATTTCAATGAGTGGGATAAGTACATTTTTTACACGTACAGTGGCAAAATTATGCTTATGTACTACTCTCTACCTTGTGTTCTGGTTCTGCGTGTGTTTTCTCTGCCATGTTAGGAACCTCCAAGTGGGGTATCTTATTCTTTTGGGCTCCTGCCACCATACCTGGCATAGAAGAGCCCAAAAAGTACTTCAAAGGGGAGAAGGAAGTGGAAAATTATGCATCATGAGTGTGTCAAGTACTATTAGGTATATTTTATACATGATCCTGTTGAATCCTAACAACCCTTGTAAGGTAGAAATCATTCCTAGTTTATAGGCGAGAAAAATGAGATTCAGATGTGTAGAGCATCCTGATCTGATTCCCACTGATGGGGTATAGACTCCAGATCTGTGTCTTTCTGGGGTGGAGACTTTGGATCCTGAAACACTATCTTTAGTAATGATTGAGGCTAAGCCATGTGGCTGAGCAATGATACACGGCCCCACAGATTGAAGGTCAGAGCATTGCTGGGCAGAGGATGAGTTGATAGAGGTCAAATAAACTTGGTTTCAAACCCCAGGTCCACACTTAGTAGTGTGTGTCCTTAGGCAAAATACTTCCCTCTCTGTGCTTTATTTCCATGGCTAGAGAATAGAGAATGATGAGGATATTACTCTCCTTGCAGAGAAAGATCATAGTGTCCCCAATTAACAAGCAGGGAAGTAGGAAATACAGTGACTCAAGTCACTTGGCAAAGTCAGGGCTGTGGCAGGTTGAGAATTCACGTCTCTGACTCCTGTCACCTGTTACCTCTCCAGATGTCAAGTCTGGGTACAGTTTGATGACAGAACTGCCATCACCTGCCACTCACCCTTGAGTAGCCCTTAGCAGCCCCCATAACTTGGTGGCTCTTACAACCCGATCCTAGAGCCCCATGGCTGATTCATGCTCTTTTTCTCTATTGTGTCTTTTCTGTATTCACTCCTATGTTCTCGAGGAAGATTCATTCCAGAGGGTAAAAGAGATTCCACAAGCCTTGTTCTTAATGTGTACACCCCACACAGGACATGAAGGAAGTTGAAGGCAGCATGCTGTTGTATTTGGGTGGCGTGCAGCTGAAGAGCTAGTTTTTGAGCATTTACTCTATAATAGGTGCTTAGAGGGACATAGAATTATCTGCAAAACAGGCCAATCTTTGAGGGGTTTATCTATTTAGGTAGAAAGGGCACATCCTTGATACCTAATAACAATTCGAGATCGTCTAGAACAGTGGCATATGGTGTGAGGGAGGGGGAGGCAATCAGGGTGCATTGTCTATGGAAGATCTGAAAGCAATAATGAAATTACCTCAGATGATTTGCTTTTTATTATCATCATGTACCGTGGTGATAAAATATTCCTCCACCAGAGCCAGCCGCTTCTACCACTCGCACCTTGTCCCTAAGTCCTGCACTGGATCAATAATCAGCTGCCAAAATGAGTTGATACCAGTGACATGTTTGGGAGGTCAAGCTGGCAGTGGTCAGTGTGGACTGAACTGTTGGGGAGGGCTGCATGGAAGTCCCCTCCCCTCCCTCTCAGTTAGGACAGGACATCAGGAGAGCAGTCTGTGACCCTGAAGACTGGAGCAGTCCCTGATGCCCGTGCGAGCCATAGGTCAGGAAAGTGCTTTCTGTGCATTGCCTCACCGTGTGAGAGGCTGGTAGCCCGAGATGGTTCTGTAGCTGAGGAATCTGGGTGAGTGGTAGGTGTCCTCCTATGTGAGATTAGGGGAGTAATGCCCAGCTTTCAGACAGCCAACAGGGGGGCTCAGTAGTGCTAATGCCAAGCCCTTCATGCAGAGAAGTGTCTTAAGTGTCAGACACTGCTTTGTGCCAGAGGTAAATCTCTCTGCAGAGGGAAATGTTGGCACATAGCTGATAAACACCAGTGTCTAGATAGCCCTCCTGGGCACAACAGTCCTCATTTTTTCTTTTACTTGACTCTCCACAAAATCCTTTTTGCTCGAAACTTTGTAGAATTGGTATTTATTGATTTCTATCAGCTGAGAGTTGGCTGTTTAGTCTCTCACGTGCTCTTTATGGCCAAAGAAAAACAGGTAACTCCTTCACAGAGGAGAGATTGATTCCCTTAAAAGGAAGACAGAAGTTTTAATGGACAACTTTGGAAAGGTGTGAAACATTAAATATCTATGACAGCAAGACACAGGAATACACAAGCCTGCGTTAAGACCTGATCCCTTCTGGGCCAGGCACATAAGCTGAAAATGGTACCTGAGCAGTTTGTGAGTACATCATGAAAAGGCACTGAAATACAGAATTTTTTTCTGTGAAAAAGAGTGTCCCAGCTTGAAAACTGTGTGCTTGAACATGAAGCAAAAAATTTCCTCAAAATTGTTCTGCAAAAAGGGAGTTGCTATCTAGTAGGGTCCTTACAAAATCATTAGAGTTCACACACAAAAAAAGCTAGATAGATGAGATCCATGAGAGACTGACTGAGAACAGATGGGGAAGGCACATTCGCCTGAAATTCTCTCAATCAATGCATATAATGAATGCTTATCGAGATTGCTTCATGAAAAGGGGTTAAGTTTTAAAAAGAGAAGCAGAGAAATTGAATACAGATTTAGTACTTGTTCCTGAGGTTATAACTTCAGAGTTGCCAGATACTGAACATTGTATTAGTTAATATAGTGCTAGTTGTTATAACAAATAAACGCAAATATGTACTGTAACTCAAACATGAGAGAAGATTATTTTCCACTTGTATAAAGCCCAAAGTGGGCACGTCTATGTGAAACCTGGTGATTTGGCAACCCAGCCTCTTCCTGTCTGTGGTTCCACTTTATTTAACAGGCAGTTGCTAAGGTCACTGTACTGGTCAGCGTTGAGCTGGTGGAAGCAGAAAGATCACCGAGGACTTCATATGGGAGCTTTTGATAGGCCAAGCCTGGGAGTGGAATGTGGCACTTCTACTCCTGTTTCATTAAGTACAGTTCAGCCTTATGGTCACACCCACCTACCTTGAAGGCTAGGAAATGTAGCCCAGCTCTGTGGTTGGCAAGAAGAGGAAATGGGTTTCCTGAGGAGCTAGCTGCCCTCTGTCATTTGAAATTTTGTTCAGACCATTGAAGTTATGCACTCTGAAGGGCTTCTGATGGCCTAGGGTGGGCGTTTCAGTGGCAGTGTCGCACATCGTTTTGAAAAGTGCTGTATCATAGGCAACTTGGAAGGTAAGGAGGTGCTATGCTTAGAAGAACGGTTAGACAACTCAAAAATTGAGGACAGACATATGGACACTACCTGGAAAGACTGTGAGCTAAATTGCGTCATGGAAGGTGGACATGGAATGAAAAGTACTATTTCTGACTCATAGTGTATATGATTTCATGTGTGTCATAAAGTTTATTCAGGCAGATTGACCAAAACTTGTAGGGGGTAGGGATTTTCTCATTGGGAAAAGAAGAGGGCTGTCTTATCTGGGGGATGCCCTATATCCTAGCACACATGGGAATTAGAAGCTAATCAAAGAAATAAAGAATTAATGCTGGAGGAGGGGAGCCTCACTCTTACAATGTGGGAGAAGTTGGTCAGATGTGCTGGAAACATACTTCTGCATCTGGGAGGAAAAAGAGAGGTAAAAGCTGGGGAATGGGGTTAGTGCCAATCCTGCAGTCTGACTGAGGGAATGAAAAGAGACCCAGGGGATTGGGCAGGGGGGAGGCAGGGTGACCTGTCCCTGGGATAAGCCCCTGGCAGTGCCAATCTCTTGGTGGTGGGCACCCCCGTGTGCTCTTTTTTTCTACGTGATGTGGGCAGGTTCCCCAACCTCTCTGCATCTCTGTGTGTAAGAGTCTGTGAGATGATGTGTTCACAGAGCTGTGCACATAGTAGGGACTTCATGAAAGTTTCCTCTCCCATCTTCTGTGCAGCTACTCACCAGCCCCATTGTTGGGGATCATTGTCTCCATAATTGGCTATGAGTAACTGGGGAGATGTTCTCCCCTATAAAATGCAACTTCATGACAAGAAGCAGCTCAGCCCCCTTCATCCCTAAAGATTCATTGGTGTAGTTTCTTATACTAGAGGTTAGATAAAACTGAGAAGGAGAACTTCCATTGTCATTGACTTTTCATTCTAGAAGTCCTTGTTCTCCTACCTTAGCTTTGGATGTTGGGCAGTGGGGCAGCAGGCTGGTCTTGTGAACAAAAGTTCTGTGGTACCTAAGAGTTATTGACTTGTTCTTCAGCATCGCATTTCATGAGATCCTCATAGCAGCTCTCTGGAGTTCAGGGTAGGGAAGGAGGCTTGTCACTGATCTTATAGATGAGGAAACTGAGTCACAGATCAGGTACATGGCTTACCCATTGCAGACAGGCCCAGGACTAGACAACAGGCCTGTTCCACAGTAGTATTAAATGGGCATAGGTTTCTTCTGGGAAATAGCTAATGTCCCCCGGCCCTTAAATCCCTTCACAAGGCGTTAGCATCAGCTGTAGCAAAGGAAATGGAATCAGGTTATAGGAAGAAGCTCAGTAGCTGGGTGACTAAAGCCCAGGTTCGGAACTGTGTTTCCCATCACTTAACATGGTTTCTGAGCTTTGAATAACTTTTTTCGTTTGATAGGTGCTTGCTTGGCAGGAAGAGGGAGACGGTGATCACCTTTTTAAAAAAAATTTTTGAGATTTTCTTTGCAAACTCTTTGTACTGAAGGAAGAAAGCAAAAGGAGCAAAGAGTTGGAGACAAAAGCACAGGAACCTTTCTTAAAGTGGAAGTTGTCTTCTCACATCTTCCCCATCCCTCATTCCCTTTTCCTGCTTTAGAAGTATTTCTACATCCTGTGCCTATAGATACATATATTTTTATTTACTTACTGTATTTTGGAAAATGGCTTATATAATTTTTCCCCAGAAGTCAAAATGTAGGAACCAGGGACCACCCACCTCTTGTACCCAGTTCAGACTCTTTCTGGGTCACTGTTTTTCATGTAATTCATGCCAAAAAGTTACACTGAAGGATATGGATGGACCAAAGCTGCATGGGTTTCTTACAACAGGCCTGGGTAGAGAGGCTTGGTATAAGAAACCCACCTTGATTATAAGAGCCAGAATGGAAAACTGAAAAAGAAAAGAATGTCTACCCAGTGTCACAGGATTACTTTTGTGGGTGCCAAAACATATCTCAAAGTAGCCCTTTAGTCACCTAATAAAAGATGGAAAATATTTATTCCACGTGTACTGCTGGAATCCATGTATTTTAATATGACACCTTTGATATATTTGGAGGGAGGATAGGAAAGATGTTCTCTGTTTTATTTCTTCTGAACCTTTTTAAAAGTTTCTGAACTGCTTAAATGAACCTACCTGTAGACTAAGTGTGTTAGGAAGCTGATTTAGCTACATTGAGCTCTTCCTCTCCCTTACTTCCTCCTCAGGTTCTAGAATACAAGCTCAGTACTTTCCTGCCTTCCCTCTATTGCCCTGGGAAAGATAGTAAGTAAATAGTGTCTGTTGCCAAAGGGAGAAGAATAAACATAGGCTGGATCACCAAATGGTGCTGCATTTTATTTGTATGGTGTCAGAGACACTGGCTGCTTAGATGGCATCGCTGAGGGAGATCCCCAGCATGAAGCAGAGAAGACAACTTGGAGTTTGGCAGGATACCCAGGGTCATTGCAGGTCAGAGAGACTGACTAACAATTACCAGACTCACAAGAGACAGATAAATAACAAGAGGGTCCTCTGACCAATAAGGACTTTCCCCACCTTAACAAAATCTTCATGGGAAGCCCACATGTTATAGGAGGCTTGATTGGTGTATTAGTCTGTTCTCACCTTTCTATAAGGAAATACCTGAGACTGGCTCATTTATTAAGGAAAGAGGTTTAATTGACTCATAGTTCTGCAGGGCTAGGGGGGCCTCAGGAAACCTACAATCATGGTGGAAGGCAAAGGAAAAGCAGGCACCTTCCTCACAGGGTGACAGGGCGGAGTGAGTGCCAGCAGGGGAAATGCTAGACACTTATAAAACCATCAGATCTCATGAGATTCACTCATTATCAGAAGAACAGCATGGGGGAAACTGCCCCCATGATCCAGTCACCTCCCACCAGGTCCTGCCCTTGGCACATGGGTATTATGGAGATTATAATTCAAGACAAGATTTTGAGTTGGGACACAGCCAAGCCATATCAGTTGGTAAGTACCATGTGAAAGCAAGTTAATGGCCCATGTCAGAGAGCTAAAACCATTTGTTTTAGTTCTATGTGGCCTGTAGGGAATTTCCTAGTCAGTCAGCCCAAGAGATTTAGTGGTTCAGCAAAGTTCCACATACTGGGGCCCTTCATTTCCAGATATTGGGAGTGTCTAAAGGATGAATTTTGTAATATCAGATAATGTAAGAGAATAGCCTCTGGTGACAGGTGATTGAAATAGATAATTTCTGAGTCCTTTCATTATTTCCTATCTGTTTCTTAATTTGTGAAATAAAAGTCAAGGGTTATCTAAGGAAGAACACTAAGTTATGACTAGTACTTTCATTTGTTGAATAAATACATATCTGGTATTCATTATGTCATTTAACTTTTTTTCTTTTTTTCTTGAGACAGGGTCTCACTCTATCACCCAGGTTGGAGCACAGTGGTGTGATCTTAGCTCACTGCAACCTCTGTCTCCCGGGTTCAAGTGATTCTCCCACCTCAGCCTCCTGAGTACCTGGTACTACAGATGTCAGCCGCCACACCTGGCTAATTTTTGTATTTTTAGTAGAGACTGGGTTTTGCCATGTTGGCCAGGCTGGCCTCGAACTCCTGACCTCAAGTGATCCACCTGCCTTGGCCTCTTAAAGTTGGGATTACAGGTGTGAGTCACTGCACCCAGAATTAACTTTAAATGTGGATACTTTTAATTCTTTGGTTATGGTTTGTTAGGTGCTGCCACTGTGGGTCACTGTCTTATCCTTCCCAGTAGGGAGAGAGAGGTATGGCTGCTCTTCTGATTTTCACCTCCTCTTACTAATTTACCCTATGGTGGGGCACACATAAACTGATAGTGTTGTTTCATGTTAAGTAAAAGCAAATAGCCAACTTCGTTTGACCGAAACTCAACGTGTCACTTTCTACCTCTTTTCTTAGTCCTTAAGGACTTCTGTTTTCTGTTAGTCTGCAGGCTCTTAAGGTCGGGCTCTGTCTTCCCTTCATCTTTGAAGCTTCTACTCTTGTGCTTCCCTCTTGACGTAGGCCCTGAATCACTGTTTTGTTGACTAGGAGAGCATATAAACTGTTTGTGCAACCTCTCAAGCTCTGTTAGAAATGGAAGATGATCACACATCCTGTGGCACCCCTTTTTCCCAGATCCCAAGCTTCTGGGCACCCTTTCTTTCTTCACCTCCACAGATGAATGTCGAGGGCGTTTCTAATGCCAGGGCAACAGCTATGAGCACTTATGAGACCACAGGTTTGACTCCTGAACGAAGGATGTCCTTATCCATGGTCTCTCTTTCCTGGCAGGCATCTTATTGCTATTTTGGAAATTTTTCTCCGGGCCATAGAGGTTTGAACCAGTCGTGTCTAGGAGTGTTTGTTTTCTCAGGAAAAGCAGCCCTGTTAAAGCCATTGTTTTAAAAAGTCACTTGGAGCATTAAAAACCTTCGAACATCCATTCATAGTGCTAAAATTTAGAAGTGGTTGGGGCTTCAGGCAAGCAATATTGAATTAAATGTGTGGAGCACTTTAAGACAGCGTTTGATTGTACATTTAAAATAGGGAATGCAAATCAAAATTCCTCCTGGGTGCTTTAAATCATACATTATATGTGCAGTATTTTCAATTAGCTGCAGAAAAAAATATGTTCGGTGTGGTTCTATTTTTACAGCTGGGAATTGCTCAGAGAACACAATTGACTATTTCATACATGTGAGATTTATTTAAATGACTCATGGGGCATTTGCAGTTTAGCCAATAATTGAAAATATTGTTGCAGTGTGGCAGGTAAAACTAGGAAATCATTCTGCATTCCTGTAGAGGTGTTCCAAGCTCAGCAGCATATTATATTAATCGAAGAGAGGCAAACAGGGAGTGAGATCAGTGTTGAGTCTTAGTCTTTCACATTTCATTCCTGGGTTTTGCCCCACCATGGAATTATATGGGATGGTGCTTTCCAGAAGGACCCAAAACACTAAGGTGTTATCTTGTTTCTATTCTGTTTTTATATGCCAAACACAAATGAACGGTCAGACCAGATATGAAAAGACCCATCCATCCCCCAACTCTCTTCTGACTCCTATACCTTCCCCTCCATTCTTCGTACCATTTCACTTCAGATGTCACCTAGAATACTGATGCAGCAGGCTAAGCTGAGACTCTCAGGATAGACAATTCAACCTTTCCATGGTGGTTCATAAATATCGCTAGGGATTTGGAATGCATGCTCCCACTAAAATGATGTTGTAAATGGCGGTCAGGTGATACCATATTAAAATGGATCATTACTTGTGTGATTCAGACAAAGTATGGGTTAAGTAGGCATTTTGAAGGCAGAATTAAAATGCTAACCACCAATTACTAACCTTCCTCTGTAATAGTGGTTCCCAACCAGGGATGATCCTTCCTGTCTCCCTCAAGGACATTTGTCAGTGTCTCCAGACATTTGGTTGGCACATCTGGGTGGGGTGCTATTAGCATGTCTTGGGTAAAGGCCAGGAATACTGCTAAACATTCTGCAATACACAGGACAGCCCCCTACAATGAATAATTATCTAGACCCACATGTCAAGAGTGACAAGGTTATGAAACTTTGCTCTAGAAATAAGTATGCATTCTTTTTTTTTTTTTTTAAAAGACTTCCCCAAATATTTTAGACCATACCTGCTTATAAGATGGTGGCTACTGTAATTGACCTTAATACATGATGGCAATCAACAGATCATTGAAAGCTTTCCTTTTTCATCAATGCCTCCATTATATATCGAGCACTTCAATGTCCATGTGCCATGCTGGAGGCTGGGGTGCCATGGTGAACAGGATGGACAAGGTCCCCAGTGGGCTCACAGGCACAGAGACAAGGGAAGATGACAGTGATCCAGTCAGAGGGAACATAGGCATGAAGGCCTGAGGCTGGGAAGAACCGGGCATGTTCTGTGATCTGCAAGGACGACAGAGCACTGTAGTCCCCACCTTATTGGTGGCCTAAGTTACCTGCAGTCTGAAAATTGGTACATGCAGTACAGTAAGATGTTTTCAGAGAGAGATCACATTCCAATAACTTTTATTACAGCATATTATCCATATATATAACAATATGTTTTTATTATTATACTATTTTATTGTTGTTCATCTCTTATTATGCCTAATTTATAAATTCAGCTTTATCATAGGTACTTATGAACAGGAAAAAACATAGTGTATATAGGGTTCCACATTTTCCATGGTTTTGGCATCCACTGAGAGTCTTAGAACGTATTTCCTGCGGTTGAGGGGGGCTTGCTGCCTGTGGAAAAGGAAGCCAAATCCAGACCAGGCAGGCAGACTCAGAGGCTGTGGAGAGAGGGTGCTGGATTTTCTTCAAGAGCGTGGAGAAGTCATCGGAGGGATTGACTCAGGTTTTGGAGTCACTAGGGCAGTGCAGGCAGAGAGTTGGGTCTAGGAGACCAGTGTCCTCCTCCGGAGATGTTGGTGGCTTGGGCTGGGGATAGAGGAACTGGAGAGGGTAAGGGGTGGATCATTCAAACGATAGAGAGCTTTTTGCTTGTTGATGGTTCTGTGGGATAAAGGAAAGGATGAAGGACAGTTTCCAGACTTTGGCTTAGGTTCTTGGATGGATGGTTGGTGGTGTCACTTAGGAAGATGTGAAGCCTGGGAGAACAGCAGGGTTGGGGTGAGGAGTACTTTTTCCTCTCATCGTGGTTTTCTATGATAAAGGGACTTCTATATATCTTTCTACCCTTTTTTGGAGAAGCACTGTGTTTTAGAGTCTGCTTGCAAAAATGGAATGTTTTCCTCCTGGATTACCTCACCTTCCAGTTACCATTGTAATAGGCTTTCCAACGGAGCTCGGATTTATTTCTAAATGATCTCTTTGAGCAATGATCAAGCATTTTCTATATGAGGTATTTCATTCATCTAAACAAAACTGTGATGAGAGTTGGCCTAAACTCTAGACTTCTATCATGGAGTCTGTTGACCACTGAGGCAGGGCTGGTCTGGCTTTGACACACTAAAACTTCTTTAAAAGTTATGTTAATGTAATCCCACCCGATTTCAGTTTCAGGCTGGTAGGAAAACACTTCCTTATTCATGAGGTTGGCAGCCTTGGAAAGAACACAAGGAAAATCGCCAGAGCCTGACGCCCATTTCCTCAGTCGCCAGTGACCATCAATCATTTCTTGAGCACATCACCAGGGCTGTCGATGGAGTCACAGGGCTGAGCTGCTTCCCCCGGGGAGGGGAAGGCCTCTCAAGTCACCTTCGCTGAGGACCTGTGACCAGATGTGAAAGTCTGATAAAGTCATATACTAGAGATCCTTGACTCCCTCTAATAGCAAAGAAATAAAGGAAATTAAAAAAAGACCAAAAGTCTTAAAGACAGCTTTAAACATTCGTTTTGATTTTTAGAAATTATAATATTTGAACATTTTGCACTTGAGGAAATGTTAAGCTGGACTGTAGCGTAGAGCTTCAGAGGCTGAAGAGAGGACCCCAGGCCTTCATGATGATGGTGGTAAATGGGGTAACAGCAGAGGCCAGCTTTGAGTGGGGCCTCAAGAACTGTCCTAAGAACCTGAGACGTAGTACTTTTTAAAATCCTCATAACAACTCTTAAAGTAAGAACTACTATTACACCAGTTTTCAGATGGAGGAGCTGAGGCACATTGAAGGCAAGCACTTGTCAAAAGTCATACAGTTAATTGGCAGTGGAGGTGACATCTGAACTTGGGTAGCTTGTCTTAGGAACCTGCAGGGGCCATGTATAGTGTCCTAAATCCTTTTGTTAATTTCTTATAGAATAAGAATTAATACTGTTATACGTCAAATAATTATGAAAATGTACAGTTATGCAAGCACACTAAAACTGTAGCTATTCTTTTAAAAAGGACCAAAAATATTACATTTTTGCATAATTGTACATTTGCAGTACAGGGAAAAGTAAGAAATAAAAAGATCTGTCATAAGGTACATTGGCATTTTTGCTGACTAAAATTTTACAGTAGGGTTTTTTTTGTTGTTATTTTGAGATAGTTATATAGATTCATATGCAGTTGTAAAAAAAAAAATAGTAATTCAGAGAGCGCCCATATGCCCTTTACCTGGTTTCCTGCAAAGGCATTGTCTTGCATAACTGTAGTACAGTACCACAACCAGGAAACCGACGTCACACAATCCACCCACCCTATTCAGATTCAGATTTCCAGGTTTACATGTACTCACTAGGGTGTGTGTATTTACTTCTATGCAGTTTTATCACATGTGTGGACTTGTATGGGCACCACCACAGGCAAGATACAGAACAGTTCCACCACAGGGACCCCTCGTGCCTCCCTTTTACCACCACACCCACCCCTTCCCTCTCTTGTTCTCTAACTTCTGGTGCCTACTGATCTGTTCTCCATCTCTGCACCTGTGTCATTTCAACGGTGGTACATACATGGAATTACACAGTATGCGTCCGTTTGAAGTAGGCTTTTCCATTCAGCATAATTCTTTGAAATCCAGCCAAGTTGTTCAGTGTATCAGTAGTTTATTTCTCTTTATTACTGAGCAGTAGTCTGTGGTATGGATGTACCGCAGTTTGTGTAACCATTCACCCACTGAAGAACATCTGGGCTGTTTCCACTTTGGGGCTATTGAAAAGTAAAGTTGCTGAGAACATTGGTATACAGGTTTTTATGTGGAATGATTTTCATTTCTCTCTAATAAATGTCCAGGGTTGCTGGAATATACAGTTAAGTGCATGTTTAGTTTTGTAAGAAATGGCCAAACTTACATTAAAAATAAATAGATAAATAATAAACAGAAACTACCAAACCAATTTTTTTTCTTTTTCTTTTTCTTTTTTTTGAGATGGAGTTTCATTCTTGTCACCCAGGCTGGAGTGCAATAGCGCAACCTCAGCTCACTGCAACCTCCATCTCCCAGGTTCAAACGATTCTCCTGCTTCAGCCTCCTGAGTAACTGGGATTATAGGCACCTGCCACCACACCTGGCTAATTTTTGTATTTTTAGTAGAGACAGGATTTCACCATGTTGGTGAGGCTGGTCTTGAACTCCTGACCTCAGGCTCAGGTGATCCGCCTGTCTTGGCCTCCCAAAATGCTGGGATTGCAGGCATGAGCCACCTGACCTACCAAATTGTTTTCTAGAGTGGCTGTGCCATTTTATATTCCCACCAGCAATGTGTGAGTGATCCAGTTTCTCTGCATCCTCACCAGCAGCTGGTATTGTCACTAGTGTTAGCCATTCATCTGGACATGTAGTGACATCTCATTGTGGTTTTAATTTGCATTTCCCCAATGGCTAATGATGTTGAACATCTTTTCATGGACGTATTTGCCATCTATACGTCCTCTTTAATGGACTATCTGTCCATGTCTTTTATTTCCTAATCTGATTTTTTTATAGTTGGGGTTTAAGAGTTTTCCATGTAATCTAGATACTAGTCCCTTGACAGATATGTGATTGGAGAATATTTTCTCCTAGTCTCTTCATCATCTTTGCGGGATCTTTTGCAGAGTAAAACTTTTCATTTTGATGAGGTTCAATTGATCAGTTTTATAGTTTATCAGTTTTTCCTTTTATGAAACTCAGGCTTTTAATGTCAACTCTAAGAAAAATTAGAGTTTTGATTCCTGCCTGTTGTCATGCGCAGTGCTGGATGTTGAGAAAGAGAGCCATGGAACAAGATAGACACTGGAGTGTGAATGATTCTTCCAACTTCTGTCCGGTTGGGTTCTGCAGTATGTCTTGATGAGCTGCCTATTTGTTGGGGTCATGGACACAGGGTCGCCCTTGTCTTGCAAAGGCTGTAAGGTGATGATGGTATGAAAAGAAAAATATTTCCAGAATAATCCATGGTACCTCCCAACACAAGGTTTGTTTGCACTTGAGAGCCTCTATCTGGAACACTCTTCCCTGCCCCCATCTTTCCACCCCTTTGTCCAGTCACATCCAGCCCATCCTCCAATGTCCGCCCACGTGACCCTTCCCGGGAGCGCTTCCCTGGCCACTGCCTCTCACCCTGGCCCAGGTGTGCTTCTGCTTCCATTCTTGCACACTCTCCTTGAGGTCAGAGCATTTGTAAAGTAAATATGTGAAAATGAAAGTAAATATCAATTAAGTAATAAGACAATTTGATTAAGGTCTGTTTCCCCTCTATACCAGGCTTCCCCAACGTTGGCACTACTGACATTTCGCTGGGTAATTTTTTGTTGCAGGCGGCTGCCCTGTGCATTGTGGGTGCTGCTTGCCAGCATCCCTGGCCTTCCCCCTTCCAAATGCCATGGCACCACCCTCCCTGGCCCACACCTACCAGATACCATAGCACTACCCTCCCTGGCCCCCACCCAGTGGTGAAAACCAAAAAAAGTTTTCAGATATTGACAAATGCTCCCTGAGGGACAGAGTCACCCAGGTGGAGAACCACGCCTTGAGACTCTGAGAGGTGGGAGGGCAGGTGCCAAGCCCCTTTTCATGCCTGTTCTCTCCCTAGCGTCCCAGCACTGGGCCTGGCACCACGGTGCTTCATTAATATTTATAGGATAAATGAAGGGATAAACCAACTTAATAGGGTACACTTGTTTACACGGCAACCTTGGAAATACTACCCTGACTTCAAAGGAACAAAGTGGGTTTTTTTGGGCACTTGGGCCCCAGGAATCTTGAGTCTTCTGTATGCTATTGGGTGTTGGTTTCCTTGCCCTTCTCCCTGGCTCACTGAAATAGGAACGCAGGAGCTGCTGAGTTCCTGCCTGATAAAACCCGACATCCTCCATGAACACTGCCAAAGCGGAGTTCTCACAGCCCAGAAAAGGCATCTCTGTTTATCCACAAGGCGTGGACTCCCCTTGTGAGAAAAAGAGGGCCGCCCAGCAGACAGAACAGGCCCTCCTTCAGGTGGCCTTTCTGGGGTGATTTGCACAGGGTGGTTTGGAGACCTAATGCAGCGTTCACTTGCTGATTCTGCTTTCCCTCTAGCTGAGCCTTACTCCCTTTTCAAGAGGGACAGGAGGGAAGTAGGGGTTTGGGCTCCGTTTTGCCTAGCTAAGCAGGTAACTGGGTAGAACCGGTTTAGAAAGCTCCCAGGGAGTAAGAACAGTGGTTGTAAGAATAATTTAGGTTATATGTGAATGTTTTAGGTTTTTCTCTCAGTGCCTAACTGTTCTGTTTCCTGAACCTGAATGATAGAGCTGGCTTTGGCTTAATAAGAAAAAGGCAGCCTGTAAGGAGTGACCAGGCGGTGGGTGGGGAGGACTGATAATGCCATCCACAGTTCCCTACTGCTGCTTTGTGGGTTTCAGGAGGTGCACTGTGTCAGGAGGCTGGGGCTCCTCTATTCCCGCAGAGGAACAGCTGCCCAGTCACTCAACCTGGGGTTCACGCCTTCCCCAGTGCTTCTTGCAGGAGGCTCAGCGTGTTATGTGCATATCCATCTCTAGCTGCCAAACTTCTCAACAGGCTGTAGATGAACCTGGGTTGACAAATTGGATAAGGTGGGCTGGCAGGCCAAAGCTTCAATTACTGATACCATATCCTTTCCCTTCTAAGATGCACAAAAGTAACTGGCTTCATTCCTTCCTCTCCCATATAGAGAAGGCTTGACTTGAAAATTCCAGGGAGTGGCCACGTCAGGTGGCTCACGCCTGTAATCCTGGCACTTTGGGAAGCCAAGGTGGGTGGATCACTTGAGGTCAGGAGTTCAAGACCAGCCTGGCCAATATGATGAAACCCCATATCTACTAAAAATACAAAAAGTAGCCAGGCATGGTGGCACCCACCTGTTATCCCAGCTACTCGAGAGGCTGAGGCAGGAGAATCACTAGAACTGAGGAGGCGGAGGTTGAAGTGAGCCAAGATCACGCCACTACACTCCTGCTTGGGCAACAGATTAAGACATTGTCTCAAAAAAAACAAAACAAAACAAAACAAAAAAAAACAAAAAACAAAAAAAAAAAAGGAAAGAAAGAAAATTCCATGGAGAACCACTGTGTAAATTGGTATCAGTGCAGTCATAAATTTGATGAGAAACAGTCTAGGACTTTAGATGGAGACTTTGGTTTTAAACTAAGGAAAGTCAGGGGTATCAGTGTGTGGCACCTGGGGGGAGAGTGGGAATGTGTGTTCTCTTGTGCCCTAGAGCAGGCTTTCTTTATTTTGGCACTACTGATATAACTCTTTATTTTGGCACTACTGATATAACTCTTTAGTGTGGGGGCTGTCTTGGGTACTGGAGAAAGTTTAGCAGCATCCCTGGCCTCCATCCACTAGATGCCAGTAGCACCTCCTTCCCACGTGTGCAACCAAAAACGTCTCCAGACATTGCCACATCTACTCTGGGGGCAGAGGGGCAACATCACCCACCACCACCAGTTGAGAGCCACTAGAGTAACAAACATTATGTTCAATTCTAGTGCCTTGTAAAACTGGTCACTTGTTTACTTTGAGTAGTCGATGATTTAAGCAAAGGACAGAGAGGTAGAAGGAAGACAGTGTTTCTTCACCTTTTTTTCAGTTGACCCTTTAAACTCTGTCACAGGATGCAGTGTGGCATACAGAGCACTGGCTTTTAGGCATCAGGTCTTTTTACCATGTACCATTTATACAGTCTTGCCAGAGTCTTTAATTTTTCTGGGCCCTGGTTTTTATTATCTATAAAATATAAATACTAATGCCTACTTCTTAAGTTGAGGGTTAAACTGGATGTTGAAAAGGAAGCTCCAGGTACAGTGTCTGTCATATAGTAGATGTCTTATTCTGTTTTAGTCTGTAACAGAATACCACAGACCAGGTAGTCTATAAAAAACCAATTTATTTCTCACTGTTCTGGAGGCTGGGAAGTCTAAGATCAAGGCACCAGCAGGTTCAGTGTTTGGTGAGAGCCTGCTTTCTGGTTCATAGATGTTGCCTTCCCACTGTGTCCTCACACGGTAGACGGGACTAGCTAGCCTTCTGAGACCTCTGTTATAAGGGCACTAATTCCATTCATGGGGCTTCACCCTCATGATCTAATTACCTCCAAAACACCCAGCTTCTAATACCATGGGTTAGGATTTCAACAAATGAATTTTGGAAGGACATAGTTATTCAAATCACAGCAGCAGGCATTCAATAAATGATGGCTATTATTCTTAGAGGACTTAAGAAGGTATTCCACAAATTTTAAGCAAACTGGAATTTTTTTAAAAGTTAGCAATAACAGTTGCTGCTGATACCTAAAATAGTAATGAAACAGTTACTTTCCATGGAATTACAATTTATTTCATAAACCTATATTGAGTTACTACTATATACTAGGTACTATGCTAAACACACAGAGAATAAAAAAATTAAGTCATAATCCCCACCATTAAATATCTAATATGTAGATTTGGCCACATAAATAGGTCAAATCATGTTCACCAAAATAGCACCACCATTTACTGAAAGAACTCAACATGAAATAGTCTGTGGGTTGTAATGGGGTGTAACATTCATCTTAGTGTATATAAAAAGATTCCACTCTATTATTTTTCAACTATTTCTCCTTTTCCAATAAATACTATTTTTATTAAAGTTTTATGATCCTTTGATTTAGCCACTGTTGTGCTCCATAACCTCCTCTCCTCCTGTTTAGAACACATTTCAGCTATTCCAGAGTATAAGTTCCTGATAAAAGGAAAAGGGATCCTTGTTGTAAGTGGTGATTTCATTACAGAAATTTTGAAGGATACATAACAGTATACAGAATAATAAATAATATTCATATTCCCACCACCAGAAATAACTATATAGATATTTTAATATCTGTCCTGTTCGTCTTTTTTGTGCCTGTGTATAATTTTTACATAGTTAATTATACCGTAGATTTTTTTCCAATTAAGATATATCCAGAATATATTACCATGTCTTTAAGTTTTCTTCAGAGATAGGTTCTTAACAGCCAAAGAATATTGTGCTGGATGGATGTCATTAAGTGTTCATTATTGTTGGACATTTTAGGTTATGTTCTTCCAGAAGCAATCCCTGAGCCAAGGGATTCATTGAGGAAATGCTCCCAGGTGAAACAGTAAGGAAAGGGGAAGAGTGGGAATTAGGGAAGAAACCAAGCAAGAAATATCAGGCAAAATCCTACATTCAGAGCTCATGGGGAGCTCTGGAGAGTCAGTGAACAACCAGACCAGTAGTCAATGGCTGTTAGTCCTCAGGAAGGGAATGGTGTTTGTGAACTCTCAACCACTTAAGGCCAACTAAGAAAGTGGCCTTCAACTCCCACTAGTAATTGTCCGAGGTAACAGGTATAAACCGTTAGCAACAAAGCACCTAGAAACTAGGGGATAAGTGCACAAAATTGGTAAAAGGTCACCCACAGTGTCCCCTCCATTGGAGATTCAATTTGCAATTATAATTGCTGTTGCCATTATTTATTGCAAAGAATATTGCAATGCTTTTACACTGAAAATAATAGTAAACATTTTTGGACCGGAATCTTTTTTATTATTACATTAGGATTGATTGATAGAAGGGGTATTAGTGTTCCAATAGGTAGATACATTATTAAGATTATTTATGCATACTAGGGATTGCCTTTAAGAAAGATTTTTTAAAAATCAATTTACACTTCCAGCACTTGATACTCATTTTTTTATTGGCAAGAATCCAGAGAGTGTTAGTTTCTCATCTCGGAATTGAGGGCCCATAGCCATATGAGGGTTATTCTAAAGGATCAGAGAAATCATGTTCATGGCCCAGTTTTGAGTATAGATTGATAAATAATATCTCAACATACGATTTTTTAAAAATGTACCTAGATACTGATAAAAAGAATTTGCATTTTATTAACATGTTTAAGAATTCATGGTTTTTTATTATGTATTTTTACAAATACTAAAAACATACATGTGTAATATTTTTTATGTCTAAAAAAGGTACCTCCGTGTCTCTTACTGAAGAGAGAAGTTAAAAAGGTATTTCCTTGTTTCTAAAGATTGAGAACCATTGGTCAATATGACTGTAATGTCTTGGGTCACCTCTTGGTTGCTGGATTAGGAAATCAGCCATTTGGACCATTACATCTTAAAGACATGTCAAAAAGAGAAGTCTGTAGGACTTGATACGTAAGTAAACCAGATTTAATGATCTGTCAGCAGACTGAAAAACATATCTCAGCACTATTATAGGTTTTCTGGGACACACTTATCCCCCTTCATTCCCATAGTAATGTACCCCTCAGTTCTCTTACAGAGACAGCAAAATGCACCAGCATTTTCTTAATCTATTTTTGAGTCTTAAATAGTCTAAGGAAGTTACAAAGATACAGACAGGCCTTCATCAAGGTAGCAGTGTTTGACTGTTTTCTTAGCTTGATTCTTGAGACTTTCTAAATAGTTGCTGAAATACAAATCAGAGTATTTCAGGTCTTGAACACTGAAGAAGACCAGAAGAAGACAGCCAGCATTTACTGAACACTTGCTCTGAGCCAGGTATTAGGCTGGTTACTATGTCTTTCTGTTTGCACCTATTGAATTCCCATGGCCACCCTTGAGATACGATTTCTGATATGGCAGAGGACAAAGCTAAGACGGATACAGATTGTGACTTACCTTGGATCTCTTGGTTAATGGGTAGTAGGATTGGAATTTGAACCTTAGGTGTATTTTCCCGGAAACTTAGAGGAAAATAGAATAAATATCCTGTAATCTTGAATTTTAAAAGACAGACTGCTAACAAAACTCTAATCCCCTCCTTCCCCCTAGCCTTTTCCCATCAACCCAAAGAGATTTCAGAACATATAATATGTGGATAAAAGGCACTTGACGTCAGAGTGTACTTCACAGTAAAATATGTGTCTTTTTGTTGCAGGAACCATTTGGATGTTGCTGCCATACTTTTCAGCAGCTGAAAAGTTATTTCCTAAACATTTTAAGGTTCCTTTTTGGCCAAATTCATTAGCGTCATAGAATGAGCATACACTTCGAAGGCAGACAAAAATTTAAGAAAAAATTCCGATGTCTCTTTCTCCAGTAACCTGAAAGAACCCATTTTAAAACTATCAAGCTGCTGTCTCCTTGATCAGTTGGCATTTCCCGTTTGTTCTCTAAATTTTAAAGACGCTGAGTCATTTTGATAATACTCAGTACACTTCCCAAGGATAACCAAGAGGCACTTTAGTTTGCTTGTTCACCTGATTTGGTATCATAAGAAAATGTGGTGGATGTTTGGAAAATGAAGACAGGTCTTAGTGGACATTATTTCAGTATTGCTTATACAGGTTTGAGAGACAGAGACCATATGTGAGGCTTAACCCCGATTACTTGTCCATTAACAATTACTGTCAACTTACAGAGACAGCCTTAATCTCCATGGCTCACCTCCTAAAGGGTCTCTAGAATGCCTCTTGCCAAACACCCTTAAGAGTATTGGCAAAGTACTGTTGGGAAACATTTGGTCTGAATGCTGGACAGCACGATTCCACTTAAGGCCATTCAGAAGTCTCAGTTTGGCAGCCCCAAACCTTTCCTGTACATTTTTATTGATTCATTTATTTATTTTTGAGACAGAGTCTCACTCTGTCACCTGGGCTAGAGTGCAGTGGCACCATCTCAGCTCACTGCAGCCTCTGCCTCCCGGGTTCAAGAGATTCACATGCCTCAGCCTCCCGAATAGCTGGCATTACAGGCATGTGCTGCCACACCCGGCTGATTTTTGTATTTCTAGTAGAGACAGGATTATGCCATGTTAGCCAGGCTGGTTTCGAACTCCTGGCCTCAAGCACGCTGCTCACCTCGGCCTTCCAAAGTGCTGGGATTACAGACATGAGCCACTGTGCCCGGCCTGTACATTTACTTCTTTGGGAAGCCGTGACAGGAAAAGCTGTTGAGGGATGTCATGATTCGGACACAACATGCCTGCTGTTTTTCTCCACCTGCTCTAGCCCATATATATTAATAAGGGGTCTTAGGTTCCAAGAACCAGGATCCTAGCAACACGAGGCTAGGATAGCAAGACTTTCCTAGTGCCTGAGAAGGTGTCAGCTTTCACTGAGGGGCAGGGAGGGGAGAGGCTGAGATAAATGTGGGGACTCTCCTTGCCGGGCTGTGTGTCAGTTGTTTATCGCTGGCATCTGCACTGTTAGGATTCCATTTTTAGGCTGGGTTTGATTCAGGAGACTCTGCTGTCACACGAGGGCAATGCACTTTGATTCTGCCAGCCCAGCTTTTAATGCTCAGCGGACTCCTTTTTCTCGTCGTCATCCAGCGAGCCTCTCTCCGTCTAGATGGCCATGGGAGGCAAACCGATTCAGTGTCAGCAGCTGCTCTTTCATAATTTGATTTTCCAGTGATGTGTGAACCATCAGTGTAAAACAGTGTCAGCAGTCTGGCTTTCATAATTTGAATTTCAGTATTTGGATATAGTCCAGAGAGTGGTGCAAATGGACTTTGGATTTTCCTTATCACTGTAGCTCAGCATTTCCACAGTTAATTTAGAGTTTATTAGATAAGGGTGCTCAGTGCTACTGTTTCTCACTAAAAGGAACCAGAGCTCCCTAGAGAAGTGGCTGATTCCATCTGGAACAGAAGATACATAAAATGAGCCTAAACCTCTAGTCAAACTGGAAAGCAAGGAGGCTAACAAGACTTTAGGGTTGTATCAGAAGGTTTAAGAACCAGTGTGAAGAGGCTCATTTTGAGCATCAATAAGAATAGTATTTGTAGTGGATCAAGACCCTTAAAGTCTGTTGAAAAACATGAGTTTATAGTGATACGGAAAACAAAACAAAACCCTCTGGTCAATCAACCTATTTTGAATTATTTTGAAAACTGTTAGATATGGGAAATGAATGAAGAATTTATCCTGCCCTTGTAACACAAAATAAACCTCAGGGCAACCAAGTAGTTGATTATGGAAAACTTCTTTTTATATAAATATTCTAATTAATAAGTAAGGAAGGAAAGTTAGAATTGTAACAGCACCCACATTTGGTAACTTTTAATAAAACAGTGCACTTAGGCGGTCATCATGAGCAGCTGATAACACCACAAAAAGAGACAGTCAGCTACTATCTACTGATTTCACCACCCTCGACAGCACCTATACAAAATATGCTTGCAAAAAGAGAAAATCGACTTGAATCTGATCAGTCCCTACGGTTGGGGTCAGCAGGCTTTTCACGTAGAGGGCCACATGATAACTGTTTTTGGCTTTGCAGGCTATACCGTCTCTGTTGCAGCCAGGCACCTCTGCTCGGCTCCCTATCATAGCACAAATGCACCCATAGACAAAACAAAAAGTGTGGCCAGATCTGGCCCATAGGCCGTAGCTTGCAGACCCCTGCTCTAGCTCTAACAGTTTACAGGAGGGACAGAAGTCAGAGGAACTTGTTGAACAGCATCACATCAATGCAGTTAGTAAAATCTACCCTAGGGAAACTCTACAGGGCAAATAACCTGGTTTCTTCAACACAAAAATTCCAAGGGAAAAAAAATGAAGCAACTAGAAGATGAAAAACAAAACAAAACAAAGGCAGGAGATGTAACCAGTTGCAATATATGGAGCTCACTTAGATCATAATTCAAATATACTATTAAAAAAAAGAAGACAATTAGAAAAAACGTGAACCTGGGCTAGATATTTAACGTGTTAAGGAGTTATTTTGCGGTGTGATAATGATGTTATGGATATATATTTGAAATCTTTAGGCTTAGACTATATGTTGAAATTATTTTGAATTATATGATGTCTACAGTTAACTTCAAAATCATCTTTGATTTGAGTAGAAATAAACCAAGGCATGAGTTGATAATTGCTTTTTCTGTATGTTGAATATGTGGGGAGTATTAAATATTTGCATATATTTGATAACTCCCATGATATAATGTTTTTAAAAATACACATTTTATAAAACATGATCACTTTAAACCTTTTATAGAGAATGAGAGGGGATGGAGAACTCTTCCTTCATTAGACGCTTCCGTGTCCTCCCAAAATACGTGTGCACCCTCCAGCTATGAATGGACCCAGAAGAGTCTTTCCAGTGGCTTTTCCTACCAAACTGTCTGCCTACAACTTATTTATTTTGCTACATAGAGCAGACTAGTGTCATATTATTTATCATTTGTTCGTATACTATATGTAAACTATTTTATTTCATAAAAAGGAGAATTTGTTAGGTCGGAAGTGAGCTTCCTGTTTTGTGACTCTATCCTGGTCTCCACTGTTCAGTTGTTCAGCACCGGTTCCAGGCTAAGGGGTCTGGTCACAGGTGCTCAAGCAGCCTGGAGAGGTGATGGCAGTGGCGGCGATGGTGGGGTGTGAAGCAGCAGGGAGCAGCGGGAGCGAGGCACGCTGGGAAGTGGGTGCCCAGCCCATAAGGGGTGGCGGCTGTGCAGAACGTTTGCCATGGGGGGTGAGGGCCCAGTAGTACCAGAACTTTCATTCCTTTTCATTTTTCCTGAGAATAACCCTAATCTAAACTTGTGACTTTTTTGACTTTTAGTTGCTAAAATTATTTTTAGAACACTCTGTATTGCACAGCAAACACTTTCTGGATTAGTCCCACAGGTCAACCTCTGATTTTGTGTCTACCAATGAATGGTAAGCTTAGCCCTAAGCTGACCCTGTGGGCACCAGGATTCTAAAGTCCCTGCTTTCCGTGAGCTTCCAGTCTACTTGGGAGAAAAGAAAAACACTTGGAAAACAACCAAAATGAGGCATGCAAATGGGAAATGCTATAGAAATTCAAAGAAGGGAATAAAGAACCCCATCTTTAACGATCAGGAAAAGTATAACACACCGTGGAAGGAATTGGGTAGAAGTGTCACGGTTGCTAGGTGGGGACTAAGGGAGAGAAGCAGAGGGGCAGGCTTGGGTAAGCAAGCTCTATCAACAGAAACTATGACTCTTGAAAAAGAGAAGATTTGGTAGATTTTTGGAGACTAGTGCCCCTCCCCACCAGTGGATAATTTTTCTGAACAATGAATTGAAAACAGGTAGCAAACTGTTGAAAAGTATAGCACTGAAATTCAGCAGAGAGTTTGAGGATTTGAGCTGCATATTTGAGCATCACCTGTGTAGAAGAGAGGGTGGACACCATTGGGTCTATAGAGAGTGGGTTCCTCTAATGTCTGCAATTGGCAAGTGGTCTATTTATAAATGCTAGGGATATATTTGGAGTCTGGCATTTGCAAAACTACCATCCCATTATTTACTACATTAAATCATGGTTAAAGTTCAAAGCAGTACCCAGCTGTTTCGTAAACATTCCCCATACTGGAAAGGAGAAAGGTGTGAAGTAAGAGAAACTAGAAGAACATAGGGAAGGAGATACCTGGCATTTGGAAGGATATGCCTGTGGCGATGGCTCTATTGATGGGCTTATGATCTTCCCTCCAATGATGGCCTAGAGACTTACTTTTACTGTTGGAAAACAATATTCAAGCAAACGATAATCTTCCATTTTGTTGCTATGCAGTACATTTGGGCAGCACTCATTTCTCTCTGATTTGAAAGTTTAAAAGTGTAATTTCTCTTAAAAAGGAAAATAAACAGGAGGTTTCTATGTACTTCCCATTATGGCATCTGCTTGTTCCAGAGATCAAGCATTTCAAAGCTTGATAACTCCAAGTTACTTCATGTAAGCGACTGTCTATTTGGACATGAGTGTGTTTCATTGTTAGGAATTATGCGGGCCTAAAGTAATTTATAGATCAACACCCCCTCTCCTGGCTACTGAACTTTGGAGAAAAATGAAAGCTTATTCTTAGACACGTATAGAAGCCAGGTGAGTTTAGACGAGTGAGCATTTGGCCAAGGAGAAGTTGTGCTCAGCACATCAATCAAAAATAGCTCTGATTCCAAGTTCTGCATAGCTCTAACACTGTCCCAGTGCACTTTTATGAAATTGTACATAGACAGCTCTCAAAAACTTCCCAAGTCCAAGAAACCCAGAAAAACACCCATAACAGCTTTCTTCCATGTCATAGTAAAACTGTTCTTTTAGCAAAAATTTATAACCAAACAGAATTCTTCTAAATAAGTTAGCTATTTATTTGGGAGACTGTCCTTGTGACTTTAAGACATTGGAGCTATTAGATTTCTCATTGTCACTGATCCTTTCACCCTGTTTTTACAATATTCTCTCTCTGTCTCTCTCTATAGATAGATAGATAGATAGATAGATAGATAGATAGATAGATAGATAGATAGATAGATAGATAGATAGATATGGGTATATATATAGAAAATATATATCTGTAGTATTTGAGATATATATATAGAGAGAAAATGTATATCTATATATATAGAACAGATAGATATGTGTGTGTGTGTATATATATCTGTAGTATTTGAGTCTATCAACTTTAAGCTACCAGAGGCAAAACCAGTTTAATGTCCATGCCTTGTGAATCCAAATTCTGATATTTATTCAAATATTCACTAATCTAGGAGGACTTCTTTGGGGAGGCTTCAGGAATACAGATTATAGCGGGCTGAATGTAGACACCAGAATAGACTATAATGCAAGAGTCAACAATTGAGATGGATGAAGTTGGTCACTGGATTTGGCCATTTGTAACAAAGATTGTACACAATGTTTTATACTTGTGATGACTTTGTGCTATATTAAATTTTAAAGGGGATATTGATTGCCCAAAAGAAAGGAAAGGCAAGAGGGAAGAAGGAAGGGGAGAACACCATTTCTAGTTTTTAGATGAAATGAATAAAGCTTCCGCGGTCATGATTTGGATGCTCTCCAAAGTCCAGTAGGCTCCAGGAAACTCAAGGGATTGTCGTGGCATTAGAGCCAGTCCTAGGTGCCAAAGTCAAAATAGGCCACGCCGGCCAGTTGAGCCCAAGCGGGAGCAGCGTATGTAGGTCACTTACATGTTTTGAATTTAGACAGGCTGGGTTTATACAATTGTTGTACAATTAAGCTCTGGAGAGACACGGCGCATTCTAAATCTTTAGCAAAGCGCTTGTTTCACAACACATAAGAAACTTGCAACGTCAAGTGGAACGATGGCCTCAGTGGTTCACGGTGGGGCCCCCTGTGTCGGGGAGCCAGGCAGGGAGTTCTGTGTGAGCCCACAGTCCTTGCTGAATGTAGTGATGGCTCTTCCCTCAGAGAGTGTCTTGAGCTGACTGTGAGGATCAGAATTAAACACAAGCATTTTCTTAGCCATACTCCATAAACACTATTTTGATGCAGTGAGAAATTAATTAATAAAAATAGAAAGTATTTACGAGCCATCGGATTAATCTGACAAGTGTTTATTGAACATCTCCTACTCCCTAGGATGGGAAGCACAGAAAGTGCATAGAAAGGAAGGCAAGGAGACACCAAATACGGGGCCAGTTCTGCCTAACACTGTGGTTGTGCCCGTGCCCTCCCCCAGAGCACACAGAGACACGATTTCCCCCTCCCTCCAGGTCACCTGTCTCTTAGAAGGCTCCCCTCTGTTTTATTCTCTGCAGTCACCCCCAACCTCCCACACGTAACAACAGAGAGGGACACATTGACTCCACGGGAGACTTGTGCTCAGCAGGAGCTCGGGCCTCTCAGGGAAGAACCGAATTAGCAACATCACAAATGCTGCTTTTGTTTTACCAGCTGCCACTGTTAAGTTCTTACTTAATGAAAGTATTTGCTTTTCCATAAATACATGCAAATTTCCTACCTCTTACTTGTCATAGCCAGAGAAAGCTCTGTGAGTGGTGATTAAGGAGGGAAGCTTCTTTAAAACAAATCACTGTAGTTGAGAACATCCATGTAAGCAACACCATCCTCAAAATTGATGAATTTACCAATTGTCCTACCCTATTGTAACTTTAAAGCAGTCGCTTAACTTTAATTAATAATTCTTTAATTTTAAAAGCAGTGTGCTTATGGTAAAAGAATCAAGCACATGTGATTATAAGATAATAATAGCAACCCAAGGGATTCACTCCCATGTTTGAAATCCTCCAGGGGTTTCTTGTGACCCTTGGAATGAAATCCCAGTGCCTTTCCAGGCTCTACAGGACCTTCCCAGATCTGAACTCTCCTTTGGCTTCACCCACCTGTCTCCCTTCTTTACTCCACGACCTTGACTTCACATCCACACTGGCTTCTAATACACCAAGTTTATTTCCATTTCAGGGCCTCGGCCCTGCTCTCCCTCTGCCCAGCGTACTGTACCCATCAGAGTGTGGCTGGCTCCTTCCCCCATTCAGGTCTCATCATCCATGTCCCTGCCATAGAGGTGGCTTCCTGACCACCCTATCTAATGACCACCTCCCGACCCCGCCAGCCCTTCGTCCACTCACATCCCTGTATTTTATTATTGTGCTTTTTATCCTTTTCTGAAAATGCTTTATTGCTTGCTGGCTTATTTTCTGTCTCCCTTCTAGATTGTAAGCTCGGTGAGGGTGGGAGTCTTGTCCAGTTAGTTACATCATATGCCTAGCACTTATAAAAGGGCCCAACATACAGTGGACCCTCAGTAAATATTGGTTTAATTGGATGAAAGGCGTTTTTGAGAATTAAATAATGATTAGGCCAAGCGTGGCTCATGCCTGTAATCCCAGCACTTTGGGAGGCCGGATCACTTGAGGCCAGACATTCGAGACCAGCCTGGCGAACATGGTGAAACCTCGTCTCTACTAAAAAAAAAAAAAAAGAAAAAAGAAAAAAATTGCCAGGTGAGTTGGCGCACACTTGTAATCCCAGATACTCAGGAAGCTGAGATGTGAGAATCACTTGAACCTGGGAGGTGGAGGTTGTAGTAAGCCAAGATTGTGCCACTGCACTCCAGCCTGGGCAACAGAGTGAGACTGTCTCAAAAACAAAATAAAAATAAAAATAAAATAACCGAGAATTAAATACTGATTAGTATAGGACCTGGCACATTGTAAGGACCCAAGAGATGGAAGTTTGCTTCTTTTCCCTCCCCACCTCCCCAAGATGTGTTTTGAAAACTGATTTAATTACACTGTTCTGTCTTAAATGTATTCATATGGCATTCAATTATGCTGAGTACAGTCAAGCATACCTAGGTGAGTACAAAATGGTCTCCCAGGCCAGGTACAGTGGCTCATGCCTGTAATCCCAGCACTTTGGGAGGCTGAGGCAGGCAGATCACTTGAGGTCAGGAGTTTGAGACCAGCCTGGCCAGCATGGTGAAATCTCATCTGTACTAAAAATACAAAAATTAGCCGGGTGTGGTGGTGCATGCCTGTAATTCCAGCTACTCAGGGGGCTGAGGTAGGAGAATTGCTTGAACCCAGGAGGCAGAGGTTGCAGTGAGCCGAGATGGCACCGCTGCACTCCAGCCTGGGCAGAAGAACGAGTCTCCATCTGGAAAAAAAAGAAAAAAAAAAAAAAAAAAAACAGAAACAAAAAAGTAGTAAAGTACCCATTTAAATATAATTTAAATATTTTTTAACTTACTTTTTCAGGTCGTCCTTGGCGGAAGGAACCATGAACTGGCATCTCCCCCTCTTCCTGTTGGCCTCTGTGGCGCTGCCCTCCATCTGCTCCAACTTCAACCCTCTGTCTCTCGAGGAACTAGGCTCCAACACGGGGATCCAGGTTTTCAATCAGATTGTCAAGTCGAGGCCTCATGACAACATCGTGATCTCTCCCCATGGGATTGCGTCCGTCCTGGGGATGCTTCAGCTGGGGGCAGACGGCAGGACCAAGAAGCAGCTCACCACGGTGATGAAATACGGCGTGAATGGTGCGTGTGCACGATTGCTCACTGGCGGGGCCTTTGCCTGAGTCTTGTGACCGCAGGGTTTATGGCTTGGTTTTTGCTGACAGCCCCAAGAAGCAGAGCAGCCAGAAGAGGTTTCGCTGGTGCCACTAGGGGCTTGGGGTCAGTCTTTTCTAAAGAACAAATAGCGTGGTGCTGGCAGTTAGGAGAACTAGACTCTGGTCCCTTTTCTGTACTTTCGGAGCTTGGGGTCTGTCACTAGGTCTCCCTTCCCAAGGCTTCAGCCCTCATTCCTGCAGGGGACGCTTCCTGGCTCACCACCTCCATGGCGCCCAGGGCTGAGTTGCACTGTGGTTGTAGGTGTGCTTGTAAAGCATGTGAGAGGAGCTGGGAAGGGGTGGCTGTGGGGGACCCAGGGGCCTTGTGGTGGTGGAGCCATCCTGCGTCCTGATTGTGGCGGTGGCCACACAAATCTGCACAGACCCCCCCTCCCCAAGCCTACAACAGGAGTATATGGAAAATGAGTGAAGTCTGAATGCACCCTGTGGACTGACCTGATGGAAATTTCCTGATGCAACGACAGTACCATTGGGAAGACTGGGTAAAAGGCACGTGGGACTTCCCTGCATATTGTTTTGCCATTTCCTATAAATCTATAATTATTTCAAAATATAAAGCTAAGAAAAGACGTGGAACCAACCCACATGCCCATCAATGATAGACGGGATAAAGAAAATGTGGCACATATACACCGTGGAATACTATGCAGCCATAAAAAAAGAGTGAGTTCATGTCCTTTGCAGGGACATGGATGAAGCTGGAAACCATCCTTTTCAGCAAAGTAACACAAGAACAGAAAACCAAACACCGCATGTTCTCACTCATAAGTGGGAGCTGACCAATGAGAACACATGGACACAGGGAGGGGAACATCACACACTGGGGCCTGTCAAGGGGTGGGGGGCAAGGGGAGGGAAAGCATTAGGACAAATACCTAATGCATGCGGGGCTTAAAACCTAGCTGACAGGTTGATGGGTGCAGCAGAGCACCATGGCACATGTATACCTCTGTAACAAACCTGCACATTCTGCATATGCATCCCAGAGCTTAAAGAAAAAATATAGATAGATAGATAGATAGATAGATAGATAGATAGATAGATAGATAGATATGTAGCGAGAGAGAGAGCTAAAAAAATGTTTTAAAGTAAGGCCCAATGAAAAAGGTTTAGTTTGATTTAACGAAAAACCTTTCTTAAATGACCCGTTTAACTGCACGAGCTTCATCCTCTGGCACTGTTTTGCTTCAGCTGAGGGGTCTTGCCCAGAGCTGTGTCCTGTCTGCTGTCTCCCTGACTGCAGCTCGCAGGGGAGCAGGACTGGCTCCCCCGCTCTTCCGGGCCACCAACACCCTCTGTGACCTTGCAAAAGTCACATTCACATCTAGGTCTGCTTACTTTGTTGGAAACAAGGGAGTCTTCCTGCCCATGTTCTTCCACCCGGGCTGGCCCGAAAGTTCTGAGAATCTTGACTGCACTGGCATCGTCAGCTGGAGAGTAAGATCAGGGAGGTGGCGATTTGTGTCCTTCAGTGCCTCGCTCTGCACCCACCTCCAACTCTGCTCAGCGTGGCCTCCAGGGCTGCCAGCACCAAATGCCTAATCTCACTGCTCTGTTGATGCAGCATTACACTTCTGCATGAGTTTGCAGTTTGTTCACCTGTTGGAAGCATAGAAGGACTAAATACTTGGAACACACTGTTCTGCCCCTTGCTTGGAAGTTCAGAAAACTCTTGGTGATTTATAACTTTGTGGCGAATCACTGCTAAAATTTATGGCCTTTCCTAGTGTGATCCAGGCCGTGTCAGCCGAAACAATTCCAAAATAACAACTGGATTTTTGTTGTTTATTTTAATGCTGAGCCACACTGATTTTAAGCCATTATTTCTGAAGTTCTAACAATATTGGCCTGTTGGCCATCCACCACTTCCTCACCCCTACCCCAAAAGGGCCAGGAGCTGGCAATTGGCCTTGGAAGTGTCTTTCAGCCTCTAAAGGCTGCCGTTTTCTTACTTGTAGAATGGGCCTGCACCGTAGAACAATTGTAAGATGTGGTCATGAGCGTCTAAGAGAGGGCCATGCACTTTGTAAAGTCCTACACACGCCCCTCTTTGTGGGCCCTGAGAAGACGGCCCCACCCTGTGTAAAGGGTCTGAAGAGCATGTACATTCACAGTGACAAATCGGCTCTTTAGGGGACCATCAAGGTGACTCCGATGGTCGACTCCGGCAGGATGTTTTAGGACAGTGTCATTTTGAAGAGACCCCAAGCGATGAAGAAGGATCTGTAATTTGAGCTCTCTGTAGAAACACATTGCATCCTTATAACTTATTTGCCTCTTTTTCACCCTCTCAAACTAAATGGAGCATGTATGAATGGCTCATGTAAAATAAAGCTTATATTGCCATAAAATTAATCTCCTTACTCTTTGAGCTTGATACCAAGTAAAAACCACATTGTTCTGGATGGTGGCACATGGTAATTTTTTATAGTCTTTCTAACGCTGATTTTATTCATTTTTTTTTCCAAAATAGAAAAAACGAAATTACATTGTTAAATCTTTGGCAAGAAAGGAAGTAGCGCTTAATAATGTTAGACAAGAGAGAAAGAATTAGGAAGTTCGCTTTGATTTATTCCCCCTTGGCTATAGAACTGAGGACTGTACCAGCATTCATACTGATCTGGTGCCCAGAAAGGCTACCATGAGAATGAGGTCTGCATTGGGAAGGTGGCAAGAGCACGTGGAATATCCCTGTTTTGATGCAGAAGCACAATTGATTTTTGAGAGCTTCAGTGGTTAGACTTTAACCCCATTCTCTCCTTTTCTTAAGAAATAAGCCCCCGAGAGGACAGAGACTTAGTTTCTTGCTACTCATAGCTATCCTGTTTGTACTGTTCTTTTGTTTTTATTTTTGAGACAAGGTCTTGCTTAGTCACCCAGGCCGCATGCAGGGACGCGATCAAGGCTTACTGCAGCCTTGACTTCCTGGGCTCCAGCGATCCTTCCACCTCAGCCTCCTCAAGTAGTTGGTATCACAGGTGTGCTACCATGTCCAGTTAATTTTGTATTTTTGGTAGAGATAGGGTTTTGTCATATTACCCAGGTTGGTCTTAAACTCCTGAGCTCAAGCAGTCCACCCACCTCAGCCTCTCAAATTGCTGGGATTACAGGTGTGAGCCACTGCATCTGGCCTGTACTGTTCTTACTTGCTGCAATATAAAAGATTTTTAAAACTTTTCTAGATTCTTATGGAAATACTGCAGTATTTTCTGGTTTCTCTTTTAGGAGTTGGTAAAATATTAAAGAAGATCAACAAGGCCATCGTCTCCAAGAAGAATAAAGACATTGTGACAGTGGCTAACGCCGTGTTTGTGAAGAATGCCTCTGAAATCGAAGTGCCTTTTGTTACAAGGAACAAAGATGTGTTCCAGTCTGAGGTCCGGAATGTGAACTTTGAGGATCCAGCCTCTGCCTGTGATTCCATCAATGCATGGGTTAAAAACGAAACTAGAGGTGAGTGGCCACAGTATGTCATATGATTGCATAGTTTGTGAATGAAAGCATGAGTTAGACTCCAGGGTTCAAAGTGGCGTCTGCAAGTCCAATCCAATGGCCTGTCGGTTGAGAAACTTCTGGACCCAGGGAAGCTCTGTTCGGTCTCCCACCTTCCCCTTCAATCTGCCATCGCTCACTGTGCTCCTGGGAGGTATTTCTCCTGTAGTTTGGGCAACAGAACAGAATCCAGCCCCTCCACTGTCTCCTCTCCTTGCCATATCTGGTCTCCAGCGTCCTTGCCCACCAGGCTCTTGTCAGTTTGGAAGGTTTTCGTGCTCATTCCTTCCTGTTTTTGCATCTGCCTCTCCCTTTACCTGGAATGTCCTCCTCATCCTTCCAGATTGATTGATCTCTTTGCCTTCCAGGCCTCTTGCTTCTGCCATTGCCAAAGACATGGGTACCCTGTTGTCCGTTATGATTAGCATACAATTACAACTTTTACACACCCCTTCATTACAGCCCTTTCCACATCTCAAAATGATTACGCATTTGTAGGTGTCTCTTCTCCCATTAAATAAAGTAGAGTCTAATGTTGGTGTTTTAAAACTTAATTTGTAGGCCAGGCACAGTGGCTTATGCCAGTAATCCCAGCACTTTGTGAGGCCGAGGTGGGTGGATCACCTGAGGTCAGGAGTTCGAGACCAGCCCGGCCAACATGGTTTATCCCATCTCTACTAAAAATACAACAATAAGCCAGACATGGTAGCGGTCACCTGTAATCCCAGCTACTTGGGAGGCTGAGGCAGGAGAATCGCTTGAACCCAGGAGGCGGAGATTGCAATGAGCTGAGATTGCACCCCTGCACTCCAGCCTGGGCGACAGAATGAGACTCTGTCTAAAACAACAGTAACAAAAACAAACAAACATAAACCTTAATTTGTAACCTGGAGGTCCAGGTGGAGACATGCAGGAGGAGCTGTAGGTCTGAAACAACAGGAGAATGTGAAGTCTGGGAGTACAGACTTGGGACCCTTTTTCCTTTTTTTTTTTTTTTCTGGAGACAGGGTCTCGCTCTATCTCTTACGCCAGAGCGCAATGATGCAATCATAGCTCACTGCAGCCTCAACCTCCTGGGCTCAAGTAATCCTCCCACCTCAGCCGTTCCAGTAGCTGGAACTACAGGTGTGCACCACTACGCCTGGCTAGTTTTTTTTATTTTTTGAAGAGATGGGGTCTCACTGTGTTGCCCATGCTGGTCTTGAACTCTTGGGTTCAAGCAGTCCTCTCGCCTCAGCCTCCCAGAGTGCTGGGATTACAGGCATGAGCCCCCGTGCCTGGCCATAGAGCCTTTTTTCATAGAACGGAGAGAGTCTATAGGGAGAAGAAGCCCAAAGACGAAACCTAGGGAAACTGTGGCCTTTCAGGGTGTGTTTCTTAAAGTGTGGTTACTGGTGTCCCTGCAGCAGAATTATCTGGGCTGTGTGTTGAGAAGGCAAATCCCTGGAGCCCAGCCCACTGCATTGGAATCTCCGAGGGAGTGGCTGGCAACTCCCAGTCTGCCTCTGCCTCCCATCACCATTCTTACACACCCAAATGTTGGAGACCCATTAGCAGAACTAGTGAAGGGGTGGACAAAGAAGGCTCAGGGAGGGTGGAGGAGATCCCAGGTGACTTGGGTAAATTCGTGGCGTCCGTTCTTAGTGGGACCTGGACCATGCAGTCTGGGTGCCCTTCCTAAAACCATAAACCATCAGGAGGCCAGCACATATGAGGGTGTTCAGTGGAGTTTCCAGGTGTCTGGCATCTGTAGGCTTGTGAAGAGTGGTCGGAAGCAGACGCCCTCAGGACTGGTTCTTGGTCCTGGCTCTGTGGCTGGAGCTGTGTGACTGTGACATGTCATTTTGTCCTCTTAGTCGCTGCCTTGATCTGTAGAATGGTAATATTAAACCACATTAGTTAGACCATGTGGCAGTCTTCAGAGCACCTGGAGAAAACCCCCACGTGTGCTGGGAAGAAGCATGGAGACCCCTGCAGCGCTTTGCAGCCCTGTCAGCCCTAACTCCCCTGTTTGTAACAAATATTTTTAATACTCTCTTTACTATTCTGAAACGAAATTCATACATCATATTACCCTATGCACACACACACACATTTTTAAAAATTTGAGACAGTGCCAAACTGTAATACAAAGGAAAACAAAAGAAATGTATATATGTAGTTCAATAGGTAAACCCTTGGGTACAACTACACTCAAATACATAATAAAGTAGTCAGAGTCTCAGAATAATTGTGAATTGACAGCTATAAAAGCAGACAGACAGGCCTGTTGTACTGGTGACTCATAAACGTGAACTTTGTTACTATTGCTGATGCAGTTTTTCTGTAATGGTGCAAGACTCTTGATAAATTTCTGAACAAAACAAAGCACAGGCTCTGCTTGATTTGCATGGGAGTCACATTCCTGGCAAATTCAGCATACATGAAAAGGATCCAAAAAAAAAAAAAAAACCCCACCCTGTGTTTACACATGAGAAAGAACGAGGTTCTGGGCTCGGAGAATTATAAGTAGGTGTCCTACCAATGCAGAGATCCAGTGGGGTATTTAAAAGCCATGGGAGAAGCAGCACAATTCTTCACTGGATGGGACTGTTTTGAACATTGCAGGACAGATAGCATTTCTGGCCACTGGCCACTGCCCACTCAATTAAAAACATCCCTGCTGATTTCCAAAACTGCCTTTACCTGGGGGTGAACTGCCCCCACTGAAAGGTACATGACCACATGGTAGAGCTCAGAAGTGACTTGGAGCTCAACTGTCTGTGTCCGGAAGATTGCTGGGTCTGTCTCACGGAAATGATAGTTCCTTCCCTACAGAGAGTGGGAGAGCCCAACACACAGGCCTTTTGCAGTACATCAGGGATGGGTCTGGCCTGTTGGCCTCTGCAGCCTCGGCGTCTCATCCTTGTACTCTATGTTCCAGCCACACATGCCTCTTCCCAGTCCCCTTACTCACCATCCTGTCTCCTGTTGGAGAACCCCACACACACAGCCCTGCTGCCTACAGTGCTTTCTCTCCCTCTTCCCTGGTTAAGGTTGACCCGTTTCTCTACCATCCCACGAGTGGCAGGCATGAACATTTAAAGCACACGTTCTGAATTTGAATCTCGGTTCTGCTACATACTACCTGCACAACCTCGGGCAAGTTATTTAACCTTCCTGTGCATCAGCATTCTCATCTGTAAAATGGAGAGATGTAATAGTGATACCTATTAGAATAATTCTGACAATATTAAGGCTGGTGTGATGATATGAATAATACATATAAAACATTTAGCAACGGGCCCTGCGCTTAGTAAATGTTCAGCCAGTGTGAGCTATTTTTATAGCCGTTATCTGAAGTCCCATCCATCTCAGACCTCGCCGACTAGGTCAGGTCACCCTCTTCTTATCCCTCCATAGCCTTGAGTAATTCCACTTTAAGGTATTTATTAAAATTGCAGCTGTATACTTTTCCAAGTTATTTTATGTCAGCCTGCACCTCTCTAATTCATAGTTTTTGAGGCCAGATTTCCTTCTTGGTTTCTTATTTAAGAGAGTACCAGGCATGTGGTAGGTAGGTAGGTATCCAAGGACGGACAGATGGACGGATGGATGGATGGATGGATGGATGGATGGATGGATGATAGATGTCTATCTGTGGCAGTTACTGATGGCAGCTTTCCATGTGCCTCTTTGCCTCTAAACTATGCATTTTCTTTTTATTTCTTCATGTCCCCATATTATATCTTAGTCCTCCCAGGGGCAATTGGAGGCATTATTTGTCTCTGTAAAAAGGGGCTAAGAACATTTCTTCAGACACTTATTGAGCACTGCCTATATGCTCAGTGTAGTGCTAGGAGTAAGCAAAAAGTGAACGGCAGAGTCTCATGCAGGTCTCAGTGTAGTTGGGGGAGGCAGACACATTAAAATTAGCTAGAATAAAATACTGCAGGTGTCATGGTGGGCCAGGCACTGGGCTTTACAGAAATCGAGAGCAGAGGCATCTCTTAGGAGGTGGCGAGGATGATCAGACAAAATTTAGATTTAGAAGTCCAGGGGACCATTGAGCTCTGTGTTAAGGGCAAGTAGGAATTGAACTTGGTAATGTTCCCAGCAGAGGCAAGAAACAACATTCACTATTGGGAAGTCAATTACGAGCTTGCTAGTGGGATGTCATAAAATTCTAACTTCGTTCCCACAGGACAGCGTGTGTTTGCAGCCAGCCTTGTGCTGAGTTGAATGATGGCTGTTTATGGCTTAGGTATTTTCCTTCCTTGTCCTGACTTAAGGCAGTGTTGGTGCCCCCTTGTGGAAGTAGTGAGTGGTGATGGAACTGTCTTAGCACACTGTGGGAAACGTCAGTGTTTATTTACCATGACTTATGTAAACACTTGTTTATTGTACATCAGAATCCTCTTGAGTTTCATTTAAAAGGACTTAATGCTCTCACCCCTGAATTAGATATTCTCGCTTCTTCAAAAGCTATTGGTTTTACTCTCACCATGTAAAGTAGTATAACTTGCATTTATAGTATGCATTTATACACATACACACACACACATATATATTTGAGCTCATAATGCAGTGAACTAAGTTTTAATAGCTTTGGGCATTAGTGATCCCTATTTAAAAACACACACACATACAGACCCACACTTACACAACTGAACCTTCAAAGACCTCAGAATAATTGTGAAGCTACCTGTATAATAACTGTATAATAAAAGGAAGCTAACTGGAAGACCAAACCTTCAGCCACAGGTAGCATTTTGGAAGACTCTTTCAGCCACCGGTAGCATTTTGGAAGCATCCTGAAATGATAAGAGTTGTGTTCACTCCTTCACTTCTGATACAAGTAAGATGGACCATTCCCAACATCTTGTAAAGAGCATTTTCCTCTAAAAGTAGGAGTTCTAGGACAGGCCTTATTTTTTCCTGTCTTTTTAAAGATATACTTTATTTTATTTTGTGTTTTTTTAGAGACAGGGTCTCATTCTGTCACCCAGGCTGGAGTACAGTGGTGCAATCATAACTCAACACAGCCTCGAACTCCTGGGCTCAGGCGACCCTCCCACCTCAGCCTCCCAAGGAGCTGGGATTACAGGTGCCTGCCACCATACCCAGCTGGCTAATATGTTTTTAATTTTTATTTTTTGTAGAGATGGGGTCTAGTTCTGTTTTCCAGGCTGGTCTCAAACTCCTAGCCTCAAGTGATCCTCCCTCCTCGGCCTCCCAAAGTGCTGGGATTACAGGCATAAACCACTGTGCCTGGGCTTTATTTTATTTTTCATTGACCCATAACAATTGTACATATATGGTGTACAGTGGTAATGCTTTGATGCATGTATACAATGTGTAATGATCAAATCAGAGTAATTAACATTTCAGTTACCTCAAACATTTCTCATTTCTTTCTGGTGAGAACATTCAAAATCCTCTCTTCTATTGCCTGTAATATTAGCACCTTGCTTCATGCCTGATCCATAAACAAAGACACTGATTTTTTGTTTCCATTCTTCTTTAAGCAGTTATGAGGCCTTGTGATATCCAGAGATTCCAAAATAATGTTTGACGTTTCTAAAATCTTAAGAGAAATGAAGCATTCACCCTTAATAACATACAGGCTGAAGTGTTTATTTTTGACTGGGATTGAATTAAACCAAGTGGAGCAAAACAGAACAAAATTGCTTATCTTGTACTGACCAGAAACCCTTACTACCATTTATTGGCGCAAAAAAAAAAAAAAAAGAAAAAAGAAACAATTCATTATCAAATATAGCTTATTTGGATGAGTAAGATTTTTTTAAAAGCATGGACTTGCAGGGAATTGATAATAAAAGAATTCCTTGATGAAAAGTTTCGTAACCCCTAGCTAGGGGTTTCTAAAGTCTTTTCGGTTTCTCTTTTAACTTCTTTTTAACTTTAATATTTAGTGGGGGAGGGGGAACCTAGAAAGTACAAAGGGGTAGTTTTAGAAGATTCTCTTTAACATTCCTTAAAAATCCTTTGATTTTTCATTCTACTTGATGACAACTGCCATTTGCCCTCAAGCCGGCCAGCAGTCCTGAGGTTATTTTTCCCTTGTTTGTTCTTTGGCTTCACAGATATGATTGACAATCTGCTGTCCCCAGATCTTATTGATGGTGTGCTCACCAGACTGGTCCTCGTCAACGCAGTGTATTTCAAGGGTCTGTGGAAATCACGGTTCCAACCTGAGAACACAAAGAAACGCACTTTCATGGCAGCCGACGGGAAAACCTATCAAGTGCCAATGCTGGCCCAGCTCTCCGTGTTCCGGTGTGGTGAGTTCATGCTCAGCAAGGCCTGTTCTAGGATATGCTGGCGGCAGAAAGGCCCTTGAGTGCTTTAACTTAATTCAAGAGTAAATCTAACTTTTCATCTTTTAAAAAAGTGGGAAACAGAGCAGGGTGCTGAGAGGCAGGATTTTTATAAAGCTCACGTAAATCTGTGTTATGTACAAAGGTGACTATGCATAGCATAATATGCATAATGTATGCATATGTTATGTACAAAAAGTATTAATGCATGGCATGTGTAGGCTTTTTGGTTGAAAACTTAAAGACGAAAGGACAATTCATGAAATAAGTATAAGTGAGCAGTAAACCTATGAAGGCATCAGCAACTCATTAGCAGTCTTACATTACCAAATTAAAAATTGGATTTCTTTTTTACTTAGCAGATTGGCAAAAATTAGGAAGGTTGATAAAATCCCTTGGTGGCTTTGGTGGGGAGGAAGCAGGACCCTTGGGCACTGTTTGTGGCAGCGATCTGTGGTCTGAGGACTTCCTAGGGTCCTGGCTCTGGCAGTCCCACTCCAGGGAATCTATACTCTGAACATAAGCACATACTGACAAATAAATATAAGCCAAATACAGATATACAGTGGAATGTGTATGTGATCATGAGACTTAGATTTATATAAGTGGAAGGATTATGCAATATATGGTTGATTTCAGAAAACGAGATATAGAACAGCAGATGTCAATCTCACATGTAAAATTCTTTATATTCACATGTCTATAGAGATAGGTCTCAGAGGATGTTCAGTAAAAAATGTTAATGGTAGGATTTCAGAAAAATTATTTCTGAATTTGAAAAAAAAAGTTATCTGAGATAGAGTCTCACTGTGTCACCCAGCTATGGTGGCACAAACATGGCTCACCGCAGCCTTGACCTCTTGGACTCAAGCAGTCCTCCCACCTGAGCCTCTCATGTAGCTGGCACCACAGGCATGCACCACCACGGCCAGCTAATTTGTTTACTTTTTGTACAAATGGGGTTTTGCCGTGTTGCCCAGGCTAGTCTTGAACTCCTGGGCCTAAGTGATCCACCTGCCTTGGCCTCTCAAACTGCTGGGATTAAAGGCATGAGCCACCGCGCCAGGGTCAAATGAAGTTCTAAAATCACTTTGCCTGGGATATGAGCAGGTGGCCGTGCTAGCGTTTCAATGAAGTGATTTTATTTTAGGTCAATCTTTTGTACACACTTTACAGTCCATAAAAAAATAAAATAAAAAGTGAGGGGGCCCTCATTTACTGTATGTTTCTCTTGCTGAAAAAAAAACAACAAGTTAATAGTTCAATATTAAAATGCAAGGATTCCATTAACATTCCTATGGAAGATTTCAAAATGTTTTTTTTTACAGAAATGTAACATGCATTTCTTGAGTAGACAGGCTGTTCTCAGAGAGTTCCATGTCACGGTAGCTCTTCATTTGGAAGCTGATTTGCCTAGGATATATGTGTGTTTTACAGAAAATAATGCACAAATACGTTCTTATTGTCAAAGATTTAAACCGTACAGAGCCCCCATAGTGTGTTGGTATCTTCCCTCTTTCCGTGATTCATGCCTTGCTTCTTCACCCGCTTCCACCCTGCCCTGGGCCCCCTTGCTCTCTGGCTTCTTGCTGGGTTGGCTGGTGAGAGCCAGCAGGCGATAGGAAGGACAGAGGAGAAAGGGGTCAGGGTATTTACTTCCCAGGCCTCCGCTTACGGAGTCATGGGCCAGCTGCATTCCTCTACCAAAGGTTTCGGCTTCTGCCAGGGGATGTGCCCAAGAGCTCTTTCTCATTGGGTCACCACCCCCTCTTCCTCCCTCCCAGCCCAAGGCTAGCCATGGTGCCCACCGTTTCTTGTCCAGGGTACTGTCCATCATGTTTCTCTGTATCCTGTCTATGCTTTACAAGTGGTCCTTCATCAAATTCTGCCTAAATGGCCCAATTTGATGTCTTATCTGTTTACTTTCTGCCCTGACTGATCTGTACCTAATTCAGACCAGAATAAGAAAGTCCCCTGCTCACTCCTTTTCTCATTCCCTCACAAGTAAACATGGCGAACGGCTTAGCTCACCCTTCTCAACCTCCTTTCCATGCCTGTCATCGGGTTTCACTGAGGAACCTGGAACTGGACGCGACTCTGTTCTGGGCCATGCAGCAGAGCGTGAGAGTGTCATAAGTTCCCTGTTTTCTTGCTTTGGCCAAAACCCAGCTTCTCATGATAAGACAGGGAAGGATTGTCTTGACAGGGCTGTGAAGAAAGTACTACCATTTACAGTGACCCCAGGTGGCTGTTCGTTTCCGTTTCCACAGACCGTCCGTCACTTTCTGCCTGTTTCCTCACTCTGACCTACAGGAGTGGCCTGGCTCAAACTGCTCTGTCCAAACCCACAGGGCCCAGGGTGCCACCTGTCGGATGCTTCCTGGGCCTCAGCCATGCCTCACTATTCCGGGTCACTTTGCCAAAACATTGTCATTCAGTTTATCTGCCTTCTTGACTGTTCTCCCCAAGATATCATTAAGGGCTCTGAGAATATTTGCTTGATCACAAAAGGAGAGTGAACACTAAGAAGAAAACATTTCTGATTTATGCCCCATAAAGTAGAAGCACTTCAAGGGTAGAAGCTTTTCTATTAAGAAAAAAAGAAGCCTTAAAATCATTTTTAGTAGAATTCTATTTCATGCTCATTGCAAAATCCTCAGTATACCTCAATATATATGTGGCAGAAAGTAAAAGTTCCCCTAAAATCCTGTTTCCTTGGATAAAAATTCCTATTAAGTATCAAGTATATCATTTGAGAACCTTTCTAGGGATATGTAATATATGTCTGAAACTTTTTGCATACATAGGATTGTACTGTAATTTCTATTCTATAATCGGCTTTCATTAGACAGTGGACAACTTTTTGTGCCAGTTCATAAGGATTTACTTGATTCTTTTATCAGCCACGTAATATTCCATAATATAAATGTATCTTAATATCCTATGGAAGGCCATTTGCTTTTTTTCTATAATAGCACTGCAGTGAGTATTCTTGTACATACATTTTTCAATACTTGCATCAGTAAATTTCTACAGGTAATTTCCTGGAATAGGAATGAATGGCATAGGAATCTCCAAGTCAGTTGTTACAAATGTTTTATGGTTATGAATTTAGACATTTGATACTTTATTTTGGAAAAAAACCCACAAAGAATAACATTTATATTTCCATCTTCTTTTCTCCTGAGTTTCCAGCTCATACCTCTCTGTTCACATTACGTCTTAACTTGGTTGCCCACTGAATTCTAGTCGCGTAGATGAAACTCATTTATGCCAGGCACCGTGGCACACACCTGTAATTCCAGCACTTTGGGAAGCTGAGGCAGGAGGATCGCTTGAACCCGGGAGTTCAAGATGAGCCTCGGCAACAGAGTGAGACCCTCTCTCTACAAAAAAATGTTTAAAAATCAGCCAGGCATGGTGGTGCTCACCTGTGGTCCCAGCTGCTCAGGAGTGTGAGGTGGGGGGATCACTTGAGCCCAGAATGTTGAGGTGGCAGTGAGCCCTGATCACATCACTGCTTTCCAGCCTGGGGAACAGAGCAAGACCCTGTCTCAATAAATAAATATACGTATTGCCCTTGCCCATTTAGTTCTCAACCCATAGTTCCTTAGCAGCAAATGGCACCAATACTCACCCAGTTGCTTACGCCACCCTCCTTCCCCAGCTACGCTCTCCGAACTCCCTTTGGACTCCGGCCTAGAATGTAGAGTGCTGCACACGGCGGGGCATTTTGCTGTTGTTTTTTCAAAATGTCCATTTCAATTTCTACTAAAGTACAGTCTAAAAAGTTTCTTAAGTTCTCAGGAAATCCATATTTACTTGTAGTAGAAGGTAATTGGAGGGACTTTCATCTATGAAGGTTTTCTGATATTAAATATTTAAGATACCCTCCCTGATTGTACAAGCTGAGTTCCTAACATTTCAGTGAGCCTAGTTACGTCTTCCCTAGTAGCACTTAAAGTGGAAATCGGATTACTTTCTGGAAAAACTGGGTCACCCGAAACACCACTTAGAGAAAGTTCTAAATCTCCTCCACATTTTTAATACTTGATTCTTCACTTATTATCTCCCACCATTCATCTAAGAGAAAATCCTTATTTTCTCTTTTTCATCTCTGCTCCTTTTCAGAGTTAATCAACATATTATACTTACGTTTTTATACACTGCAGAAATGATCCTTGTTAAAGAATACTCAGTCTGCCTTCCAGAAGTTAAAGAATAGAGAGCATCGGGTAGGGGATTTCAAAGGGAAAAGCTCTGGGATGACGAGAGGCTCCATGCTCCGACACAAGGCTCCCAAGTCCCCTTCCTTACTTGATTCATTCTGCTTGGGAGTTATGCTTTTATCAGCTACGTAATATGCCATGTGGTTTACCTGGGTGGGCCAATTTTGTGTTTAGACTGTGAGCAGGGACCTCGCATTGCAAGAAGCGAGGTATTTTACACAGTGTCTTACATCACTAGATGGCAGTTTTTGCTGTGGCCCAGCTTATGCTGAGTTCTTGGTATGTGTTGTCTCATTGAATGTTCCCATTCTGTAAAGTAGGTGCCATTATTATAGCTTTTTACAGATAAACTAAGACTTGGAGTCAAGGAACTTGCCAAAGTCTCAGAGCTAGTGTGCTGCAGGTGCAGGATTTGAATACAGGTCTTATAACCCCAGATCTCGTGGCCTTGGCACGTGCCCTCTATAAAAGGATGCAGTGCTTGAGTGACCAGGTAGACAGAAAAGGTGTTATTTTATCTACCAGCTCCTCAAGGCACCAAATAAAGGTAAGTATGGATATGTCTGATGCACCCTGGCTACTGCTGGTCATCAGTTTCTGTGGTCAGAAGCAGAAGGAGTGGGGGGAACTCAGTCATCAAGCAGAGGTGACTGGATGCAGAATGGTTCATGGTTATTAGTGTTACTCGTCAGTTAATGATGGATCTAGGCAAGGATGGATTAACTGGTGAAGCTGGATGAGATCTCTCCTCCCTCGAACACATTCCAGCTCATAACTTTTCATTATTCATTACTTCGATCCTTCTTAACAGAAGAGTAAACATTTCTAGAAGCAGTTAACACCTCCAGGTCCTTATTTCATACCCTGGAGCCATCACTTATTAACCACTTCCCAAATTTCACAGTTTCAGAAAATTAGCTCTGCCAGAATAGGGACTTAATGTTTTCTTCAAGGATTAAAGAGCTCATTAGGAAGTGATTTTTTTCTCACTTTCCCATTGATTTTTCTGTTTCTGCTGAGACCATTTTGTTATGCAGGCTAAGAGTAAAGACGAAGAATCCTCTCTTTCATTCTTAGGTTGCCGCAAGACAGAAGCCAGGCTCAGGTGAGAGTTCGAAGCACATGGGAGCTGAGGCGGGCTGCACCTGGGTTACTGAACAGCCCTGCAGGAAATGCAGCGTGCTAGGACCAGGAGAGCCCCAGTTCCTCTGCCAGTTGTCTATGTTGTTTCGTCCTTAGGGAAAAACTGTAGTGTCATCCTGTAGTGCCACATATTCTAATAACCTCACTATTTTTATCATATTTCAGTGTTCCTCAAGTTCACTCTCTTTCCCTCCCTTGGTGTCTTTCTCTTCATCTCTCCCTCTGTCCATCCCTCCCAACCCTGTTCTATGGAGAACTGGCATATTGAAGTTCCCTGTCTTAAAAGGCAGTGATTGGCACATGTCATCTCCAAAGAAAAGATCAGTGAAAATCATGCAGGAAACTTGCTTTCTCTCTTCTTGTTTGCTGAACTCCCGAGGATGTGGAATCTGTTTTGTCTGTAGAGCATCTTGTAGGTAGACTGCTTTCCATGCTGGCTTACATTATTCTTGGGTTTTCATTATTGAGTAGAAGTACCATAAAATATCTAAAACCCCAATGGTGATTCCTGGAATGGGTGAAGAGTGAATAGGGCAGGGTGGTGAAGTAGGAGGAAGACAATCCTTGGTCTAAACCTCCACATGAGCATAAGCTCTTCATGGTACTGAAGGGACTTTTTGACATATCTCATTGTATTTAAAAGACTGAAAACACATCTGTGTCATCGTAGTATGGATGAAAGTACAGTGACGTTTAATAGAACTCGATGTGCTTTCATAAGGAGCTTCATTTTAGTTATTTATTTATTAAGCTAGACGTTCATGAAGACCACGGCAGCCAGTTTTTCTGTTATACCCTAAGAGTTAGACTCTCCTGGCTCCTCACTTCTTAGCCATGCATCCTTTGGAGGTCACTTCATTTCTCTAAAGGTGGCTTCCTCAATTGCAAAATAGCGCTTCTTATGCCTACCCCACGAGGTGCTGTAGATCCTCAACCTGTTGCGGGATATAGGCCTGGCACAGAGTGGGCCCTGTGGATGCTGTGTATCCCTCTCTCTCTTCACATGCACATGTAGGCTTATCCAAAATGAGGACTATAGGAAATAAAATTGCACCATGTTGGGATTCCTGCTCAATGAGTCAATTTTAGCTGGTCTTGTCCCCAACACAGCAAAATGGGTAATTACGTGAGATAATGGATATGTTAATTTGCTTTACCATAGTAACTATTTTACTATCTATACGTATCCCATAACGTCATATTGTGTACCATAATATACACAATACAGTTTATTTAAAAAAAAAAACTAAAAACAAAAAGGAATGATTCTAAGGCAGCTTGAATGTATTCTTTTATTCATGTAAGGGTCAACTTCTTGCAAAGCACTGAATTTTAAGCACTTTATGATTTAGTTAAATTCTCCTCAACAGAATTAAAGTGATTTCAGTGATACCCAAAGGCATTCTGTCTAGACTGAAGAAAGGAGAATTCTTCACCGGGAAAGGAAGAAATAATTGTCCTTATCTTTGTCCTTCTAAGGAAGCTATTTGTGGAAAAGGGAAGTTCTCCAACTGAGTTGCTCTCTGAAGCTATCCCGGTGGCCAGCAAGCACTCATGCCACTTCTAGAAGTCAACAAGGATACACTGAACCTGCTTCTGATTTCTTTAGGGTCGACAAGTGCCCCCAGTGATTTATGGTACAACTTCATTGAACTGCCCTACCACGGGGAAAGCATCAGCATGCTGATTGCACTGCCGACCGAGAGCTCCACTCCGCTGTCTGCCATCATCCCACACATCAGCGCCAAGACCATAGACAGCTGGATGAGCATCATGGTGCCCAAGAGGGTGCAGGTGATCCTGCCCAAGTAAGTGGCCCCTTCCCCTCAAAGAAAACAGTGGCATTGTTCAATCAGCAGCTGTTATGTCGGACACCAGACAACATGAGGCAAAAATATGGCACATCATGAAGCCTGTTCTGTTCTGCAGAAATTTCATGGTGAGATTACGAGGCCATGCTTTTCTAAACGCTTTTATTCAATGCCTGTGCTTCCTGTATGGTAAGATGTGGATCGTAAGAAAGGAGAGAGGGCAGCCTTGGTTTCTAAACCTTCACATGAGCATAAGCTCTTCAGGGTACTGCAGGGACTTTTTGACATATCTCATTGTATTTAAAAGACTGAAAATATGTGTGTCATCATAGTATGGATGAAAGTACAGTGAAGTTTAGTAGAACTCCATGTGCTTTCATAAGGAGCTCCATTTTAGTTTATTTATTTAGCTAGAAGTTCATGAAGACCACAGCAGCCGGTTTTTCTATTATACCCTAAGAGTAAGAGAGAGATGGAATTCGAGCTGTTATGACTTGAAGCCATGGGAAAAGTAACCCCAAATCCTGTATGAATCTTCATGTTCTAACAGGTCAGCGAATGCTTTGTCCAGAACTGTGAAGAAGCAATGAACGTTGTTCCCTTTCTATCAGCTTCTCAACATTGCTGCCTTCCTACCATCCAGAGCTTTTAACAACCCAGGTCTTGGTGGTAGTGGAGAGTTCTAATAGCTTTTGATTCTTTGGTCACCGAGTTAAGTAATCAGAGTAACACATTCACAATAAGTGTTACTAATCCTTTCAAGATTTTTATTTTTATTTTTATTTTTTATTTTTTGGTAAAATAAGCCTTCAGGCAGGCAATGCTTGATATAAATAAATAAATAAGATGGTGGCATCATAGGTCTCAATGGGTGAAGAACAGGTTCTTAACCATTATAGCCCATCTGTGGTGAGAATCTGCCCCCCTCTCCTTGGTGCTCTTCCACAGGATGAGATCAAATCTGATAAAGCATCCTCTGATGATAGTAACTGACATTTACACATCTATATCCATGTATCCCCAAGGCCAAGTAGTTCACAAATATTCAGGAAACCTATGTTATACCCAAATATAATACCATGTCACCTATGCCTAATCTTTGCTCCTGTTTTAATAGTAAAATACTTTGAGAATCTCAAAAGGGGCTGGGCGCGGTGGCTCACGCCTGTAATCTCAACACTTTGGGAGACCGAGGCGGGTGGATCACGAGGTCAGAAGTTCGAGACTAGCCTGGCCAACATGGAAAAACCCCGTCTCTACTAAAAATACAAATATCTAAAACCCCTAGCCAGGCATAGTGGTGGGTGCCTGTAATCCCAGCTACTTGGGTGGCTGAGGCAGGAGAATTGCTTGAACCCAGGAGGCAGAGGTTGCAGTGAGCCAAGATCGCACCATTGCCCTCCAGCCTGGGCGACAGAGCAAGACTCTGTCTCAAAAAAAAAGAATCCCAAAATGAACTATCAGGAATGTTTCTCCTCTCTTTTGACCATCTCCAATCCCAATAAGGATGGCAGGTCTTAGAGCAGCCAAGATGAATATGGAGAAACTTTAGCTGGATATGGGGAAGAATGACAGATCTTCCAGAGTACTGGGAACTTGTTAACACTCAGCCTCCACGTCAGTATAAAAGAAGTATGTTTATGTTTGTAGATCTTCCTAAGTATTGGAACAGGGGGCCAATTACACCTCAGGGTGGGAGTGCCCATTCTTGCCGTTAGTATGTACGACTCATTTTGCCAACTGTTTGAGAGTTGAGGTGTCCTTTACTTATCTAGTATTTAAATTTGGAATTCAAATTTAAGATGCAATTCAGATCGGTATTCAGATATTACTTTAAAAGAATCAGTTTGTAAACATGCACCGACTCTATCATGTTGCGGCATTTATAGCCTCGTGATTTTTTTCTCCATTTCTGCTTTCATGCTAGGTTCACAGCTGTAGCACAAACAGATTTGAAGGAGCCGCTGAAAGCCCTTGGCATTACCGACATGTTTGATTCATCAAAGGCAAATTTTACAAAAATAACAAGTATGTTCAATTCGAAATGTATTTGTATACTTGAAGAAAGTGTTACAAACTGAGACTGATTTGTTCAGAGGAAAAAGGATCAGAATTAGGAATGTGTTGCCCTAAAACTGTACAAGGTTTCGATATATTGCCAAATGATGCTATTGACCTTTGTTTATTTATTTATTGACCTTCGTTTATTTATTTTTTTCTTTTATCTTTTTATTTCAATAGTTTTTGGGGTACAAGTGGTTTTTGGTTACATGGATCAATTATATAGCGATGAAGTCTGAGATTTTAGTGCACCCCTCCCCCAAGTAGTGTACATTGTACCCAATATTTATTAGTAGATTTTTAGCTCCTCACCAACCCACCCTCCTCCTTCTGAGTCTCTGTAGTTCATTATACCACTCTCTATGCCTTTGCATACCCATAGCTTGTCTCCCATTTATAAGCAAGAACATACAGTATTTGGTTTTCCATTCTTGAGTTACTTCATTTAGAATAATGGCCTCCAGCTCCATTCAAGTTGCTGCAAAAGACATTATTTCATTCTTTTTATGACTGAGTAGTATTCCATGGTATATACATACCTCATTTTCTTTATCTAGTCATTGCTCTCGACCTTAAATTTAAGTAAGCGTCCTTACATTTTGCACGTACATTTCATGGGAAGCCCCAGTGACTACATAAAGGAGTATTTCATGTATTGCTTTTATTAATATTGGCTCTGACTTAGATATTGTCGCTCTGTTTTCAAATGCCAACTTTTTCCTTTTGCTTGAAAAAATCAAGACTGCAGGCATACACTATACCCAGATATGTATTTTGGCATTTCATGCTCATTAATCTGAAACAATATAAATTCAAATGAATCTGATGAAAATTTTTCTTTGCCAAAGCAATTAAGGCTTACTTTTCATTTGCCAGCAGTGTATGTACCTTTCTCTAGAGTTATGTTTGAATGGTCAGTCCTTTGTTCTTTAAATTTAGAACATAGCAATCTTTCCAAGGAACAGTCATGGCTTGAACATGATTTGTACTCCAGTTTGCAAATAACCTTGAATGGTAAGAAATTAGCTCATTGCCAGCTTCAGTTGCGTGCTAGTAAACACCTAGTACCTGTTCTGGGGACAAACATGACTGCCCTGGTGAACCTGAGCTCCGTGGATATTCTCATAGCCGTTAATCCCTCATGACTCAAACTCAGGCCTCCAGCCCAGCAGCATTAACATCACCCGGGAGCTGGTTTGAAATGCACAGTCTTGGGTGTAACCCAGACCCACTGAACCAGAATCCATTTTAACACAGTCCCTCAGCCCAGCAAAGACTGAGAAGTACCATTTTCATCTGCACGTTGCCCTTCGAGGTTATTCATAGCCGCTGAAATGCTAAATAGGGGGTATTCACAGGAAGAACCAGGTGCCCCACATTCTCCTGGAGAGTTCTCTTTAACACTGCATGTAACTTGGGCCCTATAAATGTGCATCTCAGTCACAATTTGGTCATATTAGAGCTGGGCATTGGTGCAGATAGTTCAAAAGCAGATGACACAAAAAGCACATTTTCCCTTTGCATCCAGACCTATGTCCCATCCAGACTCATGTCAGCTTCAGTTTGCATTCTCTGTGAACGCTATACCCGGTGGGTGCTGCTGGAATGGTCAGAATTTGCTGAGAAGTAAAGTGAGTTCACCAGAAGGTCCCTGAGACACAACTGCATGTATGCCTTGGCCCTTCCAGGAGAATCTAAACTCTTCTCTTGTTCAGCACTCTTCTCTCACTCCTATGGCCATGACATGAGTGGCTGTTGTGAAGAGCCCGGATTTACTCTGCCACTAACTAGCTGTATGATTGCAGGGAAGATTACTTCACATTCTAGGGCTCAGTTTCCCCATCTGTCAGTGCTGTCTGAAATCCCTTTTGCATCTGCATTCTGTAACTGAAAAATAATCTTGTTGCCTTGCTGCATCCAGAAAACTGGGCTTCCTTTTTATAGCTCTGCTCTTTTCATTTTTTAAATACAATTCTAGTGATCAGAATTGAACTGATAGAGGCACTAAATCATTTGAGGGCCTGGGCCCCTCTCCAGAAGTGAGTATCACAGTTCACCTAGCAGGGACTGAAATTCACAAGTAACAGCTGTCTGCAGCCTTCAACACCAGGACTGTCAGAGGTCATGTCTTCTGACACTTTAAAAATTGGAATTTGCCATGGCTTTGAGCTTTGAGGTTACTTCCCCAACCAACCAATGGCCTGTCGATCAAACAAATGCTGATACTGTTTTATTTTCTGGAAACAGGGTCAGAAAACCTCCATGTTTCTCATATCTTGCAAAAAGCAAAAATTGAAGTCAGTGAAGATGGAACCAAAGCTTCAGCAGCAACAAGTAAGCACTGGGTCACGTGGCAGGACTTCCTCTAGCAGGGGAGCAGACACACTCCTGTATACTCATTGGTTGAGCAAATATGTAACGCACCCTCTTTCCAGCCAGGCACTGTGTGTGGGTTGACCCTCGGGAGACAGCAGTGAGTACAGACAGATTGAAGACCTGTAACCACAAAGCTCAGAATCTGTTTCATTAAAGAAAAGCATTTCAGGGAGAGAAACTCCTCTGGGACAGGAGTCAGCAAACTTCTATAAAGAGCCAGAAAGTATGTATTTCAGATTTGTGTGTCATACCGTCTCCATCACAGCTTCTTAGCTCTGCCATTGTAGCATGAAAACAGCCAACAACAATACAAGTAAACAGATGTGGCTGTGTTCCAATGAAACTTTATTTATAAAAACAGGATTTAGCCTGGGAGACTTGCCTTGAGGACAATGGTTTGCTGACCCCTGCTCTCAGGAGGATAAAACATGTTCTGGCTTCTTACTGGCAAAAAAAGACCAATCTTCAGATTTAAACATAAAATAAACAACAAATACTTAAAAGAAAATAGGCAATCAGGTCTATCCAGGATAAACTGAAGAATTCGCCAGCATCTGTTCAATTGTGGCAGGATTGTTTTACAGCCTTCCTTGATAATTAGAACATCCACATCTGCTTCCTCCTCAGTGGTTTACATAATGAAGGAGAAAACAGAACAATCGTAAGTCAGTTTTTTTCACCCCTCGTTATCTGTAGGAAATTAGATGAATAGATTTGGCCAACTCTCTGAGCCCATAAAGTGAAAATCTTAGCTACACTTGCAGCTGGGTCAAATATCCTGGTTACTGAAACATACCAGTTATACTCACAATGGATGTGTGACTGCCTTTCTCAAATAAATAAATATATATATATTTGAGACGGAGTCTCGCTCTGTCACCCAGGCTGGAGTGCAGTGGCCGGATCTCAGCTCACTACAAGCTCCGCCTCCCGGGTTTACGCCATTCTCCTGCCTCAGCCTCCCGAGTAACTGGGACTACAGGCACCCGCCACCTCGCCCAGCTAGTTTTTTTGTGTTTTTTAGTAGAGACAGGGTTTCACCGTGTTAGCCAGGATGGTCCCCATCTCCTGACCTCGTGATCCGCCCGTCTCAGCCTCCCAAGTGCTGGGATTACAGGCTTGAGCCACCGCGCCCGGCCTCGAATAAACATTTTTAAAATTCCTTTAAAGTAGCATTTAAAACAAAGACCCTGGAATAAGAGGGTTGGAAATTTTAAGATGCTTTTTATCTTTTCTAGGTAATTTTAAGTAGTAACATCTAAAAGTCATTGACCAATTTTGCCGAGTGTAACTATCAGGACCAGCTACATAGTTTGTGGGGTCCTGTGCAAAATGAAAATATGGAGCCCCTTGTTCAAAATGTATTTAGAGTTTCAAGATAGCAACAGCAGAGTATTAAACCCAGTGCAAGGCCCCATGTAACTGCCCAGGTCCTCCTGTCTTAGTCTGCCTAGGCTGCCATGACACAATACCATTGACTGGGTGGTTTAAACAACAGAACTTGCACTTCTGGAGACTGGGAGTTCAAGATCAAGCTGTTGGTGTTGGCAGGTTTGTTTCTCCTGAGATCTCTGGATCTCCAGAGGTTGCCCCTCCCTGTGTCCTCACATGGTCTTTTCTCCATGTGACACATCCCTGGTGTCTCTCCCGCTTCAAATAAGGACAACAGTCCTATTAGAATAGAACCCTACTTAACCTTCATTGCCTCCTCAAAGGCATTATCTCCAAATATAGTCATATTAGAGGTTTGGGGCTTCAGCATATGAATCTGGGGGGAGACACAGTTCAGTCCATAACACCTGCAATTTAATACTTGTTTTTAATAACCCTGGGAAAAGGCCTTGCTCCAGCATAACTGCAGGTGTTTCCTTTATAACATCAAGCCCAAGTGTTCAATACTTTATGGGGTTTGAGCAAGAGGACTGAGCCATTACAACAGGCATGTGGTAGTAATGCCACACGCCTACCCTTCCTTGAGGCCCTGGCTCAGGCTTATTAAGTGGAAGCAAGCCTGGCAGACAAGGAATGACCAAGACCCATGAGCCTAAAGAAGTTTGCTTTCCAAGTCAGATGCCTACACCTGGTGAGTTGAACAGCAGAGGTAGTAGGTCCTGGATGAGTGGTCTACATTCCAGTGCAAAGGAAACCTAAATAGTGTGCCAAAGGAGAAGGCACAGACACGAAAGCTAAGAATTGGGCTGGGCCTTTATATACAGAAAAGATTTAGAGAAGCTAAACAGGACCAGGGGCCGGGCGCGGTGGCTCATGCCTGTAATCCCAGCACTTTGGGAGGCTGAGGCGGATGGATTACTTGAGGTCAGGAGTTCGAAACCAGCGTGACCAACATAGTGAAACCCCGTCTCTACTAAAAATACAAAAATTAGTCGGGTGTAGTGGCGCACGCCTGTAGTCCCAGCTACTCAGGAGGCTGAGGCAGGAGAATTGCTTGAACCCTGGAGGCGGAGGTTGCAGTAAGCCGAGATCGTACCACTGCACTTCAGCCTGGGTGACAGAGTGAGACTCCATCTCAAAAAAAAAAAAAAAAAAAAAAAAAAAAAGGAGCAGGGACTTTATCAGCAAAGCAGATGGTGTGAATAAAAAAATAGCTAATAATAACAATGAATATGCATTAGGTGTGTTTAGTGACAAACACTGTTCCAAGAGCTATAATATATCTTATGTCATTTAATTCTCATCAAAACTCTATGAGGAGTAAGTACGTTTATCAGAGATGGTGCTTCTGTAGAAGAGATGACACAGTAATGTAAAGGGCCTGGCCCAAGGTAGGCTTAGTAAATGGTGACCACTGAGCCTGTTGTAACATGGTCAGCCTATGGGACAAACATTAAGTGTGTCTTCAGACACCAGCCTCTGAGGCTCCATGAAGCTAGCTAACTTGCTGGCCTTATGCTTACATGGCCTCATGTAATATGCACAACATATTTTCCTTTTCTTCCCATAGCTGCAATTCTAATCGCAAGATCATCGCCTCCCTGGTTTATAGTAGACAGACCTTTTCTGTTTTTCATCCGACATAATCCTACAGGTAAGTGACTCTCCTCTTCCATCATTCCCTCTTTGTTAGAATTTCAAAAGGTATCTTGCACTCTTCATTATATCCAACAGTGGTGCCCATAATCCATTTCCCTAATGTCAGTAGTTGCAAATGCTTCGAATATAACCACCCATGTTAAAGAGAGAGGAAAACAAAGGCTGTGTTTACAGATGTGATGGAATCTTTTACACACTGACAAGATTCTAGGTTTTGTGGATTGTTGTTTTTAACAGAGAGGCTCAGCATCCCTTAGGAACACTTTTGACCTCTATTGACTTTTCCATATTTATATAAATGTGGTCGTTCAATTTTGCTAGAAGCTATATAACTTCAGCTTTTGTGTATTAGCCTGTTCTCACGCTGTTATGAAGAAATACCCTAGAGTGGGTAATTTATAAGGAAAAGAGGTTTAATTGACTCACAGTTCCACATGGCTAGGGAAGCCTCAGGAAACTTACAATTATGGTGAAAGGCACCACTTCACAGGGTGGCAGTAGAGAAAATGAGAGCCGAGCAAAGTGGGGAACCCCTTATGAAACCATCAGATCTCGTGAGAACTCACTCACTATCACGAGAACAGTATGGGAGAAACCGCTCCTATGATTCAGTTATCTCCACCTGGTCCTGCCCTTGATAAATGGGGATTATGACAATTCAAGGCAAGATTTGGGTGGGGACACAGAGCCATACCGTGTCACTTTATAAGCCCACTCTTTTGAAATACCTTGCTCTGGGAGTCATGGTTCAAACTTGGCTCTGGCCTTAAGCCTCATCTTTAAAATGAGGACAACAGTAGTGCTGACTGCTTATTACAATTATGAAGTATAAGTTTATCTTTGTAGAGAGGTTGGCTTCTTGTTGGTACAAGAGTAGGCACTAATATGTATATTTTAGCTTTTACTATTTTATGTAATCAGTAATACAAGATAGTTCCTTATCCTCTTATCTCATTGCATCTGTGATGTTCTAATTGGCATGCTCCAGAACTGAGCCAGCCAATGAGGGAGCTTCTCGCCACATGTGGCTACTTAACATTAACTTTAAAAATTCAATTTCTGGCCAGGTGCGGTGGCTCATGCCTGTAATCCCAGCACTTTGGGAGGCCAAGGCGGGTGGATCACCTGAGGTCAGGAGTTTGAGACCAGCCTGGCCAACATGGCAAAACCCCATCTCTTAAAAATACAAAAAATTGGCTGGCCATGGTGGTGGGTGCCTGTAATCCCAGCTTGTTGGGAGGCTGAGGCAGGAGAATTGCTTGAACCTGGGAGGCGGAAATTGCAGTGAGCCAAGATTGCGCTATTGCACTCCAGCCTGGGTGAGAGAGCAAGACTCTATCTCAGGAAATAAAAAATAAAATTCAATTTCTTAGTCACACTAGCCACATTTTAAGCACTCTCTGGCCACATGTGACTAGTGGCTACCATGCTGGACAACAAAGATATAGACCATCTCTACCACTGCAGAAAGTTCTAATGGGCAACACTATTGAGCAAGAGGTCAAACATGATTGTTTGTTTCTTATTTTTTATTCATCCTTGTTTCTTATTTTAAGGATTATTAATTTAGAGCCATGCATTGTTTTCTTTTAATTCTGTAGGTGCTGTGTTATTCATGGGGCAGATAAACAAACCCTGAAGAGTACACAAAAGAAACCATGCAAAGCAACGACTACTTTGCTACAAAGAAAGACTCCTTTCCTGCATCTTTCATAGTTCTGTTAAATATTTTTGTACATCGCTTCTTTTTCAAAACTAGTTCTTAGGAACAGACTTGATGCAAGCGTTTCTGTTCTGGGAGGTATTGGAGGGAAAAAACAAGCAGGATGGCTGGAACACTGTACTGAGGAATGATTAGAAAGGCTTCGAAATGTCTAAAAGATTCTTTAAACTACTGAACTGTTACCTAGGTTAACAACCCTCTTGAGTATTTGCTGTTTGTCCAGTTCAGGAATTTTTGTTTTGTTTTGTCTATATGTGCGGCTTCTCAGAAGAAATTTAATCAGTGTGACAGAAAAAAAAATGTTTTATGGTAGCTTTTACTTTTTATGAAAAAAATATTATTTGCCTTTTAAATTCCTTTCCCCCATCCCCCTCCAAAGTCTTGATAGCAAGCATTATTTTGGGGGTAGAAACGGTGAAATCTCTAGCCTCTTTGTGTTTTTGTTGTTGTTGTTGTTTTATATAATGCATGTATTCACTAAAATAAAGTTTAAAAAACCCATGTCTTGCTAGACAAGGTTGCTGTTGTGCAGTGTGCCTGTCACTACTGGTCTGTACTCCTTGGATTTGCATTTTTGTATTTTGTACAAAGTAAAAATAAACTGTTATGAGTAGTAAAAATAAAGCTATCTCTCTGCTATTTGAAAATACAATAGAAGAAACTGAGCCTTTTAAACATACGTCAGCGTCTTCTTATAAACCTTTGTACTTATGTAAACATCAGGAAATTCAAAGCCCGGAAACTTTTCCTATCCTTTTCCTCTAGACCTGACAATCAAACATTTTTACCCGCTTCAACACGCCTCATTTTATAGATCACTGCAACAGAGTTAACTACTACAGTAATCCTAGTTCTAATCTTAGCTACATTCACTCCAGCAATGGCTAAGAATTCTCAGCAAAGAAACGGATTTTGTAGCAAGTGCAGAATGAAGTTGCTGGGTGCCATGTATTTTGGAAATCTCAGGGAACAGGGACTGTTTCGTTTTTGGTGATTGGTGATAGGCAGGAGATTTTCGAAATGACAGGTTTTTTGTGTTTTTTTGTTGTTTTTGGTTTTGGTTTTTTTTGAGGTAACTTTCCAAGTTGAACTCAAACATCGTAATTCTTTTTTTTTCCTTTTTCTTTTTATAGAGATGTACCTCGCCATCTTGCCCAGGCTAGTCTTGAACTCCTGACCCCAAGTGATCCACCCACCTCAGCCCCACAAAGTGCTGGGATTACAGGCATGAGCCACACTGCGTTCAGCCTACAAACATCCTAATTCTGATGTTACCATTTGCCTGCTTTTTAAAAAACTAATTTCTTACAGATTTATGTGGTCTAACCTAAATCAGAATTTAAGTTTAAAATATTTACCAAAACTTAAAAACATTTTTTCTTTTTAGCCCTTGAGTCCTCCTTGCCTTTATACATTAAAACCTCACATTCGGCACTCCATCAGTTTGCCATTTGGAATTATTTGTCAAGTGGGCTGAGCTTTGCTGTTCACAATTATGTATGTGTACTTTGTTTTCTTCTGTTTTTCTTTTTTGAGACAGAGTCTTGCTCTGTCACCCAGGCTAGAGTGCAGTGGCGTGATCTCGACTGGCTGCAACCTCCACTTCCCGGGTTCAAGCAATTCTCCTGCCTCAGCCTCCCCAGTAGCTGGGAGTACAGGCACGCACCACTGCCCCTGGCTAATTTTGTATTTTTAGTAGAGACGGTTTCACCATGTTGGCCAGACTGGTCTCAAACTCCTGACCTCAGGTATCTGCCTGCCTCGGCCTCCCAAAGTGCTGGGATAACAGGCGTGAGCTATCGTGCCCGGCTTACATTTTGGTATCTTTAAGTCAATGGTCTGTAGGCCTTGTCTTACTTCAAAATGATCAAATTTATGGAAACTCCTTTCCCTGAGGGAAACTGAAATAAATTTAGACTTGGAGACTGCCACAAAAAGTACAGGCCTGTGATAGATCATTTTTGCTGTGTAGACATGTTTTTTTTTTTTCCTTAAAACTTTTTTTGGGAAATTTAAAATTCCATTTCCATGTTGCTATCTAATAATTGTTTTTGTTTAGAGATAGGGTCTCAGTATGTTGCCTATGTTGCCCAGGCTGGTCTCAAACCCTTGGGCCTCCCAAAGTATTGGGATTACAGGAGTGAGTCACTGCACCAGGCCCCTAATAATAATGTTATCTGCAAACATTAGCAGTGTACTTGGTGTGATAAAGAACAGTGATTTCTCATTTTGCAAAGTTCTCATTTACACCATCACTCCAGGATCTCTCAGTTGCCCAGGCTGTAATGCTGTGGTGTGATCATGGCTCACTGCAGCCTTGAACTCTTGTGCTCAAGCAGCCCTTCTGCCTCAGCCTCCTGAATAGCTAGGACTTACAGGCATGCATCGCCACACCTGGCAATTTAAAAAAAAAATTTTTTTTTGTAGAGATGGGGGTCTTTGCTATGTTGCCCACGCTGCTCTCAAATTTCCTGGCCTCAAGCAGTCCTCCAGCCTCAGTATATAGACATGTTTGAGCAAGTAATTTATCATATAGATTAGATGTCACACTGAGTTTGAACAAGAGACAGGCTGCAGTTTTCCTAAAGTAACAAAATGACAGACGTTTGTTAAAACAGACAAACCATCAGTGTAGTCATTCTTTTGACAGGTCATGAGATGGGTACTTCCGATTCTGCCTTGGACACCGTGGAGGAAGAGAGTAGGTACTGACACAAATACACTGAAAGCTCCGGTTTACTGGCCTTTGACTCTGTCCTAAAAAGGAGATATGACAGGAAATTTTGAAGCAAAAGAAAATCCCAATCATAACAGAAGTTTACAAAGAGGCCCAAGGGAATGGCCTTTGTACCGGGAGTGCTGTTTTCTGAAAATGAAAAACTGAATAATACATGAGCTTCACATGCAGGGGGAGTAAGAAAGAGCAGGAATGCAGGCGTTTCCCCTGGGCCAGCAGATGAGCAATTGCCCACTTCCTAAGAGTGATCAGTGGTGACAGCTGGGAGAGAGGTGAGAGCTGGGTAAGCTAGGAGGTGACTTCTATGTCCTCGACCTCCTGTGAACATGGAAAGACACTGTGTCATTTGCCTACTGAGAGTCTGCTTTGGGAGGCCGGAGTAGAAGACACGACTGGCTTTAGAGCCCCATTTCTCTGGGGATTCCCAAACTGTGCCTTCGACCATCTCTTAAATCTTGAAGAAAAAGAGATAGAGATGTTGTGATTTAAATGAGAAATTTGCAAAATGAGAAACAGCTGTTCTTCATCACGCCAAGTGCATCATTAGTGTTTTCAGATAAAATTATGGTTAGGTAGCAAAATGGAAGTGAAATTTTTAATTTCTTAGTGCCATACCTCCTTCATCTAAGTTTATGATCCCATCTTGGCCCTCTTTTGAATCTTGAAGATAAAAATAGAGATGGTGTGATTTAAATGAGAAATCTGCAAAATCAGAAATCACCGTTCTTCTTCACACCAAGTACACTGTTAATGTTTGCAGATAAAATTATTATTAGGGGCCTGGTGCAGTGGCTCACTCCTAGAATCTCAATACTTTGGGAGGCCCAAGGGTTTGAGACCAGCCTGGGCAACCTACTGAGACCCCATCTCTAAAAAAAAAAAAAAAAATACTAGGTGGCAAAATGAAAATGAGATTTTAAATTTCTTAGTGCTATACCCCCTTCATCTGAAGTTTATAATCTCTTGCCAAAGGTCAAGAGAAGAGTGGCAGGCCTCCATGCCTATCCTTCCTAGACAAAAAACAGTAAAAAACCCCAGGACCAAGAACTGAGTCCTGGTGGTGGACGGCCAGGAACCCCGTGAACATCAGTGTCAAGTCAGTTCATCTGAAGATGGTCAGCTGATGTTTTAAAATTAGATTTGTCTTATTAACTGTGTAAGTCTATTGCTAAATGTCTCCTGGCCCTTACTGATAGGTCTTCGTGTGAAAATGCTAACATCAATAGTTGATGCACAGGAAGCATCGTCAGAAAGTCAAACTCTTCCCCTCTCGGAAATATTCTTCCAATGACCTCTTTACTCACGTCTTCTGCAAAAAAGAGGATCAGAATAGAGCAAACTGAGTTCATTTGAAATTTTTAAAATTTTAAAAATAAAATAAAATAGGGACAGGGTCTTGCTATGCTGCACAGCTGGTCTCACTCCTGAGCTCAAGCAATCCTCTTACCTTGGCCTCCCAAAGTGCTGAGGTTACATGCAAATGAGCCTCTGTGCCAGGCCTTCATTTGCGATTTTAATATGCAACAGCTCAGATGAAAAGATACTCTGAATAATCAAATAATGTAGTTAGTTCTTCCTCAATTGAAGAAGGAATAAGTTAATGTTTTTAATTTTCCCAATTGTTTTTCTCCCAGAAAGTTTTCTTAAACCATTAGTCTTCTGTAGTTAGCAAACACTCATAGGCAGGCAGATAAATGAACAACAAGTAAGTATTCATGGAAAGCACAAACATCAGCAACGCCAAAACATCTTTCTTTTTTCAGGAGCATGTACGATTGTGACTTTTGATTGCATAAGTTCCAGGAAAAATTGTGATTAGTTTACATGATGGGATTAGATCTAGTAATCATTCTTGGTATTATACAGAGAGAACCATGGCTTTCAAGTAAGTGCTCTGATACCCAACCAAAGTTAAGAGCCTCTAGGTCCCAGAGGAAACGATTGAGGGGCTTTGCAAACTAAGGCTGGGGGAGATGGAACAGGGATGAACTGAGGGGAAAAAAAACAAAGTGGGCTTAGGATGGAGAACTTGGGCAGCATGCCAGCAGCTGAGCGTCCTCAGGGCACACCCCTCTGCTGAGGGATGCTGTGAGCTGGCCATCCTGATGGGAAGACTGTCTACGTCTGGCTTCAGGAACTGTCCCGATGGACACAGGATTCCCTTGCCTCCGCAGTGCATCTTCTCCTATCAACAAAAGGAAGTAGGAAGAAAGAAACAGCAAGAAGAGGCCTGCAAAAAAGTCTTTTAAAAGTTTTATCTATGGCAGCCCTGCAGTCTTCCTTCTTTTCAGTGAATAGAAAAGAGCTCAAAAATCCATACCTTCACATCAGAGGTGCACTGTTCATACATCAAATTCTTGTAACATCCAAAGGCGAGGGAAGAACAAGGTGAGCTGGCTCCTGAAGAAGTATTCATGGAATATGAGAGCCGAAAGGGGCGTTGAAAAGTCATATTTCATGGTAATCCTGTGCCATATAGACATAATCTTTCCTGTATCGGTAGAAAATAGATTCCCCATAATGGCACAAGTCACATACTAAATTGTGCAATAGGATTACAGCACCATCTTGTGGCCAAAATCAGTACAGCGCTGAACACAAAAAGCTCCCATTTGTTCCATTCTTACTTGGAGTTTAGTATTAGTTTCTAGTTTACTTTCTTGTGACCACATACAACATTTTGAGAAAAATATTCCTCATTATACATATGCATACAATAAAGAGTATGAATTTAAAAGAATAGGGGTTATGTAACTAAGTTTGTAGACATTAATGTTGCATTTTTGGCTAGGGGATGTTTTTGGTACAACTACACTTTGGGCACAGGGAACTAGAGAGTGGGAAAAGGTGGAAAAAGTCGGAATTTCAAAGTAAATGACTAATGGCTTTCTCTGGTGTGAACCTAAATTCAAATGTCAGTGCTTCCTTCCAGTCTTATGACTGTCTTCTCAACATGGACGAGGCATTAGTCAAAAAGCTAGTCCTTCACATGGTCACTGAATGCTCTTGGTCACATGCACCATTTGACGACACCCTTGTGCTCACATGTTCCTTCTGCCCACATGTCATATTTATGCAGTTAGGCTCATAGGACAAATAGCTACTCAGAGACTGGTTCCAAACTTCAAGCTATATTTGATACACAATTGAAAATGTATGTCAATTTTTCTAAATTTTCTACATTTCTACCCTATTTTAGTGGGTGCTTTTAAAAAGTGCAACTTAAGTTCAAAGAAGCCTTTACTTAGAAATATGTTGAAATTACATTCTACGTGAGGCATATGGATCTCTACTTGCAAAGCAGTTTTATCAACTAGAGCTAGACTTGTCCCACATGTAAATTTGGAAGCATTCAAGTTTTAAAAGCTTGAAAACCTAAAAGGATAGTTCCCCTCCAAGATTGTAGGTTAAGGTCCTGCAAACTCCCCTGAGCAGGCGAAATTTGGGAATGCACAATCAGCACTATTTAGCGGGGGTGAAAAAGGATTACTGGGTTTGCAAATGAATTCTCTAGACTTTCTTAATGTTTACCTTAAAAAAAAATTAGAATCATACTACAGCTAGATTCTGCCATCCCACAGACGCTGAATAAGTGGTCATAAGATGTCTTCTGCTTTCCAGAAAAGTTCATCATATAATCTCCTTTCTCCTACAGTACCAATGAGATGCCTATCGAATCATGTTTACTTGTGAGTAACACACATAAATGGCATTTTACCACTGGTTTTGGTCCTCTATCCTTGTGTTTCATTACTAGGATTTGAAGTTAACTCTGAAAAAACGGTAAAATATAGTTGACCTTTGAACAATGCAGGGATTAGGGATATTGACACCTTATGTAGCAGTAAATCTGTATGTAACTTTTGACTTCCCAAAAACTTAACTCCTAATAGCCTATGGCTAACTGGAAGCCTTACTGATATTAATAAACAATCAACACATTTTGTTATATGTATTATAAACTTTATTCTTACAACAAAGTAAGCTAAAAAATATAAAGGAAATCAAAGGAAGAGAAAATATATTTACGACTCATTAAGTGGACATGGATGATCAAAAAGCTCTTCATCTTTGTCTTCACGCTGAGTAGGCTGAAGAGGAGGAGGAAAAGAGGATGGTCTTGCTGTCTCAGGGTGGCAGAAACAGAAGAAAATCCGCGTATACATAGTGATCTGCAAAATTTAAACCCACGTTGTTCAAGGGTCAACTTTAACTTACTTTTAACCTACCAATTCAGTCAACTAGTTGTTTTTCAAATGTTCCCCTCCAAAAAGTCTCTGCTTTATCTTGGGGAACTATAAACCCTGTAATATAACTCAAGTTCCACTTTCCTAGCCAGTCTCAGGAAAGGCACTTCAAAATTCCTTTCTTTATAAAAAAACGTCAGACCGGGCGCAGTGGCTCACACCTGTAATCCCAGCACTTTGGGAGGCCGAGGTGGGCAGATCACGAGGTCAAGAGATTGAGACCATCCTGGCCAACATGGTGAAACCCCGTCTCTACTAAAATACAAAAAATTAGCTGGGCATGGTAGCATGCACCTGTAGTCCCAGCTACTCGGGAGGCTGAGGCAGGCGAATCCCTTGAACTCAGGAGGCAGAGGTTGCAGTGAGCTAAGATTGCACCACTGCACTCCAGCTTGGGCAACAGAGCCAGACTCCGTCTAAAAAATAAATAAATAAATTCATGGTAAAAGTGCTGTTGGTTTTAACATTTTACCTCTTTTCTATTTTCAACTCGTAGGTCCTGCTATTCTTGTTAACCCCCGCGAGTGACTACTGGAAGACTCAAACTAAAAATAACTGTTGCCAAAAAGTTTTTAAAACATGATAAATCAAAAGGAATTTGCAGTTAGGGGATTATTGAACTGACCACAAAGGATTAGAACACCAAAACCTCTCTACTGAATTAAATGTGTTCCAATACTTAGAAGAGTGCTTGGTACGTACTATTATTATGACTAGAATACTAAATTGAACTGAAATCTATGCTTTATTTTCCCTTCACCATTAACATTTTAAGCTGTTTTTGAGTTTCAACTTCTTAGAAAAGGCAATTTCTGAGAAGCATAACATTTGCCTTTTCCTGCTATTTACAATAGAAACTGAATAAGAAACATACTAGAAGTATACAGAATTTTAAACTTGGAATTTGGGGATCATGTAAATAGCTGCCTACTTATAATCTACACCATGCATTTCCCAAAGAGTTTTAACATTACTATTTCAGTTAAAATTGTATTACAGAAGCAAAGTTCATCAACCTCCTGCCATTACTGGGTATATCAAATTAAAATGCAATGTAACATGTGGAGAAAATATGTATTGGTATTACAGCAAAAAATTCACATAAGATACATAAATTATGATACCTCAAAGCTAGAGGCAAATGAAATACACCTAATTATACAAATTCTATACAATTAAATCAAGAACTTTAGGAAAATTTCTTGTAAAAATGTCAAGAAAAGATTTGATCTGGTTGGGCACAGTAGCTCACGCCTGTAATCCCAGCACTTTGGGAGGCCAAGGTAGGCGGATCACCTGAGGTCAGGAGTTCAAGACCAGCCTGATCAACATGGAGAAACCCCATCTCTACCAAAAATACAAAAATTAGCCGGGTATGGTGGCATATGCCTGTAATTCCAGCTACTAGGGAGGCTGGGGCACGAGAATCGCTTGAACCTGTGAGGTGCAGGTTGCAATGAGCCGAGATCGCACCACTGCAGTCCAGCCTGGATGACAGAGTAAGACTCTATCTCAAGAAAGAAAAAAAAAAAAAAAGGCCGGGCGCGGTGGCTCAAGCCTGTAATCCCAGCACTTTGGGAGGCCGAGGCGGGTGGATCACGAGGTCAGGAGATCGAGACTATCCTGGCTAACATGGTGAAACCCCGTCTCCACTAAAAATACAAAAAACTAGCCAGGCGTGGTGGCGGGCGCCTGTAGTCTCAGCTACTTGGGAGGCTGAGGTGGGAGAATGGCGCGAACCCGGGAGGCGGAGCTTGCAGTGAGCCGAGATCACGCCACTGCACTCCAGCCTGGGAGCACAGGGAGACTCCATCTCAAAAAAAAAAAAAAAAAAAAAAANTTGATCAAACCAAGATTTTAGAAAAACAAAATCAAAAACACTGTGACTTGATTAATATTTATTTAATTTTGGGAACACAGTAAAAAAGAAGAACAAACCAAAAAAAAACCACCTATTTCTTCACAATTTTGAAAATGTCTGGCTTGAAACACCTTTGACATTTATCTCACTTTCAGTCTCAAGTTTCAGGCTGCCACATTCATGGCTGGCTAGCTGGCAGTGATGCTCTTCTCTGCTCTCAAGGTTTCTTTGGGCTTGGAATAGTTCCAAGGCCGTCTATTCTCTGTGAATCCATAAAGTTTTCTAAGGGCCACTCGAGCAGCCTCTTCTTCTGCAACCAATACTGTTTCCCCAGGTCCTTCTGCAATCAACTTTTTATCACTAGAAAGAGAACAAATAGTCGTCTTAAATTACATGGAATATCATAAGACAGTACACAAAGCAGTTATAAAGCAATTATGCCATCTACATCTTATTTCAATAACACACATTAGAAGTAACACAATAGCTTTGATAGATCATCTTTTGGATTTTAACTAGATTTGTTGCAAGTTCATTACATATGGTAATTAGACAAAGATACACTCATGTTTCATTAGAAATATATACAACTCTATCAAGTCAAAAAAGCAAGTAGTATCTATGTTTTCAATTGTTGATGAGAGAATTGGAAGAATATGTAAATAAATATCTCCTTACAAAACCCTGAAACTAGTAAAAATATTATCAGGAATTATGACTATTTTTATTTTTAATGTGTGACATAACTTGGGAAAAGATTCTGTTGAAAAAATTATGCCTTTTGAGTTTGTCATCTAAACTTTAACACAAATGAGAAACCAGTTCTATACTTCAAATTAAGAACTTTAGGCCAGGCGTGATGGCTCACACTTTTTTTTTTTTTTTTTTTTTTTTGAGAAAGAGTCTCGCTCTGTGGTCCAGGCTGGAGTGCAATGGTGCGATCTCAGCTCACTGCAAGCTCTGCCTCCCAGGTTCACGCCATTCTCCCACCTTAGCCTCCCAAGTAGCTAGGACTACAGGTGCCCGCCACCACACCAGGCTAGCTTTTTGTATTTTTAGTAGAGACGGGCATTTCACCGTGTTAGCCAGGATGGTCTCCATCTCCTGACCTTGTGATCCGCCCACCTTGGCCACCCCATGGCTCACACCTTTAACACCAACACTTTGGGAGACCAAAGCAGGAGGATTGCTTGAGCCCAGGAGTTTGAGATCAGACTGCACAACATAGTGAGACGTCCAAAAAAAAAATGAAATGAAATAAAAAAAAAAAGAGCTTCAAAACAGGCTCAGATTTTAAAATTATTTTATATATTTCTAACCCAGTCTAATTTATTTCCAAGTGAGGTAACACTCAATGTTGGCTATGAGTATTCTATTGATAAATCTAATGTAGGTATTCCTCTGCTTTATTGGTATTTCTATATCATAACAATTTATCTTCTTAAAAAATGTGAAATGTTCCTTCAAGGGAGCAGAGAATGTAGAATGTGCACATCAAATAACTATAATCCTTTTTGTTGTGCTACTTCTGAAATATATTTAACTACTTCCTGGAAATTTTCTGACCTAAAATTTCATCTGTGCCATTAAAAGAAGCATCTCCAGAAAGTTTCATGCACAGCAACTGCATTTACTAAATCGGATTCGATATAAACTGATTTGAAAGTGAAGACTGAAGCCAAATTAAAGAAAAACTAGTGAAGCTACACAAAGAACAACAATAAATTTGCTAAAAAACATCTGTTATGACAATAATTGGAAATGAAACAAATGTTATATAAGTTAAACTTTATAATAATAAACACAAATTTGCACAAATCTTGAGAAACAGAAAAAGTCATCTTAAAGTGAATAACAAGCATAGAATTTTGTTTTTAGTCTAACGTTGCTGGTTTTATCATTGATCATGTTTTAAAGTCATTATGTAAAATCTACAAAAACACAACTACCCAACAGTAATCACTGTAATGATACGGCAAATGACTTCTTACATTTTTTTTTAAGATAAAAGATCATTCTCTAAAATATCCCAATCTCATTAAAAATTATTTTAAAGTGTTGCCTGTAATAGCTGTACTATATATTACATCATGTACATGTATCATTTCCCTCTTGTGGAATATCAAATTTATTTCTAATTGTTTTTCAGTTCAACAACTATTTACTGACCACCACGTCCCAGCAACTGTTCAAGGTATGGAGCATAAAGAGGTAAACAACAAATGTCTTTGTTCACAAAATTTGTCTGCAAATTTAAGGCAAACAACCAAAAGTTGAAATACCAAAATCAAAGAACATAAAAAATTTTAAGATGCTTGGCATTTCGTCAAAATTATTCACAGAAATATGGTACATTGTTTTCCTATCAGCAGTGTATAAACTGATGATAAAAGATATGTTTAAAAGGTTTGCCAAACAGACAAGTAACAAAGAGTAGCTCACTGTTTTTGCATTTCAATAAATAAAACTTTTTACAACACTATCCATTTTCCCCACGTGGTAACTTCTATTTCTTTTATAAAGTCTTTTTGTGATACAAGGATTAGAAAAATATTTACCTAAATCTTAATCTAGCTATTTTAAATATTCACTATTTACATTTAACACTTTAATCTTAACATCTGAGATTAATTTGGGGCAGGTCAACTTTTTACTAACAAAACTAAAAAGCTCTCTGGCCGGGCGCGGTGGCTCAAGCCTGTAATCCCAGCACTTTGGGAGGCCGAGACGGGCGGATCACGAGGTCAGGAGATGGAGACCATCCTGGCTACCACGGTGAAACCCCGTCTCTCCTAAAAAAATACAAAAAACTAGCCGGGCGAGGTGGCAGGCGCCTGTAGTCCCAGCTACTTGGGAGGCTGAGGCAGAAGAATGGCGTGAACCCGGGAGGAGGAGCTTGCAGTGAGCTGAGATCTGGCCACTGCACTCCACCCTGGGTGACAGAGCGAGACTCCGTCTCAAAAAAAAAAAAAAACTAAAAAGCTCTCAACATGGGTTGATTTATACATTTTGATGGATAACTAAGGCCCTTCCTTTTCCAGATCTAGGCTCAGTTGAAGCTACTGACAAGAATGGATTAAGGTTCAATCTGTAACATGAACAAGTCAACATTTGTACTTTTACACAGAAAAATTTAAGATAACATACTGAAAGTCTACAGCAAATATTATTGGCTGACAAAAGCCACTATTAGCAAAACTCAGATTCTTCCCCTAAGCATAACTAGCAAGAAGGGAAGTAGTAAATAATAACATGGGGAAGAGATTTTTTTTTAAATCTTTTAATGCAATTAGAAGTTACGTTACGGAATTTGAAGAGGTTATGTTAACATTCCTTATGGAATGTGAAGAGTCTGTTTTTAAGGCTTTGTAAGGAGTCTGTTTTTAGGATTTCCTCAAAGTTATAAAGTTATGATTAAAATTTCACTAACCAGTATAAGCCAACAAAATACAAAGGCAAAGCTGTGGTGCCACCAGACTGCCTTGTAAGTCTTGATTCAGGGGCTGAAATATTCCTTTTCTTCAGTTCTTCTACCAATAGCCCCATGGGATCTATTATCTTCCACATCTCAAAGAGCTCTTTTCCAGTCATTTGAGTAATTAAGAAGTCCTACATATAAAAATACAATTTATACATTTTAATTAGTAGAAAGAACAATAGGACCACAATTCAAAATATATTCTTTACACTTTTTAAATTAGAGAAGCCACAGAGTACATTTTTAACAGAAATTTAAAACTTAATGGGAAACGAAAGACAAAAATGTACTATTCTTTTTCATTCCCCCAGTTTTTACACACATTTTATTACAAAAATCATAGTTGGATTAAAAAAACTTGAAAGCCCAAGAAACCTATTTCAAGTACTATGATCTACCAAAATTCCACAGAAGGTAGAATCCTGTAATTTTTTTTTTTTCTTTTTTGAGACAGGGCTTCACTCTGTTGCCTAGGCTAGAGTGCAGAGGTGTGATCACAAGTACACAGAAACCTCGGACTACTGGGCTCAAGCAATCCTCCCAGCTCGGCCTCTTCAGCAGCTGAGACTACAGGTGCACACCACCATACCCGGCTAGTTTTTAAATTTTTTGTAGAGACGAGGTCTCCATAAGTTGCCCAGGTTGGTCTCAACTCCTAGCCTGAAAGGATCCTCCTGCCTTGGCTTCTCAAAGTACTGGAATTATAGGCATTAGTCACCACACCCTGCCCTATCTTATAATTCAGAATTATATTCCTACTACTAAAAAAAAAATATTTAAAGAATTGAGTTAACAAATAAAAAGTAGTAACTTCTTACAGAAACTCATGTAAAATGGCACTCAGAGCCTCTAGATAACAATATTTCTTCCATTAATAACGTTTTTAAAAACTTGGCCAGGCAAGGTGGCTCACACCTGTAATCCCAGGACTTTGGGGGACCGAGGCAGGCAGATCACTTGAGGCCAGGAGTTTGAGACTAGCCTGGCCAACATGGTGAAACGCTGTCACTACTAAAAATACAAAAATTAGCCAGGCGTGATGGTGCACGCCTGTAAACCCAGCTAGAAGGGAGACTGAGGTGCAAGAATCACTTGAACCTGGGAGGTGCAGGTTGCAGTCAGCCAAGATCATGCTACCACAGCACTCCAGCCTGGGCAACACGGCAAGACTCTGTCTCAAAAAATAATAATAAATAATTTTTTAAAAATCGCTTAATAATTTCACATAAACTTTTAAAACTGTAACATACTAATAATTATTTATATGACTAAGATAACTGAGAAATTATGAACATTCAAAGCAGAATTGATTTTGCCAGTAAAAAGCATTATGCTGTATAGAAACTATGGAAGCAAACATTAATTTACAGCAATTTACATATTCCAATTAACTTGTATTAACAAACATTAGTAACAGGATAACAGGACGGATGGATGGATGGAGGCAGGAGGGAAGAAATTTAAAAAGACCCCTTAGTTCATGAAATGAAGTCAATTCATTACAACACTCCTCCAAGCACCAGAACACTTTCAACTTCATTAATAAAAAATATTAGGCCAGGCATGGTGGCTGATACCTATAATCCCAGCACTCTGGGAGGCCGAGGTGGGAGGATCAATCACTTGAGATCCGGAATTCAAGACCAGCCTGAACACCATGAGATCGCGTTTCTACAAAAAAAAAATTTAGCTGGACATAGTGGCGCGTGCCTGTGGTCCCAGCTACTAGGCAAGCTGACATAAGAGGATGGCTTGAGCCCAAGAAGTCGAGGCTGCAGTGTGCTGTGATTGTGCCACTGCACTGCAGCCTGGACAACAGAGTGAGACACTGTCTCAAAAAAAAAAATTTATAAATCCATTCTCAGTAGGGGATTTTGAAATGTTTTAATGTACAGAAGTAGATATGCCTTATGGGATATGTATGTATATGCACATATATAAAAATCACTGAACTGCTATCTGTCATATAGAATAACCAAGTGTAAGGTAAGGAAACACAACTCTTTCCCACCATCGAAGATATTAGTAGGAACATAGAAAGAAAGCTCAATTTTTCTTAAGTGATTACCTTCTATTTTTTGCTATTTGCTCCTGGTCTTACTAATTTATTATTAGAACTTTCTAGTAGGGTGTAAGTTGAATACTCCAATCTCACCTCCCCAGAATAGGGAAGGGGTATGAAGAAATGACGTTTCTAAAACGCGCATTTGATCATTAAAAACCTCCCACTTAGAACAACTCCAGCTGTCACTATACAAGATCAAAATACATACTCCGTAGCATGGCTAAGAGTGCTGTTCTCATTTCCAGATGCAGAGATATCACCTGGAGAGCTACTTAAAATACAGATTCCGGCTGGGGGCGGTGGCTCACGCCTGTAATCCCAGCACTTTGGGAGGCCGAGGCAGGTGGATCACGAGGTCAGGAGATCGAGATCATCCTAGCTAACACAGTGAAACCCCGTCTCTACTGAAAATAGAAAAAATTAGCCAGGCATGGTGGCGGGTGCCTGTAGTCCCAGCTACTTGGGAGGCTGAGGCAGGAGAATTGTGTGAACCCGGGAGGCGGAGCTTGCAGTGAGATGAGATCGCATCACTGCACTCCAGCCTGTGCAACAAAGCAGACTCTGTCTCAAAAAAAAAAAAAAAAAAAGATTCCTAGGTCCTACTCTCAGAGATTATGTACTCTGAGGGGGTGCCTGAGAATCTGCATTTCTATCAAGTTCTCCAGTGACACTGATACTGACGCCCAAACCACTTTCTGAGTAACACTGTTGGCTCTTCTGTACACTGGCTCTTGAAGGTCCAGACTCATCTTTGATCACTTCTCCAAACGCAATATGATTCAGTCACAAAAAATTAACTGTAGTTCCCAAGCACACGCTCACCCTTGACATTGTCTTCCCAAAACATCTTTTTTACGGGCACAAATCGCTTCTATAAAACCTTTCCTACCCTTACTAAAGTTGGTTGTTGCCTGAACTCTGAATTCACTCTGCGCCTTAACACCTCTAGGAAAGCACTTCCACATTGCATTCCATCTAACTAACGAGCTGTGAGTAGGATCAAATCCTATTTAGATTGTGGCTCCAGAGCTCAGCAGAGTGCCTGGCCCATAGTAAGGCACTCAACATTAAGTGGATGAACAAATGAAACAGGACAATCCAAACCTGTCAATTCTACTATGAGAGACATCAAAGCTCAACTTATAAACAGATATTTGAATTATCTATGTTTCGTAAGATCTTTACTTGGAACTGTTAAGAGGCATTAAAATATGGTAAATATTTCCAACATAGTTTCATGACTACCTTGTAGAATTTCAAAATGCTGACCAAAAATTATTTAAACTCCACAGAGGTTATAGTAAAGAGAATGGAAATCAAAGAGGACTTTGTCAGAATTTTTATAGAAAAAACTAATTGGGGGGAGAAAGATAGGTCTTACCTATGAACAAAGTCTGAAGTGTCAGTAAATACAGATATTCTCTTAACAAAATTATCAAACTTGGTATCAAAACTAAATGAACAGATTCCAATAGCATGTGATGCTGGTTTAAGGACTGAATGTCAGTCAGATAGATGCTTGAATCAAAACTGTCTTTATGACTTAAAGAGATTGTGTGGACTCTCTATTATCAAAAAGTGAACAAAATCTCATGTTTTCATCCAATGGCAGAGGATGAAACTTCTCCCAGTTAATAAATTACAAAAGGATAGTGAGAGTCAAGTTGTACCAATTAAAAAACCGAATTAGCTAAGTCACTAGCTAACAAAGAGTTAGGCATTAGAGGGACTTGAAATCCAAGATTTATCACTTGGAAGAGCAGACAGCAGCTGGTACTGAAGCACAGGCCTCTGCATACTGTCCTTTGACTTCATTCATTCACCAAACATCTACTGAGTATCTCTCATGCAGGCAGTATCCTTGGCCCTAAGGATGTAAACTTAAAGATGACATGGCTTGTGGTCCTTCAGAAATCACAACCCACAATTTAATATTCACTTTTTATGATATCCATAAGAAGAGACAACTGGAATAATTACAGCCCTTCCATTAAAAAGTTTTAGGTTTTTCTCAGTTTTTCTTGGGACAAACATTCACTTCCAAGGTGATGTATCAAAGAAGCGAATTACAAAAGAAAATTTTCCCTTCTGTCTTTCTCAAGCATGTCCAATTAATAATTACGTACCCTGATAAAAAGTGCAGTCCTCTCGGGTCCACTACTCTGTAACAGGGCTCCAATAACTGCAAAGAAAGTTTGCTGTAATACAGTCGAGGGCACTGGGAATTCCTCACTCAGTGTTAACTGCTCCACAGCCAAGTTTCTAGCCACGTGACACACGACTTCCTCACCAGTGAGAAAGGCAACAAGATTTCTGATGCCTTCAGTGGGCAAGTCTGGGAACTCGTCTTCAAGAAACTGTGTGAGGCAAGTCTGTGAAAAAGATGTCCCTTGTTCAGATAGTTCCTGATTACTTTTAAGATTCAGAAGTACAGCTTCTTTCTCTATCCCAAGTTGCTGGCGCTTGGCCTCCTCACTTTTAATATAGCAGCTATTAACAAATGCAGTTTTGAGAAGATCTAAGGAAAAGTTTTCCTGTAACCGATGTCCAAAAGCTTGTATTTCTGCATGGTAATCCCAGTTCGGCTTCTCGGAACTGAAAATGTAAAGATAGTAAGAGATGGTAAAGAGAACAACCTCTTACTGTGATATAAAAATTTTTCACTGTGTTGTAATGTTATTAATTATATAAAGGAAATGAAAGAAGGTTATATTTCTTTTTAATGCCAGGCTGATATTCTAAATGTTAAGACTGAAGTCAGATAAATACTGGAAGTCCCTTGCTATATTCTACATATATGATCAGATTAATTTTCCCGTTGATCCAATTGTCACATGAAATTGGTTCTTCAACATAAAAGACTAAGCCATTAGCCTAACTTTTAGGTTCCTTATTTCTGCTCTAATCATGAAACTATGTTTTATACCTAAGTATGAAACATAAATGATAATTTCACAGATTCAAGCCATAAACACTAGGTATGTTATATTTATGGTCATCCCTCAATATCTGTGGGGAATTGGTTCCGAGGACTCTCTTGAATACTGAAATTCATGGATGCTCCAGTCTCCCATATAAATGGTGTAGTACAGGCAGACTTCATTTCACTGTACTTTGGTCTATTGTGCTTCACAGATTTATTGCATTTTATTTTTACAAATTGAAGGTTTGTAGCAATTCTGCATGTGCTCACTTTGTGTCTGTGTTAGCATTTTTTTGCAATGAAGTATTTTAAATTAAGGTACATACATTGCTTTTTAGACAATACTACTGCATACTTAATAAACTACAAAATAGTATAAACATAACTTAGGTATGCACTGGGAAATTTAAAAAGTCACGTGACTCGTTTTATTGCCATGATCTAGAACCAACCCTACAATATGTATGAGGTATACCTGTATTTGCATATAACCTATGCACATCCTCCTGTATACTTTAAGTCATCTCTGGATTACTTACACGTACCACAATATAAAACCCCTTTAAGAAACAAAGGGAAGCAAAGTATAAAAAGCTGGGTTGAAAGTCATAAGATATACATATAATAAATACACCTATATAATCTGTACAAACCATAAAGTTTCTTCCAACTTTGAGAGCCTAAAATACTTAACCTTATAATAAACAAGGGAATGGGAATTAAGAAGAGATTTTATTTTTTGCCATAAACTTATCTGTTAGAAGACCGTTCCTACTGGTAGGAGTACAAAGTGGATCAACATTTTTTGGAGGGCAACGTTAAAGTACTAATAGCATTCAAAATTACATACTACATATGCATCCCCAAAGGTGAAATAAAGATACACGCTGTTACATAGGTTTTAATGGCAATAATATGGAGCTCATAAGCCCATAAACAGAGCCATAAAAAAGAGTGAGGTACATCTCTTTGTAATGCCATGACAACATGTCAAAGACACATTATTAAAGAGAAAAAGATGAAGGAATTTAAATTATGTATGATCTGATTTGAAGCCATAAAAACCTGTCTCTCTGCCAAACCTGTTACCAGAACAACATTAATTAGGGCAAAAATCGAAAGCTAACTTTTTTTCCTTTTTCTCTAGACAGTAGACTTCAGGTTGTAGATTAATTTTTTTTTTTCTCCTTAATTTACAATGCTGTGGACTGCTTTCTTCTCGCTTATCGGAATTCTCAGGTATTACAAATGGGGGCTACAACACCCAAGTCCACATAAGGAAGACCCTCCGGCCAGCCCCATTTCTCCCAATTTCCAGTAGACAAAATCCTAAATGGTAGTTCCAAAACGTCGGGAGCAGCCTGAAGCTCTACCACCCGCGGCACAAATCCATTTTCTTTGCCTCAGGCCACGCGCCCACAGCTCACGGGTGTCTCTATCGCAAACTTCCTAAAGCTTAATCCTGGGGCGCATCAGCCGCAGGCACAACGCCGCGGGAGGAAGACCCCGTGTCTGCGACCGCCACCCTGACACCCCTTTCCGAGGTGTCTCCTACCGGCGCACGGGCGGCGGCGGGCACCGCAGAAGGCGCAGCCGCTCTAACTCCTTCTGGAAGCGGAAGGCGGCGCGGAATCCCTTCTTCACTCCCCGAACCGGAGGGACCAGCTTGGGGACGACTGGAGCAAGGAGGCAGCGAGGCCCCTGCTGCAGCACTCTTACCAGCCCTGACGCCATTGCACGGGAGAGAGCGATGGAGGACGGAACGAAAGTAGTCGGGCCAGTGTCCCCGTAACACACTTCCCCCGGAACCCGGGACGCGGAGAGAGGACAGGGACGGAGACCGCCCCCAGGGCGGGGCGACTGAAAGAGGGCGGGGGCGGGGCGACTGAGAGAGGCGGGGGTGGAGTCAGCCCCGGGGGCGGGGCGACTGAGAGAGGGCGGGGGCGGAGACAGCCCCGGGGCGGGGTGACGGCGGCCGCCTTGGTGCTGCGCGTGCGCTGGTTCTCTCCTCCATTGGCGTTACTTTCCAATGATCCGGGTTTGAGGGCGTTTGCGTCCAAAAGTTTCTGGGAGAGGTTGCTTCACCCTGTCAGTTACTCTCTTGTTCCTTCTTCTCTCGTTACAGCAAAACAAAAATCTGTTTCACGTTCAAGTTAAGGAAACATTTAAATCCTCAAAAACGAAAACATTTTTATTTATATTTAGTGTTCCAGACCATCAGTACTGCCATTATTGAGCAAGTATTTACCGAGCTTCTATTTTTGACCCAGCACGTCTCCAAAAGCCTTAGTTTTGGAAATCCTAGACTCAGAAATGTTGGCTTATCCAAAATTAACATTTTTCTTTAAAAGCAATCTAATAGTACATTTTTTTTTTCTTTTTTTTTTTTGAGAGGGAGTCTCGCTCTGTCGCCCAGGCTGGAGTGCAGTGGCCGGATCTCAGCTCACTGCAAGCTCCGCCTCCCGGGTTTACGCCATTCTCCTGCCCCAGCCTCCCGAGTAGCTGGGACTACAGGCGCCCGCCACCTCGCCCGGCTATATTTTTCTATCTTTTAGTAGGGACGGGGTTTCACCGTGTTAGCCAGGATGGTCTCGATCTCCTGACCTCGTGATCCGCCCGTCTCGGCCTCCCAAAGTGCTGGGATTACAGGCTTGGGCCACCGCGCCCGGCCCAATAGTACATATTTTTAAACATCCGGAAAATGACTGGAAAAAATCATAAAACGGTAACGGTAGAATTAGTTTCTTCCTTCTTTAACACTCTGTAACAGTGTAATTCTATTGCTTTCCTATCAAACTGTTAATACAGTACAATTTTTAAAGGAACATATTAAGTCACAAAGGGAGGCTTGTTTGAATTCCCCGTTTTGAGTTGCCTGCTGAACATCTAGACTCTCAAAGGGGCAATGCTTTCTGAGATCTATGTTTTAAAGGCATCTGTGTCCCCAGCAGTCACCCAGATTGAACTCCTGTGTCTTTGTTCTTTCCACAAACCGCCTCTTCGGTCCAGTTACCACCAAGTGGTTTTTCCATTTATTTCCACTGCAGGTACCTGGTGGCTCTCCTCACCTCTTTCCGTGGTTACTGTAATTGGCCTGGTACCAGCTCCCTTCCCCAGATACAGCTCACCTACATTCATCTCTCTGAAACACAGACCACAAAGCATGTTATGACTTAGCTGGAGAACCTTCAGTGCCAGGATCATACAACTCAGTTTGGGTTTCTCAGCTTGACCATTTCCAAAAGGAGAATCTAAATGGTTCATCTCAGCTTATAAAAGGGTTCCCTTTGGGAAGAGAGAGAGCAAAAGAGGGCCTGAGCACACACGGTTGAAGGAAATTCTCCAAGAAGGGGTGAAAGGAGGTCACAGTTGACCTTGTTATAATGTATGTAAAGTATTGAAAATTCATGGAACATCAATCCAATAAATGGATTAGGAGAAAAGGCAGGGAACTGTCATTTCTGTAGAATTTCATTTATTAGGAAAAATAATCTAAAGTCCGTTGTAGCACAATCATGTTAAGTTAAAATGAGGTGTTTCTGTGTTGAGAGTTTCTCAGTCATACAACAATGAAAGCATCATTTGCAGATTAAAAAATGTAGGTCCTCAAAAGATTTACTAATGCCCTTCATGGAGCTCAGGAATTAGCCAGTTTTTTAAAATTTGCTCATACATTTGTTAATTTATTCAATAAACACATAATAGGAGGAGCACTTGGTTCCAGGACCCAGGCTCAGAAAACTTTAAGGAAGAAAAAGGCTAATGTGTTTTTTGGCCCTCAAAAACCTGATTTTTCCTTTAACCTGCTGGTAGCCCTAATTTGATCAAAGCTCACAGATGTCAACAACTTTCGAGTTTTCACTGGGTAAGCGTCAGGTGCAAGGGTGGGGAAAAGTCTCACTTAGGAAGAGGAGGTAAGGCGATTGAGGGTTCACTTTAACCCTTGGGGAACACTTCAACCTTTTGTGTTTTGATGCCAGCAATATTGCTTATATATTCCTTCAGTGATGGTGAGGGCAGCTGGAATACAGGGCACAGAAAGATGGATAACAAAGTTAGTGAATTCTGAATTCTGCTATAGGACCTTCCTGGACAGTGAAGCAATTCTGAACCCCTGAGATTACTTGCCACTACTTCATAGATTAGCTAAGGAATAACTACCAAATAGTGGCCTTTAATCCAACTCATAAGGAAAATTACAGACAGAAATAATTACCATAGGATGAAAATTACTATAGTTAAAACTGTTCATAATACAAAATTGGAGTTACTGATAAATATCGATATAGAATCAGTCTTCACCAAAGTTACATCTGTTCAACCTAGCTTTGGAAAATTTGACTTGATGGAAATTTTGACTTGATAGATCTAAAAGCCACAACAGAAAACTCACGATAGTAAAACTGATTAGCAGAAGCCCTAGTAAACCTGAGCAACAAACAACATCTTAGGAAACAAATGCGGAAAAAAATTCAAGAAAAGACATTAAGTAAGCAATATAAATATGAAAATACAATTAGAAATAGGATACTTGAGCTGTATAGAAAATTGATCAAGACATTTAATTGGTTTCATGGAGCTTATTCCAGAAAACATTTTCTCAAAAAAAAATACATCAATGTTAATATAACTCTGTTAATTCAGAATTATGGAAGCAAAAACTTTTTTGGTGTGTTAGCAGCCAGCAAGATGGCTCTCAACAAGCCCCACCTCCTGGTACTTACACCCTTGTATATTCCCCTCTCCCACTGTGCCGGGATTCGTCTGTGTAACCAATAGACCATGGATGTTTTTATCAATTCTGGGGTTAGGTAATAAAATACATCATGGCTTCCATTTTGGTCAGATACCTTGTATTTCTTGGATTAGTCTCCTATCAGGAAGTCAGCTGCTATGTTATGATGTTGCCTAAGAAACTATGTGGAAAAGCTTATGTGATGAGTAGCTGAGGCCTCTCACTAACAGCCATGTGAATGAATGAGCCATCTTAGAAATGGATCCTCCATTCCCAGTCACACTTTCAGATGACTCCCTACTGGCCAATGTCTTGACTGCATCCCCAAGAGAGACCCTCTGCCAGAATCACCCAGCTAAGCTGCTCCCAAACTCCTGGCCCTCAGGAAATAAATACACATTTGTTGCTTTATGCCACTAAGTTCTGAAGTAATTTGTTACATAGCAACAGATAATTAATACACTTACGGTCAAATCAACTGGATGAAAATGGCAAAATAAAAAATACTCTATATTCATGAGACTTAGGGGATGGCCTCAGAGTGCTGGGTCTAGATAGAAGTGTGGATTTTAGGAACGACATTCCATAACATGCACAAAGTCATCAGGAATGATGAGGACTTAGTAAATTCCCCTCCAAAAAGTGAAAGCTGCCTGACCCTTTAACCCCTGTAGGTACAGATCCTCTTTCCTGTCATTAGGGATACTTTTGAGAAACAAGTTCAGGAAATATCAGGGAAGATGTCGAGCACGGTATTTCTACTTTACCCATGTTCCTTGATGTTTCTGCTAAACTGAGCGATGTTTGGATCTGAGAGAGGGATGCCTATTACAGGAAAAAGGAATATTTTAAAGGGTTATAAAAATAAGTAAAAACTGGTAATGAGGGGGAAAGTAGAGATATTAGACCACTATGACTATAATATTGAAACTTTACACTTTTGTTTCGCTTTTTAAATAAATAAAACATTGTAAAAGTGGTTTCAGATTTTTGCAATGTGATAATTATGCTGGTCTGCAGTGTAAACCTTGGGTAAAATCCAGAGGATGGGTTAAAAGAACTCCTGGCAAAACCACTGAACAAAATTACCAAGTCTTCTTTCCTCTCTGGGGTGAAATTGTGTCTCCAAATCTTTTGTGAAGGCCCAAGGAGACGAAGCATGTCCAAAAGCAATAAATCACTGTAGACTTCATTTTCAGTCTATTCCACAGATTTAACATGTATTGAATAGATAAACATTGATTAGGTATACGTTATAACAACTGTTGAAAGACACTGATAAGTTTTTGAAGTATTTCCTCTTGATTGGAGTTAACCAAATTATAGCCATTACAAGTTATAAATTTAAGAATCTGGTCCAGGCACAGTGGCTCATGCCTGTAATCCCAGCAGTTTGGGAGGCCGAGACAGGCGGATCATGAGGTGAGGAGTTCAAGACCAGCCTGGCCAACATGGTGAAACCCTGTCTCTACTAAAAACACAAAAATTATCTGGACATGGTGGCATGTGCCAGTAGTCCCAGCTACTCAAGAGGCTGAGACAGGAGAATTGCTTGAATCCGGGAGGCGGAGGTTGCAGTGAGCGGAGATAGCGCCACTGCACTCCAGCCTGGGTGACAGAGTGAGACTCTGTCTCGAAAAAAAAAAAAGAATCTGGATAATCTGGATACTGCATACGAATAAGTTATTCTTTATGAGACTATCATTTATATCATTATATGGTTTATATCTTTTTTTGAAAATACTCAATTAGCGAAATATTGCCTTATAATTTACATATGTAATGTCATATTCTCAGTGAGTTATGTCCTACAATCCTCATGATGGCGTTAAAAGAAAAACTGTAGAACAATTAAATTTAAGAGTTTGAGCAAAGAACGATGAATCAGGCAGCCCCCAGAACCAGAACACATTCAGAAAGACTCCAGGACTGCCACATGGTCAGATAACATTTACGGACAGTAAAAGGAAAAAGTATGTACAGAAAATGCAAATGAGGTACGGAAACAGCTGGTGTCTGCTTTATTTGAATAGGGCTGCCTGTGGTTGGGTGCGACTCAGCTACTTTTACAAGAGCAGGTGACAGTCTTTTACACATCAAGTTAGGTTATAGTTCACTGTGTACTAAGAAACCTTTAGGCCAAAATTAAAATATGAACAGTGGAAGCTTTAGTCCAAACCTAATTTAACAGTACTGTAAGTTAAGTAACAGTATCACCATAATTGTATCAGTCAGGGTCTTAACAAGAGAACAAAGGCACACCAGATGGCTCCAGGAAGGAAATTTAATACAAGGAACTAGTTATAAAGGTGTTAGAAGAACTGAAAGGCTTAAGAGATTAGGGACAGCAAGACTGGAGAGACAAAGGGAACAGATGGTACCAGAGCACAGGAGTTAGGTAAGCCCAATGGGACCAAGAACCCCAGCAGAGACTGCCTGTTGAGGGCTGGGACAAAAGAGGGAAGCTGTAGCCAGTGGGGACTGGAGCCACAGAGAAGGCACACTCCCTAAGCAGAAAGAGTGGAGGAGAAATACCCTGGTTTCTTCTTTCCTCCTACCTTCCAATGTCCCACCACTGCCTCCATCATACAAACTTATCAGGAAGCAAGTCTGGGATATGTAGTTTGCAGAAGTCAACTCCCTGCAATATAGACCAAGCAAGGTACACATAGAGTGGATCTGATAGCAACAGGCAAATGGCTAGCCTGTGATTACACTCAAAGTATCTGAAATGTGAAGAGTAGAAAGTCAAGGCCACATTAGAATGCTGACCCATGAAGCTAACATACCTTAGTTCATCCAAATGTTGAAGGTAGGAACTTATTTATTATTATTATTATTTTGCATAAAGGAATATAAAGCTATTAACAACAGTTCACCAGTATTTACAATAAAGTAAACAATATACAGTTGGATAACACTCTGATTACTACAAAGTTGTTCTTCCTGGCTTTTGTTGAACCAGTAAAGCAAATAACTGAAGATTCAGCCTACATGTATGGAATGAGTTGGGGTAAAGAAAAAACATGCAGGTCAATAGATTACAAAAGGTTGTTCACACATTTGTGGCAGCAGGTCCTAAACTGCCAACATCTCTAACCATCTGATTAGGTTTATATGAGCCAAGCCTTACATATTCCATTCATCATGACCTTTCAGTCAATGTAGCAACAGGGATTTCAACATTTTGTTAAGGAATGGCCCACTAGGGAAATTTTTAAATATTGATTTAACTTAGTTTTGTTTAGCTAGTTAAAACACACTAGCATTTGTCTAATTTCCTTATCTGGATGAGGAAACCTGCTGTGATGGCAGTGATAACATTTTTCCTTTTAGGAATTTTGCAAATAAACCACTGCAATTATAGATAGTTTAAAATTATCCAATGTAAATTATCCTATTTAGAATTACTTATTTCACTTGAAATGTATGGCTTCAGGAAAATAGGAACTTCTTATTACAAGAAATAATATTGGCATTTATTATTATCATCATTATCATTCTTACAGTACAACTATAAAATACTCCCTTAAGGAAGTCTAGCATGATACAGGTATTTAGAGACAGAAGAGGTGATGGCGGGACAGACATTTCGAGATTAAGGTCCAAGGTAGGGGCTAGACACGGTGGCTCAAGCCTGTAATCCCAGCACTTTGGGAAGCCGAGGCAGGTGGATTCACTTGAGGTCAGGAGTTCGAGACCAGCCTGGCCAACATGGTGAAACCCCGTCTCTACTAAAAATACAGCAAGTAGCCTGGCATGGTGGCATGCACCTATAATCCCAGCTATTCTGGAGGCTGAGGCAGGAGACTCATTTGAACCAGGGAGGCAGAGGTTGCAGTGAACCGAGAACGTGCCACTGTACTCCAGCCTGGGCCACAGAGTGAGACTCCGTCTTAAAAAAAAAAAAAAAAAAAAAGTCCAAGGTAAGAAGCACGAGTTAACAATAAATACCACACGTTATCTCTGCAACACCACTAAAAGGTAACATTATTATTCTTACTTTAGAAATGCGCAATTGACAAAGACACTAGCTTGCTAAAGATTTCACTGTTAGTTAACAGCAAAGCTCTCTGACTATAAAGACCATGCTGTTTCTACTGTTAGGGTAAAGTGACTTGTCCAAGATCACATAGCTGTCAGTGGATGGTAGAACTTTATTCATAGATTCCACCTTCTAACTCAGCAGGGCAGTTCAGAAATCAATTATCTCTGTGTCTGGGAGCTAAGTTATGATGACGCAAAGGCATAAGAATAATACCATAGACTTGGGGAGAAGGTTGGGGGGCGGTTGGGGATAAAAGAGTACGCACTGGGCTGGGTATGGTGGCTCATGCTTATAATCCCAGCACTTCGGGAGGCTGAGGCTGGCGGATCACAAGGTCACGAGTTCGAGACCAGTCTGGCCAATATGGTGAAACCCCGTCTCTACTAAAAATACAGAAATTAGCTGGGTGTGGAGGGGGGTGCCTGTAGTCCCAGCTACTCGGGAGGCTGGGGCAAGAGAATCGCTTGAACTTAGGAGGCGGAGGTTGCAATGTATCACGCGACTACACTCCAGCCTAGGCAACAGAGCGACACTCTGTCTCAAAAAAAAAAAAAAAAAAAGACTACACACTGTGTACAGTGTACACTGCTCAAGTGACGGGTGCACCAAAATCTCAGAAATCACCACTAAATAACTTATCCATGTAGCCAAACACCACCTGCTCCCCAAAAGCCATTGATATAAAAAAAAAATTCTCTTTGTGTACCTAGAGTCTTTCAGTTCCAAGAGGCTGTGCTAAGGCTCTTCCATCACCACTTGAACCCACTCTAATCAGCTTTTACCCCTGCCATTCATGGAAACTTCCATTCATTTCATTTCATTTCATTTGGTTGATCTGCAGCATTTGACACAGTTGATCACTTCCTCCTCCTTAGAACACCTTCTTCCTTTGTCTTCAGGACAACACACACAATATCCATTTTCCTCCTACCTCATGGAGTCATGGGGAAGGGGAGCAAGAGGAGGCTGGCTCCTCTCCAGTCTTTTTTTCTGGTTCCTCCTTCTCTTCCAGACTTGTTGATGTTTCCAAGGCTTCTGTCCTCGTACCTCTTCGCTATTTACACACATACTCCTTCTTGGATTTCATGTACTCTTACGAGTGTACATGCTATACTTGATAAAATCATTTTGTGTTTAAGCACTGATTTTGCAAAATGTATAAAGGTGAATTAAATTTAGAGCTTAATTTGTTTACGTAAATTGCCTTCAAAATATGTTGTAGCTGAGATGTTTTCCATGTGTTTTGGAAGAAATCACACAGAGTAACTGCTTTTTCAATAAACTGGATCTGTGTTACATCTTTGGGTCAGTTCACTGTCATTGTGCAAGCTAAGAGTTATGTGGGCCTTACCTTATTGTTCACATTGAACCATTCTGGGTGATGATTTTTCTTATTTGTAAGACAATTCAATACATAAGGCCTATTATAAAGGTAAACTAGGCCAGGTGCAGTGGCTTTCACCTGTACCAGCCCTTTGGGAGGCTGAGACAGTTGGATCACTTGAACTGAGGAGTTCAACACCAGCCTGGGCAATATGATGAACCATGTCTCCACTAAAAATACAAAAATTAGCCAGGCATGGTGGTGCATGCCTCCTCCCAGCTACTCCAGTGGCTGAGGCAGGAGAATTGCTTGAACCCAGGAGGCAGAGGCTGCAGTGAGCTGAGATTGTGCTACTGCCCCCCAGCCTGAGTGACAGAGTGAGATCCTGCCTCAAAAAAAAAAAAAAAAAAGAGGGCTGGGCACAGTGGCTCACGCCTGTAATCCTCACAGTTCAGGATGCTGAAGCTGATGGATCACTTAAGGCCAGGAGTTCGAGACCAGCCTGGCCAACATGGTAAAACCCCATCTCTACTAAAAACACAACAATTACCAGGGCATGATGGGCACATGCCTGTAGTTCCAGCTACTCAGAAGGCTGAGGCACAAGAATCGCTTGAACCCGGGAGGCAGAGGTTGCAGTGAGCTTAGATCCCAGCAGCGCACTGAAGCCTGGGTGACAGAGTAACACTCTGTCTCAAAAAAAAAAAAAAAAAAAAAAAAAGTAAACCAAGGCACAATAATATTTTAAAGGGCTTATTTGTGCAAACAGCAATTCATGAATTGGGCTGCTCTAAACCGCAAGTGTTTCCAGGGCTCTGTTGGAGAAGCTTGGAAGAGTGAATGCAGAAATAATGCAAAGAAAATAATTGATTACAGTTATAAAGTGGTTTTATTTGGTCTATCCTGTGGGAAAATCCCGAGTTATTTAATTATAAGTCTGTTGACTGCATCTGAACGGTTGAGCTGAAGTTTTGTTTTTCTTTAATACAGGCATTTACAAGAAATAGCTTAAGTGAAGTTTCACTTACATTTGCAAATCAAGCAAGGTTAAGATCACTTAGGGAGACTGACTGACTTTGTCTCTTCAGGCATTCTTCAGCCCTGGTTTCCATTTTAATTTAGTTTAACAGGCAAAAAGCCCTGATTAAAATTTTTGAACAATTATTTGTAGAGAGCCTTTCTCTCACTTAACTTTGACCATCCTGCTGCCTTAAGATCAAGCATAAACTTGGCTCCTGTACTCTGCTACCATCCAGTGAGCATCTGCTGACGCTGCAGAGGGTGGCCCAGCATATTCCATCCCTGTGCATTTAACTCCCAGAATAATGGCTGCAGTCCAGACCTCTCTACTATTCAGTAGCATACACAAAACTCCTATATTCAGGCTGGGCACGGTGGCTCACGCCTCTAATCCCAGCACCTTGGGAGGCTGAGGCAGGTGGATCACCTGAGGTCAGGAGTTCAAAATCAGCCTGGCCAACATGGCAAAACCCCGTCTCTACTAAAAATACAAAAATTATTCGGGCATGGTGGCACGCGCCTGTAATCCTGGCTGCTGGGGAGGCTGAGACAGAAGAATTGCTTGAACCAAGGAGGTGGAAGTGCAGTGAGCCAAGATTACACCAACACACTCCAGCCTGGGCAACAGAGCAAGACTCCATCTCACAACAAACAAACAAACAAAGAAACAAACACCTCCTGTGTCCAACTGCCTACTCAGCCCCTTCACTTGGAGACGTAATACTCATCTCAAGCTTCCTATGTCAAAAAGTGAATTCTCCTTCTTCCCTTCCAAACCTGCTCCTCCTCCTACGTCTTCCACAGATCAGTAAATGGCAGCTCCACTTTTCCAGTTGCTGAACCCACAAATCTTGGTGTCATTCTTAACTCCTTCATATTCCATATTCAACAAATCTCACCGGCACCACCTTCTAGATAAGTCTAGAATCTGATGTCCTCTCACCAGCAGCACCCTTAGAAAGCCACATCATTTCTCAATTACCCTGTTAATTTCTCAATTAACTTCCTGACTGACACCTTGTTTCTACTCTTGCCTTTTAAAATTGAAGGCAGATTAGCCCAGGCGCAGTGGCTCATGCCTATAATCCCAGCACTTTGGGAGGCCAAAGTGGGTGGATCACCTGGGGTTGGGAGTGCGAAACCAGCTTGGCCAACATGGTGAAACCCTGTCTCTACTAAAAGTACAAAAATTAGCTGGGTATGGTGGTGGGTGCCTGTAATCCCAGCTACTTGAGAGGCTGAGGCACGAGAATCACTTGAACCCAGGAGGTGGAGGTTGCAGTGAGCCAGGATCGCACCACTGCACTCCAGCCTGGGTGACAGAGTGAGGCTTGGTCTCGAAAAATAAATGAATAAACATTTTTAAAAAATTGAAGGCAGATTAAACCAGCCTTCTGTTCAAAACTCTCCAATGGCTTCCCATCTAATTTAAAGTAAAAACCAAAGCCCTTATCAATGGTCTCTGGGCTCAACATGGTCTGTCTGGTGACCTGTGTGTACTGTCTTTCTCTGAGCACTCCCTCACTCTGCTCCAGCCTCATGGGGTGCCTGGCTGTCTCTACAAAACCCCTGGCATGTGCTCACCTCAAGGCCTTAACACGTGCTCTTTTCTTTTCCAGAACAGTACTTGGCCCACATTTCTACATGGCTTACTCCCTCCTCTCCTTCTTGGCTCAAAATGTAACTTTACAGTGAGGCTTTTACTGGCCACCTGTCTCAGGTTGCATTCTCCAGCAGCAGATATGATGACAGAGGTTGGCTCAGAGGGTATTTATTAGGAATCAATGCCTGTGAAGGGAGGGGGAGGTAACAGGATTAGGCAGGAGAAGTCAGCTGCAGTACACGCCTTACAAAGCCTTGTCCAATCTAGGAGGGAGTTCTAGAGCAAGTGTTGCCCATCGGTCTGTCTTAATGGTCAGGCTTTTATCTTCCTATCTTGTTCACTTACTGAATGTGGGCTTCCCTGTGAAGGGAACAACTGAGACCCAATGGGTCTCAGCATCTGGGGCAGTCCCTGAAGGAGCTGAAGGCTAGAGGCTCTCTGCTGATCACTCTTCTTCCCTGAAAGCACATCTGTGCAGTGTATTCCTGAATCTACCACACCATCCTATTTAAAATCGCAACATTACCTGGAGTCCCTATCACCCTTCCCTGCTTTATTTTCTCCATAGCATTTAACATCTTCTAATATATTATATAATTTATTTTGTTTACTATCTGTTTCCTTCACAGGGATGTAAGTTCTAACAGCAGAGGTATTTTTGTCTCTCTTGAGCACTGCTGCATTTAGAATGGCACCTGGCTCACATCAGGCACTTGGGAAATGTTGGTTGATTAAACAAAGTTGTTCAGTAGCCTGTCTAGTCATTATACTGTACAGCCTCACAAGAATCATGCCTTATTAATCTCATCAGCATACAGCATATAGTAAGTGTGTGATATATGTCTGTTGAGTATATGAATAAATAAATTCATGAATGTTTGTTAATAACTTCATCATGAGAAAGTATTAGTACAATGGTGGCTCATGCCTGTAATCCCAGCACTTTGGGAGGCTGAGGTGGGCAGATTATTTGAGGTCAGAAATTTGAGACCAGCCCGGCCAACATGGTGAAACCCTGTCTCTAGTAAAAATACAAAATTAGCCAGGCATGGTGGTAGGTGCTTGTAATCCCAGCTAGTTGGGAGGCTGAGACAGGAGAATCCCTTTAACCTGGGAGGCAGAGGTTGCAGTCAGCTGAGATCGCACCACTGCACTCCAGCCTGGGTGACAGAGCGAGTCTGTCTCAAAAAACAAAAACAAAAACAAAACAAAACAAAAACAAAAGTTCTAGTACATCACTGTACATAGAAGTACCATGTGATTCACATCTGTAATTTAAAGTTTTTATTAGCTACCTTAAAAAAATAAGCAGATCATATTAATTTTAATAGTATCTAACTCAAAATATCCAAAATAGTATCATTTCAACATGTAATCATTGTAACAATTATTGATGAACTATATTACATCTTTTTTGTTTTGTGCTAAGTCTCTAAAATCCAGTAGTATTTTGCACTTGTACTACATCTCAATTTGGACAAGCCACATTTCAGGTGCTCTATAGTCATGTGGATAGTACGGTTCTAATGCAATTCTGCAATTCACGTGTCAGAATAATATAGTGGGGTCAGACTTTTGGAGTCATTGACTTCCTGAGTCCAAATCTTGGCTCTTGAACTTACTAGTTGTCAATGACCTCTAGCCAAAAACCACCAGGAACAAATGGGGTTGATTGCTGGTTGGAGGGAGAAGACACACCATTGGGAATGGTGAGGTGTCTGGGTAAAGTACAGTTTTATTAAAGGATTTGTGTTGGTGTTAGGTGACCTGGGAGGGCTTAAGGAAGAGAGGTTCTCCTCTGGACTGGATGTTGTCAGGAAATGGGTATAATTCTAAGGTTGCATATCTTAATAAATCTTATGTAAATAGAGGAAGACTAGATAGCGGTTAACATTATAATTAATAAAGAAATACGAGTCACTCATATGAGCCAGGATAGGGGGATGTTTGGTAATTTGTGGCTTGTACATCGCTTATATTTTGGCCGTGTTTAGATGTGATTATGGAGTGGCTTCGTCTGATGTTTATGTTCCACAGGAAGTAAGCACCTCCTAGCAACACCAAAGCTCAGCTGATAGTACCAGGCAGCTCCTGGAGATCAAGGGCTGCTTTTCTTCCTCTCATAGCTATGCAATCTTAAGGTAGTGATCAAACTTATCTGGTTGTTTTCTCATCTCTAAAATGGGAATACAAGAGCATCAATTTCTTCATCTCTTAAGATTATCAGTATTAAATGAGATCCAAAGACACTGAGTTAATGCCTGGTATATGGTTACCACTCAATGAGTGCCATCTATTGTAGTTCAAAGATTCTAAGATGCACTATATTTTTTCACATTTTAACATTTCTGAAAGTGTGTGTCTTTCAAACAATGGCTTCTTCGAATGGATGAAATGTAGTATTGTTATTTCTGAAATCTCTGGTTTGGTTGGCCAATTCCTTGTCCCCTCCAGGTGCTCAATTTATTCCTGGGAAAATGGCTTTACTTTTAAACCTTCCTTACTTTCCCCATTTCTCCGCAGGCGCCCTCTGGGGTCCTCTCCCAGCCACAGACTTTTAGTTTGCGCGGCATCCCCAGGCAATACGGGCGGGTGGCGGCAGCACTCGGGGGCTTACGGCGGCGCGGCGCCCACGAGGCTCCAGCAGCAGAAGGGAAACCGGAGCGTCCGCGCCCGCCCAGTCGTCAGCTGATGGGCGGCCTGCCGAGTAGGCAGCCGCCGTCGCCGCGCGAACATGGCGGCCGAGATCCACTCCAGGCCGCAGAGCAGCCGCCCGGTGCTGCTGAGCAAGATCGAGGGGCACCAGGACGCCGTCACGGCCGCGCTGCTTATCCCCAAGGAGGACGGCGTGATCACGGCCAGCGAGGACAGGTAGGCCCCGGGCGCAGCCGGGGCGCCCCGAACTCCGCGGCGACGGGGTGTGGGGGCGGTGGGGTCCGCGGCCCCGGTCCTTCCTGCGTGAGGGGGTTCCCCCCGGCAGCGCGGCCCCACACCCACTCTGTGCCTCTTAGCTCCGCCGGGTTCCTAGTTCCCTCCCGCCGGTCCTCCAGTCTCGACTTGCACCTTTCCAGCCTGGGACCCCGGTCCCGCCGCGCCCCTCCAGCCCGGATCCCCTGTCCCACTACACTCCTCTAGGCCAGGAACTGTGTCTCACCTCACCACCCAAGCCCGGGACCCCTGTTCCAGTGCGCGCTCCCGCGCCCCTCCCAGCCCACCTCGCACCTCCAGCCCAGGACCCCTGTTCCAGTGCGCGCTCCCGCGCCCCTCCCAGCCCACCTCGCACCTCCAGCCCAGGACCCCTGTTCCAGTGCGCCCCAACGCGCCCCTCCAGTCCGGGACCCTTGTCCCACTGCGCTCCTCCAGCCCGGGAGCTCTGTCCCACCGCGCCCCTCTAGCCGGGATCCCCTGTCCCACTGCACCCCTCCAGCCCAGGAAGTCTGTCCCACCGCGCCGCTCAAGCCCGGGACCCCTGTTCCAGTGCGCTCCAACGCACCCCTTCAGCCCGGGAACTCCGTCCCACCGCGCTCCTCCAACCAGGGAACCCCGACCCGCGGTGTCGCAGTAGCCTGGGACCTTCGTCCCGGTCTCTCTCCCTTGCGGGGTTTAGCCTGGTACTCGGAAGCTGTTTCTTGGCCCTCCCGGGTCGGTTCCAAATCGTCTCCTCTGGAAGCCTGGAGGACCGGCGGCTGGTCACCGCGGGCACTGGTGCCCGGGTGTGCTGCTTTGCGAGGAACCTCCAGCCACCTTCGCTCTCTTCCTTCTCGTGTACTCAGGGATTTCACACCACGCCAGCCCTTTAGATCAGTTATTTTTGCCATGGCTGCTAGAATACCTGAACTCTTATTTACTAAATAGGTTTTTGTGAAAGTGACTCATTTTTAAAAAGATTTAGATGCGTTTATTTTAAAAGGAAATTTTATTTATATCATTAGGAAAACATTACTCGCCAGAGTAAACTAATAACTAAAACGTGTTAATTGGCGTGCACACAGAGTCCTCTCTTGTACTGTGACATGGGGCATTGGATGCCCACCGCGCTTTGGGAAACACTGATTGGGTCCAGTTTTCTCATTTCTCCTAAGAGGACACCGAGGCTGGTGGAGGTGTAGCTTGTCGCTAAGTCACAGAGATACTGGTGAAGCCAGAAATGCAGTCCAGGACTCCCACCAGCTCTGGGCCTGAGTGATTGGATTGGAACAATATTTATGATTCGACTTTAAACTTTGCGTCTTTCAAATCCTAAAGGTTTACAATGTCAGTAGCTTTCCGGTGGGAATTTGAAGGAAATGACTGATGTTTATTGAATGAAACTGTGTTTCCTTGATGCAATGAGCCGTCTTAAATAGGGATAGTCCACAAGTCCAAAGGCTTTCTGGAGGATGGAAGGTAGTGCTGTTCTTTTAAAGCTGAAGGCGTAGTCTCTATCCTTGTGTAATTATACCATTTGAAGTAACTTTGACCCTGTCCTGAATGGGAAGAGAAAGCCTGAAGCCCCCAACTCCTGTTGGTGCTTTGGATTTTGCTTTTGAGTGAGCTTGTGCCTTTTTCCTCAATTAGATAACAAGCTGGTTATGAGCAGGCAGTGGCCTCTCCTTGCTGGTTCACCTGTAGCGGACTTCAAACAAAGAGGGGAGTGATTGGTAGGACCTGGGTGTGGGTGTGTAATGCAGAAATGAGTGAGAGAGATTGAGTGCATGAAACATGGGGAGAATTTGGGGACCTGAAAAAGGCAAGGGCAGAATAATGACTTTTTTTTTTTTTTTGAGATGTTGTCTTGCTCTGTCACCAAGGCTAGAGTGCAGTGGTGTGATCTGGGCTCACTGCAACTTCCGCCTCTCAGGTTCAAGCGATTCTCCTGCCTCAGCCTCCTGAGTAGCTGGCACTACAGGCGCTCAACACCACGCCCAGCTAATTTTTCTATTTTTGGTAGAGACAGGGTTTCTCCATGTTGGTCAGGCTGGTCTCAAACTCCTGACCTCAGGTGATCCACACGCCTCCGCCTCCCAAAGTGCCGGGATTACAGGCATGAGCCACTGGCGCCTGGCCAGAATAATGACTCTTGCATGATGTGAATGTAGATACAAACAACAGTCTTTAAAAGTTAGCAGCCTTTATTCAGTCAAATATTTTATTCATGACTCATGCGTGTTGGGTAAGTTGCTGAATATTTGAGATTGCTGGTCAGGAGCAGTGCTGATAAATGTTTTTGGAAAGTGATTACTAAGCTGCTCTGGGACTGAAACGTTCTAGGGGAGCTTGCATCTGCTCGCTTTTTCACTCACGCACTGTTGTTATTGCAGAGCCCAGGTAGATGACTGGACCGGGAGGGGGTTGGCGTTTGAGGTTTCTGTTGTGTTCAGGCTCTTGCAACTTCCTTGAAGGGAGAACAACCCTTTTAGTAGGTGCTACACTTCATGAGATGTAATGAAAGCACATGGGCGTGGGTTTTTTCTTGGTGTTGGCCATGGTGGTTTGTTTTCACATTGTCATAAATACGTGTCATGCTCTTCTCTCATTTACTCATTCATTTAGAAAAAGTTTTTTGAGTGTCAGGCGCTGAGGATACAACAGGGGTCAAAAGCACAGTACCTTGGCCAGGCAAGGCAGCTCACGCCTGTAATCCCAGCACATGTGTGGGGCCCATGCTAGACCTGTTGGGGAAAGAGACAGCTGACAGCTAAGTTGCTCTTTCCCAAGGGCTGAACAATCTAGTGAAGAGATGGCACCTAAGTAGTCAGCATCCGGTGCTGGGAAGACATAGGAAGAGGAGGCTCTTTGGGCTGGGGCCAGGTTATGGGGACAGCCTCCTAGAGAAGGTCTTTGAGCTGGTCTCCATGGATAGAGGAGTGGCATCTAGAAAAAAGGAGGGATGCACCCCTATCCCAGGCAGAGGAAGGAGGAAAGGACAGGAGGGAATTGTAAGAGAAAGAACCATAGCTATTTCCAGGTGACCAGAGCAAAAGGTGTGCAGTGACAATCACTTGAACCCGGCAGGCGGAGGTTGCAGTGAGCTGAGATCACGCCGCTGCACGCCAGCCTGGGCAACAAGAACAAAACTTTGTCTGAAAAAGTTTTTGTTTTTTAGAGACAGGGTATTGCTCTGTTGTCCAGGCTGAGCGCAGTGGTACGATCGTAGCTCACTGCAGCCCGAACCCCTGGACTCAGCATCCAGTGCTGGGAAGACACAGGAAGAGGAGGCTGCTTCAGCCCCTCAAAATACTGAGATTACAGGTGTGAGCCACCATGCCTGGCCAGCATCCAGTTTTGGAAAGGTCTTCCTGTGTGCCACTCTTAGGAATTTGGACCTTATTTTTCAGGCAGTGCAGAACCATCAGAGTTCAAAACAAGCAAATGACATGATCGGAATTTGTAATTTAGAAATAACAATAGCTAACCTGTTGAAAGTCCCTTTATGAGTATAGAATTGGACCTTATGTGTTACTGGATTCAATCCTCACACTCCCTCCCTATAAGGTAGATATAGTCCCCTTCTCTTATCAGCCGTTCCAAAATTTAGTGCATTCTAAACGTCAGAAGTGTGTATATGTGTGTGTAAATTGGACCTGCAAACTCGTTTGGTGCTAAAATTTGGCCTGAACAAATGAGACTATATGTAATCTTTATTTACTTCATGCATCACAGTGGTGTGATCTCAGCTCACTGCAACCTCCACCTCCCAGGTTCAAGCGATTCTCCTGCTTCAGCCTCCTGAGTAACTGGGATTACAGGCACTCGCCACCACAGTCAGCTAACTTTTGTCTTTTTAGTAAATACAGGGTTTCACCGTCTTGGCCAGGCTCGTCTTGAACTCCTAACCTCGTGATCCACCCACCTCGGCCTCCCAAAGTGCTGAGATTACAGGCACAAGCCAGTAGCTTTTTACATTTAAAGTAGGGTCCAGCTGAAGTGAATTCATTTTACAAAGGCTGAAAGCAGTGAGAACTAGCTGAGAGCATTTTGAGAGGAAAAGTGAAAGGTATGAAGGTCTTCCTGAAGTTAGTGTCTGCTTTTGTAAAATCTAGGCCAGTGGTTCTGGGCCAGGGGTGGTTTTTACCCTCAGGGGACATTTGGAAATATCTGGAGACATTTTTAGTTGTCATGACATCAGGGAGGTGATATGGTTTGGCTGTGTCCCCACCCAAATCTTATCTTGAATTGTAGCTTCCATAATTCCCATGTGTTGTGGGAGGGACCCAGTGGGAGATAATTGAATCATGAGGGCAGTTTCCCCCATACTGTTCTCGTGGCAATGAGTAAGTGTCAGGAGATCTGATGGTTTTACAAGGGAAAACCCCTTTCACTTGGTTCCCATTTTTCTCTTGTTGGCCACCGTGTAAGACATGCCTTCTGCCTTTCACTGTGATTGTGCGGCCTCCCTAGCCACAGGGAACTGTGAGTTCATTGAATCTCATTTTGTTTATAATTACCCAGTTTCTGGTATGTCTTTACTAGCAGTGTGAAAATGGACTAATACTATATGTGACTAATACTGTCATCTAGGTAGAGGGTAGGGATGCCTCTCAGTATCCTTTTATACCCCACACCAAAGGATTATTGAGCTCCAAATGTCAATAATGCTGATATTGAGAAACCCCAGTCCAGGCTTCAGGTACTTGTTTATCTGGCCTCTCTAGAACACTGGTTCTTTAACTTGAGTGTGCATCAGATCACCTGGAGGTCCTGTTGAAACTCGGGTTGCTGGAGTTAGACCCCAGAGTTTCTAATTTGGAAAGTCAGGTGGGGCCTGAGAGCTGGTATTTCTGCCAAGTTTCCAGGTAACGTTGATGCTGATGCTGCTAGTCTAGGGACCACACTTAGAACCACATCTCTATGAGAAAGGAGGGTTATTTGTCACTGGGCTTGCCTATGTACAACCACCAAGAAAGAATACTGAATACAAAAATTAGCCAGGCATGGTAGTGTGCACCTGTAATCCCAGCTACTTGGGAGACTGAGACGAGAGGATCACTTGAACCTGGTAGGCAGAGGTTGAGGTGAGCTGAGATTGTGCCACTGCACTCCAGCCTGGGTGACAGAGCAAAACCCTGTCTCAAAAAAATAAATAAATAAAAATAAGAGAATACTGCTTACATTTTATCCCTTTTTTTTTTTTTTTTTTTGGTCACTTTCTGGGGTATATTTACCTGGGGTCATTCACAGATAGCCACCTAGTTCACTGTAATCAAACTACATATGACAAAGCTAGATACGATCAGCCCTCCAAAAAGTATTAAGCAAATATGGAATATCAAAGCTTAATGCCATTATATCTGGGAGTCACAGGTCTTTAGTGGTTTGGGTGGTCAGCTTATGGTTCTGCTTAGAAACCTTTATGGATTAAGGTGTCATGAATGGTTAATAGAAAATGGTACTACTTCTTCTATGAAGTCATCTGTATTTTGCTAAAGTAATAGTTACCTTAAGCTCTTTAAATTTCACTCTTTTGCTAAACCTGAATTAGTATTTTTAACTTTAGTTTAAATTTCCTGAACTTTGGAACTAAGGATTCTTGTAAAGTATTATTAATTTTTTTTTTTTTTTTTTTAGGAGATGAGGTCTTACTGTTTTGCCCAGGCTGGATTTGAACTGCGCTTAAGCGATCCTCCTGCCTCAGCCTCCTGAGTAGCAGGGACTACATTGCTTGTGCCGCCATACCTGGCTAAAATTCTTTTTGTTGTTTTTGTCTTTTGTTTATTTTGAGGCAGGATCTCACTCTGTTGCCAAGGCTGGAGTAAAATGGCATGATCTCCACTCACTGTAGCCTCTACCTTCCAGGCACAGCTGATCCTCCCACCTCAGCCTCCCAAGTAGCTGGGACTATAGGCACGTGCCACCACGCCCAGCTAATTTTTGTATTTTTAGTAGAGACAGTTTTTTCGTGTCATCCAGGCTTGTCTCAAACTCCTGAGCTCAAGCAATGTATCCACCTCAGCCTCCCAAAGTGTTGAGATTACAGGCGTGAGCCACTATGCCTGGCACCGGCTAAAAAAAAAAAAGAAACAAAAACAAGATAACTTCAGTAGTAAGTTTAAGAATTTGAACTACAGTGGTGACTTTCCTGGTAGGGGAAACAGAAAATAAGACTGCTTTCAGAACAGAACTAAAATGGTGAGACAGTAGGAACCAGTATGTTTGCTTTTTGGACTTTTTTGCTGTGGACTGCACCAAAATTGTAGACAGTCAGTTGATTGATACAATTTTTAAAAGGTAAAAGCTTTATAAAGCCTTATAAATAAGTTAAGGCTATAGGCCTACCATCTTCACTTTTGAGAAACAGAGTTTGTGGATGGACGTGCTTATACTGTTGCATTAGGGGCTTGTAGGCCAAGATTGGTTTCTGTAGGAAACTAATTTTGTTTGTCCCAAGTTAAAGATAAATCTCATGTGATTTAAACTGTTTTAAGATATTGCGCTTAGGCTGGGAAAGGGTAAAGATTACAGAAAACCAACTTTTAGATGTTTTTTAGCATTTTCCTTTTTTAAGAATTATACCAAATATTTAATATATTTGCTTCCACTTAGATATATCTAAGTTTATTAAGACGGTTTGGGGAAAAATTTGTATATTTACTAATTGTTCACATAGAAACAATCTTAAATAAACAACTTGATTTTTAAGTGTTATGCCTGGGTGGAAGCCTGGCATAACTGGAATTCATTAGTTAATACAGAAAACCAGGATGTTAACTGCTGTATTTTCATTGTCATGCAGAGCCTACAAGTAGACTTTAATTTGTGTTATAAAATAAACTGAAGACCTGAGAAGGCAGGAAGCCTGGGCGGCCACACATTTACGCCTGTATTGTTAGAGTGATCCTTCATTGTTACAATCATTTTCTTTTTATAGCATAGTTAAGAACAGAGGCTTGGGAGCCAGAATGCATGTTTGAATCCCAGCCCTGTGAGCTTAGACAAGTTATTTAACCTCACTGTATTGCAGTTTTCTCATGTGCAAAATGGACGTGAGTCCATTTTGTACCTGCTTTACAGAGTTTTGTGAGGATTAGGTGAATTAAATAATGTGGAACAGTGCCTGGCCCAGAGAAAACATTATACAGTGTTAGCTGTTATTGTTTTCATTTCCATTTATTTTCCATTTAATTGCTTTAATCTTATCAGAGACTAAACTGGCACAGATAAAGCACTATAGAAGTGTTTTAAGCTGCTATTATTTTCATTCCCATTTATTTTGCGTTTTATTACTTTAATCTTATGAAAGAGTAATGTTTCTACTTACTCTGCATGTTTGTGTGTGTGTGTGCACGTGCACGTGCATGTGTGCAAATAAAAAAAATTTTCCTGTTTGAATAGGACAATACCATTGGAGGGGTTATTTACAATCCTAAATTCTTAGAACTGTCTTTGAGTCATGGCTTTTCTTTATTTCCATATTTGGTTGCTTGCAGGTCATGTCAGTGAGTAGTTTCCCTGAGACATCTTTCTTTCCCCTGCTGTATTTGAGATCCTCAAGATCGGGTTCATTGATTCACTAGAAAGACTGGCACGTTATAGTCATACACATGGCTGTGATTTATCATAGCCGAAAGACGCAAAACAAAATCAGCACATGGGATGAAATCCAGAGGAAACCAGACACAAGGCTTCCAAGGGTTCTCTTCCTGTGGAGTCACAGGACATGCTAATTCAGATTGAATTAAGATAACATGTGTGAAATATTGTTTATCAGGGAAGCTCATTAGAGACTTTATTCAGTGTTAGAGGCTGGTCATGTAGGCACCCTTGGCCTAACATGTACCAAAATTCCAGACTCCCAGAAGGAAGGTAGGTGGTCAGCATAAACTGCATATTTTATACAGGCACGAAGCACAGTGAGCCATTCTTAGGAGTTAGGGAATGGTGAGACCCCCCTCTGAATAAACGAGGTCCCAGACACCTGCCAAGGGCCAACCTTGCAAGCAAGCCTTTCTAAGGACGGCAGCATCAGGCCTGCTGTGGGAACTCTTTTCTGCCTACCTGCCCATAATTACCTTAGTGTTTGTCCTCATCATCTTTTAAACCTCATCTTTCAAAGCCTGTTAACTGGCTTCCTCGAGTTCCAGCATACTGTACTTGGAGCTGTCCCACCAATCTCATATTTTTAACCAGGCTTTTATTGTGTCTTTCTCCTGCTCATGACCTTTCATTAGCTCCTTCTTTAATCATGTCTGTAAAAGGACTTTGGGGGCCGGGTGCGTTGGCTTATGCCTGTAAACACAGAACTTGGGGAGGCTGAGGCAGGCAGATTGCTTGAGGTCAGGAGTTTGAGACCAGCCTGGCTAACATAGTGAAACTCTATCTCTACTAAAAATACAAAAATTAGCCAGGTGTGGTGGCACATGCCTGTAATCCCAGCTTCTTGAGAGGCTGAGGCACAATAATTGCTTGAACCCAAGAGGCAGAGGTTGCAGTGAGCTGAGATCGTGCTACTGCCCTCCAGCCTGGGCAATAAAGCCGCAAGAATCTATCTCAAAAAAAGAAAAAGACTTTGGGAACTCCATAATTGGTCCCTGCTAAGCTTTATTTCCACCTTTTATCTCTCACTTATTACGGTTCTTTTGTGTCCAGTAAAGTCAATGTGTGTTCTGCCCCACTCACATCTGGTACATTTCCCACCTGGGTGCCTTGGCCTTCCTCACCAGGAACCTCCCTTGCCCTCTCTCCTGTATTCAAACCCTCCTTTGTCTCCTAGATCCACTTCAAGTTCCACCTCCGCCGTTGAATAATTCTTCCCAGCCCGTCATTCTCTGTCCTTTCTGAGCTTCCCTCAACACGCCTAGTATATTACTGATGATGCCTAGTTAATTACAATCAGGTATTAGTTCCTGTTGCTTTGTGTTTATTCACCTTATCTTCCCACATAGTCTGTACTCCACCAGGTACTGCTTAACTAGCCACTGGTTGAATGATACAGACTTAACCATTTCTGCACAGTAGACTTTTCCTCTGCTGTGTTTACCTTTAATAATCTGCTAGTTCTTTCCTAAGAAGCAGATTGTAATGTAATGAATATTTGCTTCTAGAATTTAGGTATTCATCTTCCCTCTCTACAAAGTGTGCTCTGTAAATCTTTCTGAGAGTTGTTAAGATATGAGCACATATATACTGATTTCATGATGTATTTTTGTCATACTTCATGGTAAAATAATCTCTTTAACCATTCATTTTTCTTTGTCAACCACATACTACTTCGCTGAGAACACTTCTCTTCAAGGTCAAGGTGAATCTACAGCAGACCACCGTCAAAGAAATTTTAAGTAAAAAGTTGACTTTCTCTTTCTTTCTCCTCCTCTTTATACTTGATTTAGATACTTTCCATCAGTAGAGTCCAGTTTCAAAGGTTAATGGGGAGATGAGGGTGCTTGTAGTGAAACCAGTATTGATGGGGGGCATTTTTGGTTTCTAGGTCATGGTTTGTAGAAAATACAGCCTAGTATGGAATTCCTGGGATACCTGCAGTATCCCAAAGAGGCTTCTTACTGCTGTGCTGCTCTCCCTCGCTGAAACCCTCTTCTCAGTTTCGTTTGCTTAGCTCCCTCTCATCCATTCGAACTTCTTCTGCAATGTTTGCCAAATTCCCCAACCCACTATCCCACCGTTCCCACTCTCTAACATTAATCTACCCTTTTGTTGTCCTCATAGCTCTTACCACATTATATTATTATTGTTATTCATTTACATATTTGCCTTTACTAATTAAATGGTGACTAAAATTTTTCTGGCCGGGCGCAATGGCTCATGCCTGTAATCCCAGCATTTTGGGAGGCCAAGATGGGTGGATCACCTGAGGTCAGGAGTTCGAGACCAGCCTGGCCAACGTGGTGAAATCCCATCTCTACTGAAAATACAAAGATTAGCCAGGCATGGTGGCGGATGCCTGTAATCCCAGCTACCGGGGAGGTTGAGGCAGGAGAATCGCTTGAACCTGGGAGGTGGAGGTTGTAGTGGGCTGAGATTGTGCCATTGCACTCTAGCCTGGACGACAAGAGTGAGACTCTGTCTCAAAAATAAAAAAATAAATAAATAAAATTTTTCTAACATGTAAAACAGTGTAAAGCTTATAGTAATGTCTCAAGTGTTAGTTTGATTGAATCAGTCAACAAATCTGTTAGGAAAAAGAAGCATGGAACATAATCTAAAAATAGGCCACTGTCTGGGTGTCGTGGCTCACGCCTGTAATCCCAGCACTTTGGGGCGCCGAGGTGGGTGAATCACTTAAGGTCAGGAGTTTGAAACCGGCCTGACCAACGTGGTGAGACACCCCGTCTCTACTAAAAATACAAAAATTAGCTGGGTGAGATGTTGTGCGCCTGCAGTCCCAGCTACTCGGGAGGCTGAGGCAGGAGAATGGCTTGAACCTGGGAAGCAGAAGTTGCAGTGAGCTGAGATTGTGCCACTGCACTCCAGCCTGGGTGATAGTAAGATTCTCGTTCTTAAAAAAAAACAACAACAAACTACTGTTCCTTATTACAAACTGTGCTTCTTTGTGGTTCCTTTGTGTTTCAAGACTTCTAGGCTATGGATAGAGTTCGAGCCTTTTTTTTTTTTTGAGACAGGGTCTCACTCTGTCTCCCAGGCTGGTGTGCAGTGGCACGATCAGAGCTCACTGCAGCCTCCACCTCCTGGGCTCAAGCAATCCTCTCACCTCAGCCTCCTGAGTTTCTGAGACCACAGACATGCACCGCCACTCATGGCTAATTTTTGATTTTTTTGTAGAGATGGGGGTCTCACTATGTTGCCCAGGTTGGTCTTGAACTCCTGGGCTCAAGCGATCCTCCAGCCTCAGTCTGCCAAGTAGCTGGAATAACAGACATGTGCCACCATGTCCGGCTAATTTATTTTTATTTTTTATAGAGACAGGGTCTTACTATGTTGCCAGGCTGGTCTCAAGCCCTTAGGCTCAAGTGATCCACCCACCTTGGCCTCCCAAAGTGCTGGGATTACAAGTCTGAGCCACTGTGCCTGGCCAGACTTTTTGTAATGTAAGAAAGTATTGCCTGGATCCTCCGTGTACTCCAGCCTGTCTAGATTATTCCTGATCTTCAGTGATTAGTTTCTAGACTTCTTGATGGCACGAGGATCACAAAAAATTGTTTTTATGCTAACAGTGAAGAGATTACAGCAAGAATTGTTTTGATAAAAAAACCCAAACAACAACAACAACAAAAAACATCTGCAGGTTTTCAGCCATCTGGCTTCTGGGAGGGTGGTATTTGTTTAAAGGGGGTGCAAATGCTGGGGCCACCCGGTGGCTTCCTCCCTGGATGAAATCTGCCTGTGGTGACATCAGCAGTCTAATTCTTGGTCACAGACCCTTGAAGCTGTGCAGTAATTCCTCCCCTAGATTGTAGGAGGGGATGGAAATTTCTGTTTTTCTCTGCCAATCTAATTCTCCTCTACAAAATGAGGCTGGTTTCTCTGCCTTTTAATTTAGAGAATAAATTCAATAACAATCTAGTGTTTTCTCTCTCCGTTACCAAAGGAGAAAGACTTCTTTTTGCAGCGAGAATGAACAGGGCAGAATTCCGGAGACTCGTTGGAAGGGAATTGCTATTTATTCGATAAAAACAGATGGCACTGATGGCTATGTTGTTGCTTCTCCCTTTCAAGCAAACGTCTTAATGTTATAGAAACCATCTAGCATGCCAGAAGTACACTTTTTTTTTTTTTTTTCTGTATCTCCTGGAAGTACTGTCAGACTAGGAAAGAATATCGTTTGCTATAGGTGACAGAAATGTTCACAGATTTACCAAGGTTTGAATTAGTATCAGCATCCCTAAGAATGACCAGAAATTCACATTTTTCTCAGAATTACTGTTTGCCTAGAATTTAAAAGAAATCAGGGCTTAAGTTGTAACATATAGTATGCCCTTTTTAAATGATTAATCGATCTCTTTTTATCAGTTTAAAATTTAAAGATGGTTAAATTGCTTTAGTTCAGCTGTTTTTGGAGTGATTAGGGTGTGTTTTCAAGGAAGTTTAAAGAAGACTTTCAGTTTTAGAGATGTTGCTGTTTCAGGCCAGGTAGAACTTGGCGTGATTTTATAGAAATAATTATGTGCTAGTTGAGTCTGCTTATTAAAGCATAGACATCAATTTCAAGGTAATCGACTGGGCGCGGTAGCTCACGCCTGTAATCCCAGCACTTTGGGAGGCTGAGGTGGGAGGATCCCGAGGTCAGGAGATGGAGACCATCCTGGCTAACACAGTGAAACCCTGTCTCTACTAAAAATACAAAAAATTAGCTGGGCATGGTGGCAGGCGCCTGTAGTCCCAGCTACTCGGGAGGCTGAGGCAGGAGAATGGTGCAAACCAGGGAGGCGGAGCTTGCAGTAAGCCAAGATCGCGCCACTGCACTCCAGCCTGGGCGACAGAACGAGACTCCGTCTCAAAAAAAAAAAAAAAAGGTACTCATACTGGTAATACATACTAGAAAATATGTATTGAACCCAAATGTATATCCTTATGGAATTACAGGTTTAAAAATATTTCCAGTGCCCTTTTGGTATGGGGAAAAAAAAAAGAAAAAATATTAGGCCAGGTGCAGTGGCTCACGCCTGTAATACCAGCACTTTGGGAGGCCGAGGAGGGTGGACCACTTGAGGCTAGGAGTTCAAGACCAGCCTGGCCAACATGGTGAAACTCTATCTCTACTAAAAATACAAAAATTAGCTGAGTGTGGTAGTGCACGCCTGTAGTTCCAGCTACCTGGGAAGCTGAGGCAAGAGAATTGCTTGAACCTGGGAGGCAGAGGCTGCAGTGAGCTGAGATCACGCCACTGCCTTCAGAAAAATATTAATGACTCCTGCAATATGCCTCCTGGTTTGTGAGCCAGTGGTTTTCAGAGGAAAAAATCATACCTTGAATCTATCTTTGCTCCTACTATATTGTGGCTTAAATAGATGAGGCTTTCGAGACTTAGTGATTCCCTTAAATGTATTTTAACCTTGTTTTTAATTAGCTGTTTGATAGAGTTTAACAGAAGAAATAAGAAGGAATCCTTCTACTTATTATGATCATCAGGCATATCTTTCAGCAGATCAAAGATTAATCTCCCTGGAATAAACACTTTATTCTTAATTGTAACTGTGGTTATAACTCCACTTTTCATATATCTACTACAAGGAAGGTAAAGCATGCAGAAGTTTTATCCTTGGTAGACAGGATGACATTGTATGATATTTAAGAGTAATAACTTTATTTTGTACTTCCAGTGACTGCTTGCATTTTTAAGGATTCAAATTAGCACTTGTGCAAAATGGGAATCCTATATTTCAATTAAGAGTTGAAATGGAGTTATTTATACTATCTACGTTGAAATCCTTGGCATTCAATAAATGCCAGTTGCTTTTTATTTTTAATTTTAACCTCAGATTCCTACGTATTCTTAAAGGTATATTATTTATTTGGAACAGAAAGCATGGTGTCAGTTAGCTCGTGCAGCATAACAAACCACCTCAAAACTCAGTGGCTTAAAACAGCAGGGGTTTGTCATTGTCATGCGCCCACGGGTCACCTAGGCAGTGCTGCTAGCGTCAGCCAGGCTCACTCATGCTTGTGGCCAGCCGTGGGCCAGCTCTGCTGAGCTTAGCTGGACTCCTTCTCATGCCTGGGAGTGAGCTCACTACAGGCAGGCCAAGGATGGCTTCAGCTGGGACAGTTGAGCTCTCTCCCATGTCGTCATTTGTCCTCTGGTAGACTAGCCCCTGGGTTCATGTGACGTGGCAGTCTTCCAAGACAGGGAGTGAGAGCAAACCATGCCTCTGGACTCAGTACTAGCAACCCATTCAGCCACATTATTTTGAACATAGCATCACTAGCCAACCCGTATTCACGGCTCAGAGAAATAGGCCAGGTGCAGTGATTCATGCCTGTAAGCCTGGGAGGCCAAGGAGGGCAGATCACATGAGGTCAGGAATTCGAGACCAGGCTGGTCAACATGGTGAAACCCTGTCTCTACTAAAAATACACAAAATTAGCCTGGCGTGGTGGTGCATGCCTGTAATCCCAGCTACTCAGGAGGCTGAGGCAAGAGAATCGCCTGAACCCTGGAGGCGGAGGTTGCAGTGAGCCGAGATCAAGCCACTGCACTCCAGCCTGGGTGACAGAACCAGACTCCATCTCAAAACAAAAACAAGGCTCAGAGAAATATATTCCGTCTCTTGATGGAAAGAGCTGCACAATGGCTGATCGTAAGGAGGATGGATACAGGGAGGAGTAAAGAATTGAGCACATTGTGTTTTAAATTGTTTCACCACAGGTACTTACAAACTGTATTGCACACTGTAGCTAGACTGGGCTAAATCTAGACCTGGAGGTAGTGAGAGACTTTGTTGGAATCACCACTCCTATTTAGCACAGAGGTCAGTATTTCTTTGAACCAAGTGAGCTTTGAAGTCAGACCTGAACTGTTCCATACTCTGATTTATTTGGGGGGAAAAAGTAATTTAATGCTTCTTATTTCCTTATTGTTTAGGAGTTACTGCTTTGTGGATAAAGTGTGGATTTCTAAAAAGCCTTTTAAAAACTTTTACTTATTTACCATATAAGGCTGCTTTGCTTTGAATTGTTTACTTTGGTAATGTTTTGAAAGATGAACTTCCACCATCTTCTGATAAGAGAGAAAGTTGGTCAAGCAACTAACTGAAGTCAGTCTGATGCAGTGCTGCTATTGGTTTCTATGATTTTCAGACTCTCTCTCCTTGCTTCTGCTTCCTTAAGTGTAAAATGAAGGCAGAAGTGCCTGTCATCCCTGCTATCATGATGTGGCACCTCATTCTCAGCAGACCACAAACTTTTCATAAATCTCTCTCTTTTTTTTTTTTTTTTTTTTTTTTAGAGAAGGCGGTAGAGTAGAGGGAAGTTCAGGGAGGTGCAGGGAGGTGGGAAATCACAGAGTTGCTTTTCATGAATCTTGATATGTGTCTAGAATGCAGGAAGTAGCCTTGTGTGTGCCACAATATTCAGTGTTGTGAGCTTGCAAGAAGTTAAGCAGGAGGTTGGGCGCGGTGGCTCACGCCTGTAATCCCAGCACTTTGGGAAGTCGAGTTGGGCAGATCCCCTGAGGTCAGGAGTTCAAGACCAGCCTGACCAACATGGTGAAACCCCCTCTCTACTAAAAATACAAAAATTAGCTGGGCATGGCGGTGGGTGCCTGTAATCCCAGCTACTAGAGGGGCTGAGGCAGGAGAATCGCTTGAACCCGGGAGGCGGAGGTTGCAGTGAGAAGAGATCGAGATCGCACCATCACACTCTAGCCTGGGCCTAAAGAGCAAAACTCTGTCTCAAAAAAAAAAAAAAAAAAAAAAAAAAAAGTTAGGCAGGGACACATGTTGCTGGAGGCACAGTTTATTGCCTTGTAACTTTCAGGCCCAAGAGGTAGGTGCCTTTTGGGAACATCTTCTCCTTCACTGTCCTTCTGCATCTGATGTCTTTGCCAGCTCTGCTGGCCCTGCCTTCTGCTCACTGCTCCTTTGGGAATGATGCTGTCAAGGCCCCCGGCTATCCAGGCACCTCTAGTCTGGTGTCCAGGTCCATGTCTCCTTTTTGGTGCCGGGACTCTCTCACCTCTGCAATAACATCTGCAGACATGTCAAATCCCCTGACTCATTGGGGGCAGATGGTGCTCCAGAATCCCAAGCCTGACCCAAGGCTCAAGTTCATGTCGAAGGCCAGCATAGGCCAGGGTGAGCATCCTCAGTGATGGACAACTGAAGCCTCTGGTGTCTGCCTTATTGAAAAAAGGAAAGTCATGCCACTATATTTGAAATTGCTTCTGATTCCAGTGACTTATGTTTTTGCTTTTGGTGGCGACAGCAATTTAAAGGATACACTCTCAGGGAGTGGAACATTTTTACATGTAGAATTTTAGGTAGCCACTCTTGAAAATCAGACAAAATAAGTCCCTAAGTGCCTCAAGGCTCACTGCGCAAAGTGTTTAATTGTGGCTCACTGGGGAAGTCAGCAGGTACCCTGCTGTTCTGTCAGAACTCAGCCTCCGCATCTTTTCTCTGGGGTTCTCACAAGAAGCCCAAGACATTGTCTGCTGTGGAGGGGGGTTCTCTTCTCCTCCCCCTCTCCTGTCCCTTATCAGCCTCCCTACCTGCCCTGCCCAGCCTGATGCAGTGTGGATGCCTAATTTAGTTATATGATTTGATACAAGCATACCTTGTTTTATTGTGCTTCTCAGATACTCCATTTTGTACAAATTGAAGGTTCATGGCAACCATGCATCAGGCAAGTCTATCTGTGCCATTTTTCCAATACGTTGTGCTCACTTTGTGTCACTGTGTCACATTTTGGTAATTCTTGCAGTATTCCAAACTTTATTATTATATCTGTTGTGGTGGTCTGTGTTCAGTGATTTTTGATATTACTATTGTAATTGTTTTGGGGAGCCACAAACTGTGCCCATATAAGATGGCAAACTTAAATGATAGTGTGTGTGATCTGAATACTCCATCAACTGGCTGTTACCCTGTGTCTGTCTGTCTGTCTGTCTGTCTCTCTCTTTCCCTCCCTCCCTCCCTCCCTTCCTCCCTTTCCCCCTCTCCCCTCAGGCCTCCTTATTCCCTGAGACACAACAATATTGAAATTAGGCCAGTGAATAACCCTACAGTAGCCTCTGAGTGTTCGAGTGAAAGGAAGAGTCACATGTCTCTAACTTTAAATCAAATGTTGGAAATGATTAAGCTTAGTGAGGAAGGCACATCAAAAGCTGAGACAGGCCGAAAACTAGGCCTCTTGCACCAAACAGCCAAGTTATGAATGCAAATGAAAAGTTCTTGAAGGAAATTAAAAGTGCTAATCTAGTGAAAACATGAGTAAGAAAGCAAAACAGCCTTATTGATGATGTGGAGAAAGGTTTAGCTATCTGAATAGAAGATCAAACCAGACACAACATCCTCTTAAGCCAAAGCCTCATCCAGAGCAAGGCCTTAATCCTCTTCGATTTTATGAAGCCTGAGAGAGGTGAGGAAGCTACAGAAGTAAAGTTTGAAGCTAGCAGAATTGGCACATTAGGTTTAAGGAAAGAAGCAGTCTACTTAACATAAAAGGACAAAGTGAAGCATCAAGTGCTAATGTAGAAGCTGCAGCAAGATATCTAGAAGATCTAGCTAAGATAATTGGTGAAAACAACTTCATTAAACAATAGATTTTCAATGTAGACCGAACAATCCTTTTGGAAGAAGATGCCATCTAGGACTTACATAGCTAGAGAAGAGAAGTCAGTGCCTGGCTTCAAAGCTCCAAAAGATAGGTTGACTTTCTTCTTGGGGCTAATGCAGCTGGTAACTTTAAGTTGAAGCCAATGCTCATTAACCATTCCAAAAATCCTAGGACCATTAAGAGTTGTGTTAAAGCTATTTATAGAGCCATGTGCTCTGTAAATGGAACAACAAAGCCTGGATGACAGCATTTCTGTTGACAGCATGGTTTACTGAATATTTTAAGCCCATTGTTGAGAACTACTGCTCAGAAAAAAAGATTCCTTTCAAAATATTATTGCTTATTGACCAGGAATGGTGGCTCACGCCTATGATACCAGCACTTTGGGAGGCCAAAGCAGGCAGATCACTTGAGGTCAGGAGTTTGTGACCAGTCTGGACAACATGGCAAAACCCCGACTCTACTAAAAATACAAAAATTAGCCAGTCATGGTGTTGCACATCTGTAAGTCCAGCTACTTGGGAGACTGAGGCATGAGAATCTCTTGAGCCTAGGAGGCAGAGGTTTCAGTGAGCTGAGATCGTGCCACTGCACTCCAGCCTGGGTGATGGAGTGAGCCTCTGTTTCAAATATATACATATATATACACACACATACACACATTTGTATATATAAAAAATATATACCCCCACACACACATATATATTTACTTATTGAAAATGCACCTAGTCACCCAAGAACTCTGAGGATGGAGACATATCAGGAGATTAATGTTGTTTTCATGCCTGCTAATACAACACTCATTCTGTAGCTCGCGGATCAAGGAGTAATTTCAACTTTCAAATTTTATGATTTAAAAAATACACTTTTGCTGGGCACAGTGGCTCATGCTTATAGTCTCAGCACTTTGGGAGGCTGAGGTGGCAGGATCACTTGAGCCCAGGAGTTTGTGACCAGCCTGGGCAATATAATGAGACCTTATCTCTACAAAAACCTTTAAAAAGTTAGCCAGGTGTAGTGATACGTGCCCGTAGTCCCAGTTACTGGGGAACCTGAGGTGGGAAGATCCCTGGAACCTGGGAGGCATAAGTTGCAGTGAGCCATGATTGTGCTACTGCACTCCAGCCTGAGTAACCGAGGGAGACCCTGTCTCAAAAAAAATTTTTTTTATAAGGCTATAACTGCCATAGACAGTGCCTCTGATAGATCTGGGCAAAGTAAGTTGAAAACCTTCTGGAAAGGATTCACCATTCTAGATGTGATTAAGAACATTCATGATTCTTGAGAGAAGGTTAAACTGTCAATATTAACAGGAATTTGGAAGAAGTTGCTTCCAACCATCATGGATAACTTTGAGGGGTTCAAGCCTTCAGTAACTGCAGATGTGGAAATAGCAAGAGAATTAGAATTAGAAGTGGAGCATGTAGATGTGACTGAATTGTTGTAATTTCATGATAAAAGCTGAATGTATAAACAGTTTCATATGGATGGGCACAGAAAGTGGGTTCTTGAGATGGAATCGACATCAATGAAGATGCCGTGAACATTGTTGACATGGCAGCAAAAGATTTAGAATATTCCATTAACTTAGTTGATGGGGGAGCAGCAGGCATTGAGAAGATCGACTCCAATTTTGAAAGAAGGCCTTAATCCTCTTCGATTTTATGAACCCTGAGAGAGGTGAGGAAGCTACAGAAGTAAAGTTTGAAGCTAGCAGAATTGGCACATTATGGGTAAAATGCTATTAAGTTGTATTGCATGCTACAGTGAAGTCTTTTGGGAAAGGAAGAGTCAACCGATGCAACAAACTTCATGGTGGTTTTATTTTAAGAAGTTGCCACAGCCACGCCAACCTTCATCACCAATCATCCTGACGGATCAGCAGCATCAACACTGAGGCAGGACTCTCCACCAGCAAACTGATTACACCTCGCTGAAGGTTCAGATGGTCGTTAACTATTATCCCTCGCTGAAGGTTCAGATGGTCATTAACTATTATCCCTCGATGAAGGTTCAGATGGTCATTAACTATTATCCCTCGATGAAGGTTCAGATGGTCGTTAACTATTATCCCTCGATGAAGGTTCAGATGGTCATTAACTATTATCCCTCGATGAAGGTTCAGATGGTTGTTAACTACCTCGCTGAAGGTTCAGATGATCGTTAACTATCATCCCTCGCCGAAGGTTCAGATGATTGTTAATTATTACCCCTCGCTGAAGGTTCAGATGATCATTAACTATTATCCCTCGCTGAAGCTTCAGATGGTTGTTAACTTTTTTTTAGCAATAAAGTATTTTAAAACTAAGGTATGTACGTTGATTTTTAGATGTACTGCTACTTCACACTTAACAAACTATAGTGTAACCACAGCTTGCGTATGGGAAACCAAAAATTTGTGTGACTCACTTTGTTGCAACATTTGCTTTGTTGTGATAAACCTGCAGTATCTCTGAGGGTTATAATAATCTCTGTGGTATGCCTTTTTTTTTTTGGAACAAAAAAGCTGACCATTTCATAAACATTTTCTTGGGACACCAGGTCTTCATAACTATTTGTAATGATTATATAAGCTATTGAATTACTTTAGCATTAACCGATTTCATTTTTTAACATATTTTCCGCATTTTTACTCCTTGGATAAGGCTTATATGAAGTTTTTTAAATTTGTAGGTCTTTTTTTATTCTATTAAATAATTTTTATGGAACCAATTTCTAAGCCTGGAATTCCTTAATCAAAGTTTATCATTAGTGGTGTTGTCATTATTATTGTTGGGCAATTATATTTGTTTCTCTCTATATTGGAGCAAAATTCTTGCCCAAGAGTTAGTTCTAATTTACAATTCTGACAAAGAAGTATGAGAGCCCTAGAAGTGGCATTTTGTTATTGTTTTGAGTTATTCATTTGCTTTCCCTGCACCAGTAGTACATTTTAGAAACATTTAAATCTGAAATATTTAACATAAGAAAGAATCAATTTGGGAATTTTGTTTACTTGGAAAATAAATGAATCATCTACAGTGCTGAACAATGATAAAGTGATGGGGCCAGATGCAGTGGCTCACACCTGTAATCCTAGCACTTTGGGAGGCCGAGGCGGGTGGATCGCTTGAGGCCAGGAGTCCAAGACCAGCCTGGCCAACATGGTGAAACCGTGTCTCTACTAAAAATACAAAAATTAGCCAGGCATGGTGACACATGTCTGTAATCTCAGCTGCTCGGGAGGCTGAGGCACGAGAATCGCTTGAACCTGGGAGGCAGAGGTTGCAGTGAGCTGAGCTTGCGCCATACCGCTCCAGCCTGGGTGATGGAGTGAGACTCTGTTAAATAAATAAATAAATAAATAAATAAATAAAGTAAGTAAGTGATGGTAGTGGCATGCATACCCTGTAAGTTATATATGTATAACATAGTCATATGTGGAGATACCTTTTCTCATTTGTTCCCGGAATATATTGCAGCTATAAGTCCTTGTTTCTCTAATTGAAAATGCAGAGGAGATAGACGGTAGAAGCCCTCCATAGGAATGGTAGCATGGAGAAGTTTGGAAACATTTATTAGGCTCTGAAAGCAATGACACAGTTCCTTTCTAAGGACCTTTTGGAAAAATATCAGACTATTGTTTTAAAACAACTTCAAAATAGAGCTTGGAAAAGAATGAACACATTTCTAAGGTTGTGGTTTTAAGGAAAGATTTCTTTTTCCTAGATTGATGTGGTCGTGGAATATAAAAGAAAATCTAGCCATTAGAAAAAATGGGCAGAATAAGCAGCAGGAAGAACCTTAGATGAGTTTATGTGGGTGTAAAATTGTCAAAATATTAAAGGAAAACATAAGCCGTTTTATCTTAGTGGAGAGAGTGGTTTAGACATTCAGTCTAGACATATTGTGATTTCTACAAAAATAATACCATCTGATCTTGACACTTTAGTGATTAGATGGTTTATTTATTTATTTATTTTTTGCGACAGAGTCTCGCTCTGTCACCCAGGCTGGAGTGCAGTGGCGTGATCTCGGCTCACTGCGAACCCCGCCTCCCGGGTTCACGCCATTCTCCTGCCTCAGCCTCCCAAGTAGCTGGGACTACAGGCGCCCGCCACCACGCCCGGCTAATTTTTTGTATTTTTAGTAGAGACCAGGTTTCACCGTGTTAGTCAGGATGGTCTCGATCTCCTGACCTTGTGATCCACCCGCCTCGGCCTCCCAAAGTGCTGAGATTACAGTTTATTAATATCATCCTAGACTTTTAAATAGTTTGCTGCTGTAAATATTACTAAACTGTATTATTATGTTGCTTTCAACTTACTGAATAGTAGATTTTACTTCCAATTTACTGGATAGTAATTTTTTTAGTCTGGAATTTGTTGTATTTTAAATAAGTGGCCCAACTTAAAACTATTTTTACAACCATTTGGTAAATATTCTGGACATAATACAAAATGCATTCATATATTACTCATAGAAATAAGCATCTCTGTTTAATAGATAGGTTCTTGGGGTACAATAGTGTTAAGGGTTAAACTTAACATTGGTCTGATTTAACCTTGGAAGAGAAAGGGTCCGGTTTGAAAAGAGATGGAAGGGAATGCCAGGTGAAGGTGTGAAGACAAAGGTAGCACCAACCATCCAGGCCAGTTGCCTCATTTAGAACCTGATTCCCAGACAAGGAGGGCCTTCTCTCAGCTGGGATGTGACCGACAGTTTTCAAACAAAAAACCCTAAGAGATCGTGGAAGTCTTGACAGTTTCCTAGTTTATTAGTTGAGTCCTAGTATGGGTCCAATTTGTGCCAACCAAACTGTATGCTGATGTTTGTCTTCCAAAGGAAGTAATATTATGTTCAAAACGCTGGAGTCTAAGTAGGTTCGATTTTGACTTTGGGCCAGTTTAAGTATTCTAAAGCTGTATGAAATTAACGTTAGACTTTTCCAGGTTAAATACTTGGTTGGAAGAGACAACCTTTCAGATTTTCTTCTCCCAGCAGAGTTCTCTGATGTCTGAATTGTGCCCGCCCCCTTTCCACGAGCACTGAGGAAGAGCACATGCCACTGGAAGCTTTGAGCCACCTACACATTCATGACCTAAGATGCTGGGATTGATTTGAAGAGGTTTAGGACGTGTCAGCATTCCATTCTTCCTTTGACCTAAAAAACTCGAACACACAGGCAGCTGGCAGGTTTACTTTGTGATTGTACAAATGGAGCCTGTGAGTGTGAAGTGGTGCTACATGAATCCTTGATCTCCAGGTGCCTTGGCCTTCGTCACCGTGTGTTTGGAGGCGGAGGAGAATCCTTGAACAGAGTTAATGCTTAGCAGGAAGTTGGCCTCTTGTTTATTGCAATGGTTTTGGCTTCATCCCCCATGTCGGAATCTATCCATAAACGTTCTGATTTAAGTAATATGGAGTATAGTCAACACACTGCAATAATAAATTGGTAGTTCATGTCTAAGGATCATCATTGGATGGAAGCATCCACTGATTCTTTTAGATGAAGAAGTTAGGCCGAGATGGCATCCACCCTGTGATCTGCCCGGAAAACACTGTCTAGAGAGAAGAGTTCTTGGTAGGGTGGGGAGGAAGGCAGATTTAGGGCAAAACCCGAGCTGGACATATTCGGGGAATGTGAGGATGACAGCTCTCTGGGATGCAGGCTCTGGGATGGGGAGTCATAGGCACTAAGGTTGTCAGTTGAATCTGGATTCGAGACAACCACTGGTGGGTTCTGAGCATAGGAGCAGTGTGATCCAGGTGGCTCCCTGGGAGAGGTAGCTGGGGGTCAGCACACTGGAGATGGAGCAGAGGGAGGCAAGAGTCCACTACTCCTGTGAGAGCAGGCTGACTGCTGTGTGAAAGATGGGACCTAGACTGTGGTAGTCATGCTGAGGATGACAAATGAGAATGGCAAACGTGATATATAGGAATTACTGTTTACTTCTTAAAAAACAAACAGTGACACCATTAACACACCCAAAGGAATGAGCAACAGCCAGGTGTGGTGGTACACACCTGTTGTCCCAGCTGCTCAGGAGGCTGAGGTGGGAGGATCACCTGAGTCCAGGAGTTCAAGGCTTCAGTGAGCTATGATCACACCACTGCACTCCGAGAGACCTTGGGTGACGGAGTGAAACCCTGTCCAAAAAAAAAAAATCTTTAAAATATCCTCAATATCTATACATATCTTTTAGTTTGAATTAGGATTTAACTAAGTCTACATATTTTAATTACTTGATAGACCTCTAAAATCTCTTTAATCATAGGTTTGTCCTTCCTCTCTATTTTTTTTTCCCCTTGCAAATTATTTGTAGAAGAAAGTGAGTCATTTCTCTATTGAGTTTCCTGCAGTCTTGACTTTGCTGAATGGTGCTCAATATATTCCCATGTCCTGTGTATTTCCTATCAATTGGTTGGTGGATCTAGAGGATTGATCCAGTTGTGTTAGCCCTAAGCCTTGTTTCTATCCAGTTCACATACAGAATAGCGTTAATCTCACTGTGGTGCTAAGTCATCTTATTTGTTTGGATAAATAAAGACCAACTACTAGTTTTACTTTAATCATATATAATCGTGTGTACAGATCTTGGGTAGAGTTGGACAGGTTCTAACAAATACATATACCCGTGGTCACCAACACCCAGAGCCTTGCCGTTCCCCTAGAAAGTTTTCTTTCTTCCGGTTGCATTCAGTCTTCCTCTTACCCCAGAAGCAACCACTATTCTGATTGTCCCTCTGGTCTCTGACCAGTTTTACTTGTATTTTTGGTTGTTGTTCTGCATCAGTGATTTTAATAAAGAAAAACAGGCTTCCGAGGGAAGATAACCAGGCCCACTGGTCTGCGGTCCTGTAAACAAAGTGATGTGATGCTTAGCTGAAGGCGAGGATAGCTGCTGTCGAGAGTACCTTGTGCTCCGTACGGTTCAGCTGCTCTGTTTTAAGCAAAGATAAGCCTTGCCCATCTTTTTCCCTTGAGGAGGGATGCATCCACTGAGGCAAGTGAAAAGTGAAAAACCCCATTTTTCACCAGATGGTTTTACTTTGAGCTCCATTTTCTTGTCAGGATCCTGCACCAGCCATGCCTAGTGAGACTTTGTTTTATTGCAAGGTTTCCCACTGCCAGCGTGGTCATACACAACGGGGCACTCTTCCTCCTGAAAGGAGAGGTGGCTCTGGAGGTTACATGCAACTGTGCAGGTTCCACCCTGTTCTTCTCTTGGGCAGTGACCCACGTCCCTCTCTGGGATGTTTTCGTGTGCTACTGAAAATCATCTTTCCATGTAAATGTTTTCTGGCATACTGCGCATGTTATTAATACTTCCTCCTGAGGAGTTTCTCTCACATTTCAGAAGTTCTGTCTATGTTTTGGCCACCAAGGAACATCCCTTTGCCATATACTGTGCAGCCCTCATGGGTCTGTGGCCGCGTGGGCCCAGCCTGCTGGGTGCGATGGGTGCTTCCTGATCCCCCCGGGCACTCTTGAGCAGCAGGTCACTGGTGTGCTGGCCCTGTTGGATGTCCAGCTGCTGATGCTTCTTAAAGACCTTCTGAAAGCCTTCAAATCGCATACCTGTTGTCTTTGCGCATTTTCATGTTTGCATTGAAAATATTTCTTCAAGTTTGATTTTGCGTTGCATTTTTGCTTATAGCCGCCAGCTGCACAGCTTTCCTCCCGTGTGAATGAGGACATGGGGACTCAGGTGGTAGTCCCTGACGAAGGTCTTATCATGCTCTTCATTGCCACAAACAAATGGTCTCCGCCTTGTGCTCGCATAGGTCTGGCTTGCAGGCCTTGTGGTAATTGGCACTGCGTCGAGGAGGGAGTGGATGAACCTCCTGGGAAGTGCTGTGGTCAGGGGATGTGAGGGTCTCCCTGGTCTCAAGGGTCAGGGAGGACACTGCCTCCAGGACACGCTACTTATGCATCCCACCATCCAGTTTTACTTGGCCTCAAAACTGGAAACATATGGTATCAATATTTAGGCTTCATGTATTTTAGGTTAAGGGTGTAAACATTTATTCAGCTCCTACTGTATGCCAGCATCTACATTGCTGTTAGAAATATAAAAATGGGTCAGGTGTAGTGACTCATGCCTCTAATACCAGCACCTTGGGGTCCTGAGGTGGGAGGATTGCTTGAGCCTGGGAAGTCGAGGCTGCTGTGAGCCGTGATTGTACCATTGCACTCCAGCCTGGGCCACAGAGTGAGACTGCATCTTAAAAAATAATAAATAAGAACCGGGTGTGATGACTTATGCCTGTAATTCCAGCACTTTGGAAGGCCAAGACAGGCAGATCACTTGAGGTCAGGAGTTCGTGACCAACCTGGCCAACATGATGAAACCCTATCTCTACAAAAAAATACAAAAATTAGCTGGGCTTGTTGGCAGGCGCCTGTAGTCCCAGCTACTTGAGAGGCTGAGGCAGGGGAATCCCTTGAACCCAGGAGGTGGAGGTTGCAGTGAGCCGAGATCGTGCCACTGCACTCCAATGTGGGTGACAGAGCGAGACTCTGTCTCATCAATAAATAAATGAATGAGAAATATAAAAGTGATTGTCACAGAGTTGGCAATGGGGACAATAAGCTGGTTATGAGTACAGAGGCAGAGCGGGGCGATCACCCGCGGAGTCCCCGGTGTCCTAGGGATGCAGGAGACGGAGAGGCCTGGCACCCAGAGGCCTTGAGAGTGCAGGAGCAGGAACCTCAGGGCTCCCATTGTTTCTCTGAGGTCATAAACCTGAATATTAAACTTTGGCTATTTTGGTCGTTTGTCATTTTCCTGCATGTGCACAGGATTTCCTCATCACCGTGTGCGTGTTTCGATGAAAAAGATCCCCAGAGATGTTGTGTGGAATGATTTCCTCCGGGGGGCAGAAGGCAGAAAGCCATGCCCAAGCCTAAGCCTGCTGTGTACTCCCGGTGTGTGTGGCGCCCCTCTCCATGCCACTCCTCCATGAGCCTCTTCCCACTCACAGCCACCGCCTTCCTCTTGGCCCAGGCGGTCAACCACCAAGTGCACACAGTTTGTTTTTACCAAGAAAAGCAGTTAACAGTTCTGTTTTCTTTCTATGTCATTATGTAATGAACATTTTTTTTTTGAGACGGAGTGTCACTCTGTAGCCCAGGCTGGAATGCAGTGGTGTGATCTCGGCTCACTGTAAACTCTGCCTCCCGGGTTCACGCCATTCTTCTGCCTCAGCCTCCCAAGTAGCTGGGACTACAGGTGCCCGCCACCATGCCTGGCTAAATGTTTTTTGTATTTTTGGTAGAGATGGGATTTCACCGTGTTGGCCAGGATGGTCTCGATCTCCTGACCTTGTGATCCACCCGCCCGGGCCTCCCAATGTGCTGGGATTACAGGCGTGAGCCGCCGCGCCCGGCCGAACATTTTCATATTATTAAAATGAATTGAAATCCTTACTCCTAGGTACTGCATAACTTATATCATCATACTTTATGTGACTATATATAGTATGTATATGTATATGATGTGCTTATATGATATGCTATATATGTATCTGTATATAATATATATGTTATATACTATATATACTATATATGTATGTGTACATATATGTATATCTTTGTCCAGTTTGTCCGGTTAATTTTATAAGGTCAGTTAGGAAATAGTATTAAACAAATTTTAAAAATTAAGTTCTCATGGAACACAAAAGATAAAATTATTAAAAACAACTCCATTTTTCCTTTTCTTTTCTCCACAGAACCATCCGGGTATGGCTGAAAAGAGACAGTGGTCAATACTGGCCCAGCATTTACCACACAATGGCCTGTAAGTAGCTGAACTGTTCCATTTGAGAGAAATGTCTCTAATGTTATTGATGATTTAAATTTCAAAATATCGACTGGACACGGTGGCTCACACCTGTAATCCCAGCACTTTGAGAGGCCAAGGTGGGGAGATCACCTGAGGTCAGGAGTTCGAAACCAGTCTGACCAACGTGGCGAAAGCCCGTCTCTACTAAAAATACAAAATTAGCTGGGCGTGGTGGTGTGCGCCTGTAATCTCAGCTACTCAGGAGGCTGAAGCAGGAGAATCACTTAAATCCAGAGTGGGAGGTTGTAGTGAGTCGAGGTTGCTCCACTGCACTCCAGCCTGGGCGACAGAGACTGTGTCTCAAAAAAATAAAAATAAATACGTTTCAAAATGTCTGATTAAATATTGCTGCTAGATTTCAAAATGAGTTTCTTAGTTGCCTAATACCTCTGACAGGCTCTAATAAACTGCAGGAAAAGTCCTTTTTTTTGCAAAGGAAGTTGAGTCTATGGCTTAACTGAATTAGACTTGAGCAAAACTGAAAAAAAAATAGGAAAATGAACATGTTCTCAGTTTTTCTTTGTCTTAACTTGGCCAACTTATATTAGTAGTAACTTTGTCCTTTGTAGTAGCCAATATTGACACGAAGAAAGGACTGTGCCCTCCATAGCGTCATGACTACCTTTGCCCAACCTTTTCACCAACCTCTGGACCATTGAGAGACATGGTCCAAGGTACAACACATTCTAAATAGAGAATTTTCTCAGCAGTCAGGTATGTTCTGTAAATAAATCTGGATGATGAAACTTCTGCTTGGAGCCTTTAAAGCAGCCCTGGAGGCCAGGCGTGGTGGCTTGTGCCCATAATCCCAGCACTTTGGGAGGCCAAGGCGGGTGGATCACCTGAGGTCGGGAGTTCGAGACCAGCCTGGCCAACATGATGAAACCCCATCTCTACTAAAAATACAAAATTAACCTGTAATCCCAGCTACTCAGGAGGCTGAGGCAGGAGAATCGCTTCAACCCGGGAAGTAGAGGTTGTGGTGAGCCGAGATCACACCACTGCACTCCAGCCTGGGCAACAAGAGCAAACTCCATCTCAAAAAAAAAAAAAAAAAAAAAAAAGCAGCTCTGGGATGTACTGACATAAAGTGACACATAAACTTTAGCCCTTGATGTGAATCTTAGCAGCATCACCATCCTTACCTCCCGCTTCTTTTCTTCAACCGTTCTTGAAAAGAAAGCCATGTAGACAATGCCTGGACGTCACCAAAGTTCAAGCAGGGAGTCAACTCCGTGATGCCAAGTAGCCAGATAGAAGGCCTCCGTAGCTGCTAATTTCCTTGAGGCTTGGTCCTTAATGAGTGATTTTCCTCAGTTAAGATTTTTAATACACAGAGGACCCTCCCTAAGAAAAGAAAAAAGACTTCAGTGCATGCTTGATGGTTTGTTACTGAAGACCATTATCAAGTTTTCCAAAGAAGAGCTCTTGACAGTGGTCGCAGATACTGCTGATGCTGTCCACTGCTTTCTTAAGAGGTATTCCAGGGCTGTGGAGTTCGTTATAAAGACAGAGCAGTCAGTTATTCAGCAAACTACATCTCATCAGCTTGAGTCATCCTTTCAGGCACCTCTCTCCTCTGGTAGCACTGTCTCCTTTATACATATATTTCATTGTGCATGCAGCATTTAGATCCTGTAATAACTTTCACAAAAAGTTCGTAGTTTATTAGGGTTTTTTATTTTTCTGCCTTCTACCAACAGCCTGGGCAGGCTAGCCAGCTTCTCTGTCTTGGTAGTCACTCAGTGAAATTGAGAGAGACCTTCTGGAACCCTAGTATAAAGATAACTATTATGAAAGGAACAGTAAAGCTTTATAATGCATAGGACATTTGAAGACTTCTTGAAAACCTGATCATAATTTATTGTGCCAAGCAGTGGCATCTCTTCTGTTACCCATGTCTGCATGTACTGTGGATGCATAACCTTGGTTCTCACACTAAATTCTCACCTTGAGATATGAAGTAACCGATGTCTTAGTGAAGGTGTTTATGGAGCCTGTCTGATAAATTTACTTTGGAAATTTTGGCAGCAGGGTAGAGGTAGGTGGGACATCCTGGGCCTCTGAGCCCACCTGTTACCCAACCTGCCCCAGTCTCCCAAAAAGACTTGTTAGGCTAATTCCTTACTTTCCAGTGACCCAGAGATAGATCTGAGAGCTGGAAGTAGCAACAGCCTGAGGAACGCATATCAGTGCAGGGAAATGTTTTGTTATCATTGTGGAAAATGTTGTTAATACTATGGCTCTTATGCTTCCCACTCTTCCCTTCCTTCATAATTAGCATTTTGATCATAGCTTAATCTCCCTGAGTCCTTAATCTTGAAGTTCATTCTCATTAGAATAAAGACAGAGACTGAGATGGATTTTCTCCCATATTTAGTTCAGTTACTCCTTGACTTGCATTTCCCCCAAATATTTAGTACAACTTTCTAATGAATTTCTCTCCCAGAGCACCAAAACCTTAGCAGTAGAAATGTGTGTGCTCTCTTGGCTGTTAGATCTTGAGCAAGTGGCGGTGGAGCTCTCTGTCTTCAGCCCTTTTTAACTTGGCTTAACTGTCCCCTCCTGAAGGAGCTTCTAGATCAGGAAGGAGGAACTTGAAAGAACAGACACAGCTTCGCAGTGGGTAGTCAACACCTGCATATTTGTATCTGCACATGTTCAGTGTGTTACTTCTAGATGCTTCTTTATTGCTTCTATTTGGACCTGTATCTGCTGATAAAACTGCAGATACACCACAAGAAGAAAACAGAGTGAACGAATTGTGAAAAATAACTGCTTGTCTGTTTTAGAATGACTTTTTATTTCAAAATTAAATTTAGAATATGAAAAGCAGAATGCCATGTTAGTTCTAAAAACTATCTGCAGATTATCCAATTTAGGATGTCTTAGTGGTTATATCCACCAATTTAAACTTTTTCCTGTGACGTGACAGAGTGATCAATAAGCCAAGCCTTATTATACTGCTATATGCAGTCCAATTGTGTTCTTTCTATAACATTACCTCACATAAAAAAATAACTTTCAGACTGCTTTAGCTGAAGAAAAATGGTAACTCTTGGCTTCTATCTTTACTGTGTGCTTCGTGCCTTTTTTTTGGTAATATAATTTTATGAAACCATCACAACAGCTATGCAAGGCAGATAATATTTTTACCGTTTTGTGAACAAGCAAGCTGAGGTTAGAAGGGTTAAGTTGATTTCTTGTCATTGGAATTCCAATCCATGTTCATCTATGACTCCAAACCTATGCTTCCCACCACAGTGATGGGTAGGTCCACAAACTTTTTATGCAAAGGGCCAGACAGTAAACATTTGGACTACGTGGGCCAATCTCTGTGGCACTTACTCAAGTCTGCCTTCCTAGCATGCAAGCAGTCATAAATAAGACATAAATATGGCATGTGAGCAATCATAAGTTATACATAAATGTAGCATGCAAGCAATCATAAATGAAAGGTCTGTGTTCCAAAGGAAAAAAAAAAACTATTAACAAAATATGCAGTCAGCTGAATTTGGCCCTGTGGTATGATCCAAAGTTTTAAACATTTGATTTTGGACTGCAATGATGGCTTTTTAAAAGTTCATTGACTTCGCTGGGCATGGTGGCTCATGCCTGTAATCCCAGCACTTTGGGAAGCCGAGGTAGGCTGATCATTTGAGATCGGGAGTTCGAGACTGGCCTGGCCAACGTGGTGAAACCCCGTCTCCACTAAAAATACAAGAATTAGCCTGGTGTGGTGGTGGGTGCCTGTAATCCCAGCTACTTGGGAGGCTGAGACATGAGAATCGCTTGAACCCAGGAGGCGGAGGTTGCAGTGAGCTGAGATGGCACCACTGCACTACAGCCTGGGTGACAGAGCGAGACACCATCTCAAAAAAAAAAAAAAAAAAAAGTTACCTGATTTGAAAGATGATTCCTGTTTTGCTTTATATCCAACTCCTCCCCTTCTATATTACATTTATATTGCTTATCTCAATTAGAAACCTCCTTTCCAGGGAGAGAGCCAGGATATCACTATATAAAACAAAACAAACTAAGGAAACCCTTTTTTTCTTTTTCAAATGTTATAATTGTCTAGCTTCATAAAATTACCCAGCACCTTGTAATTTTTACACAAAAGAGGGATTTTACATATTGTTTGTTATAGGGTTGGGCATTAAAAAAATTGAAGCCTAAAACTAATGCATTTAGTGCCATCTAGAAAGCAAGCAAAAATGATGACAGTGAATCTCTGAACGCATCAAAGTATGATGATTTGATTTGTCAAAGATAAGTGTATGCATGGTTATTAAAGAGCATTTTGATAGTATAAAGATATGTGTGTGTGTGTATATATATATGTATATATATCATATACATGATTGTTCTTTTCATCCCAAACATCAGTATGGTGGATAAGGAGTATACAGGCTCATAGTCAATTCTAATTGTTTTGTGCACAATTTCCGTATGTACCTTTCAGAGTCAAATACACGGTTCTTGGATGCAACTGAAACAGTCTCTATGGTCTGATCATGCAGTTAGCTATGTTTTTGCTTTGGAGTACAATCCAGTATTGTAGTTTACTTCCTTTGGTGAGGATATCGGCCTACGAGAGAGAGAGAACTTTAAACTATATTCAAATGATGACTTCATTTAAAAGACATTTTTTCTTTTATCTTTTTTTTTTTTTTGAGATGGAGTCTCACTATGTTGCCCAGGCTGGTCTCAACTCCTGGCCTCAAGCAATCCTCCTGCCTTGGCCTCCCAAAGTGCTGAGATTATAGGCATGAGCCACCATACCCACTTGTCTTTTACAAGAAGTTCTATTCCAAAGTAAATTCAAATTTGTTTGTTTTGTTTTGTTTTTCCCTAGCATGCATTTCCTTGTTTTGGTTTTTCCGTTGCTAACTAAAATTCCTTAGGCTGAAACAAACCCAGATATATATTTTTTCAAATGTTCCAATTTATAAATCACTTTAATTCTAATTTTTGGTAAAAGGAGACAATTTAGAATTTCTCCTTTCTGAAACTCGTTCTCTAGCCTGTGATTTCTGGAAGCGGGTAGGTAGAACATGGAAAGAGTGTTTACATGAGGAGAGGCAGCTGTTCTCCCAGTCACATAAGACTGCTATGGACAAGGAAACCTGTCTGCACCTCACAACTCACATATGCCATATATCTGCACCTCACATATGCTCACATATGCCATAGAATAGGAATTCTGGTGCTGGGAACCCATCTTTGCACAGATTCTAGCTACTCTTTGACATTTGATGGGAAGGGTGGCAGGGGCAGGATGACCTCCTGAGTGTTTTGGGCAGCAGATCACACACTGCAAGCCCTGGTCCCCAAGGCTTGCCAGACGACAGGTAGGACTTTCAGTCAGATGAAACTTCGTGCTGGCTCGCTTCACCCAGCATTATAGAAATAACTGAGAAGATTTGTGAAAATAAGGTTTTAAACTAAGACAACAGAGAGAACTTTATTAACGTTTTCAATTTACGTAATTTTTAGAAAACATTTTTACTCTTTCTCTGTGAACCTAAATTATATAGTTCTTAATCAGTCACTTTGAAGAATGACTTAAAGTGCTTAGCTTTGCTGGTAATGTGCTCTTTGTCTTTCTGGCAGCTCCTTGCTCTGCTATGGCTTACCATCATGACAGCAGACGGATATTTGTGGGCCAGGATAATGGAGCCGTAATGGTAGGTAGCTTTTAGAATGTATTTATTATTTTCTTTATATTGACCTCCCATGTCCCTTATTGGCCAGTTAACTTTGGATTAACAATGGATGCTTGATTGTTTGGCATGAAAAATGTTTAATTTAGGCCAGGCATGGTGGTTCACATCTGTAATCCCAACACTTTAGGAAGCTGAGGCGGACAGATCACTTGAGCCCAGGAGTTTGAAGCCAGCCTGGGTAACACAGTGAGACCTCATCTCTACGAAAAATCAAAAAAATTAGTTGGTAGTGGTGCATGCCTGTGGTCCCAGCTACTTAGGAGACTGAAGTGGGAGGATGGCTTGAGCCCAGGAGGTCAAGGCTGCAGCTAGCTGAGATTGCACCACTGCACTTTCGCCTGGGCAGCAGAGGGAAACCATGTCTCAAAAGAAAAAAAAAAAAAGTTTAATTCAGTATAGATATTAGGTCAAAAATGGACTAAATTGTTGCTTCATTTTAAACTAGTTCCTTGGAACTCAGAATGCTGTTGTAATTGATAGCTGGATGCTCAGGCTGACCCACAGATCATAGCCTTCATAGAGTGAATATGTCACCTACAGCAATCCACATCCCTCAGCCGTGATGGTGGAGAGCCTCTGTGTATGTGTGTGTGTGTGTGTGTGTGTGTGTGTGTGTGTAGCCATTCAGCCAGCAACTCACAGAACTCTGTAAGGCAATACTTCTCAAACTATCTTTGGTAAAGGACATGATATTTAAGTTTTTAGTCTATTATAGATTGGCATTTTTGTGGGTCAAATTGTATGCATATATTTATTTTTTCTTAATTGAAATATAACTTATATAACATAATTATATTTATCATTTTAAAGTATATAATTCTGTGGTCTTGTAGTATATTCATAAGATTGTGCAACCATTACCATTCTCTAATTCCAGAATATTTTCATCACCCCTCCCTGCAAAAAAATCCCATACCCATTAGCAGTGACTCTCCATTGCCCCTTCCCCCAGCTCCTGGAAATCACTAATTTACTGAATCCAAGGATTTGCCTATTTTAGACACTTTAGATAAATAGATTCATACAGTACGTGTGGCCTTTTATGTTGTCTTTCACTTAGCATGATGATTTCAAGGTTCATGCCTGTTTGAATTAATTCACTCTTTTCGCCGTGGAATAGTATTCTATACTGCACTTGGTTTATCCCTTTGTTAGTTGATAGACATTTGGGTTGCTTTCACTTTTTGGCTGTTATCAATAAGGTTACTATGAAAATTCATGTACATGTTTTTTGTACATATTCCGGCTCTCCAAATCCTTGCTAACACTTGTCACTTTCTGCTTGTTTTGTTTTGTTTTGTTTTTGTTATGGTCGTCCTGGTAGATGTGAAATGGTACTAGATTGTGGTTTTGATTCGCCTTTTCCTAATCACTAGTAATGGTGAGGATCTTCTTAGGTACTTGTTGGTCATTTATATCTTCTTTGGAGAAATATCTGTTTAAGTCCTTTGCCCATTTTTAATAGAGTATTTTTAAATTGTTGAGTTGTAAGAGTTTTTTCTGTATGTTAGATACTAGACCCTTATATATGTTCTGCAAATATCTTCTCCTAAGAGCTGCCTTTTAACTTTATTTTTAAAGTTTAGTGAAGTCCAATTTATTTATTTATTTATTTTGGCTACTTAAGCTTTAGATACCATATCTAAGAAGCCATTGCCTAATCCAAGGTCATTTATACCTATGAAGATAAGTATAAATCAAGATTTACACCTGTATTTTCTTCTGAGAGTTTTATAGTTTAGCTTTACATTTAGATCTTTGGTTTATTGTAAGTTAATTCTTACATGTGGTATCACAGAGGGGTTCCACATTTATTCTTTCGTATGTGGACATCCAGTTATCCCAGCACCAATTGTTGAAAAGACTATTTTTTTCCCATTTAATTTTCTTGGCATCTTTGTCACAGAGCCAGCCAGCAGAGAGCCAGGGAGGTTTCCAGAAGTCAGTGTCCAGAAGACCCAAGTGAGAAGGATCTCTGTGCATCAGAGGACTCAGAGGAGGTTATAGTGGCTTGCTGGTGCGGGGCGATAGGGAGGCACCCTAGGAAGATTGGAGAAGTGGGCAGAGGCCGCCAGGTCGTGCAGGGTATTGTAGGTCTGGGTAAAGCTTTAAATTTTAATGTAATTGTAGTGAGAAGCTGTTAAAGTGTTTTCAGCAGATGAATAGCATGATATAATTTACATTTTTCAAAGATCCCTCTAGCTGCTGGGTGGAAAACGGATTGAGGGGCGGCCAGAGTGGCGGTGGGATAATCGGGCTGTTTTAGCGGTCTGGGTGAAAGGACAGTGGCCATGAAGGAGGACAAGTGGATGGACTTGAGATAAGTCTTGGAGACATCTGAGATAAGTTGACTGTGTAGAGGAGAGGAAGAGAAGTCGGGTGACAGCCAGATTTTTGGCTTGAGCAGTTGGGTAGGAAGTAGTATTGTTTCCTGAGAAGGGTAAGGCTGGGCTGGGGAGGCAGTTGGAAGGAGGGGGACAGTGAGAGCCAGCCTCGTTTGAGATACTGGTGAGCTTCTGACTGGCCATGTGAAGTTGGCACAGGATAAACAAAACTGGAGCCCTGGAGAGGTCTGGGCAGAGGACATCATCATCAGGTCATTTTTCAAGCCACAAGAATGATTGAGTAGCTGGGGAGGGAATGAAAGAAGTCGGGGCCCAGACCTGAGGCCTAAATAATGACAGCGTTTTGGAGTAGAGTCGAAGGGGAGGCCAGCCAGGGAGGAGGGGAAGTGATGATCCTTGAGTGTGACTTTAAGGGGCCCAGACCACCTTATGTAAGCTGAGTTTCCTGACCTTGCGTAGTCACACCAGTCATTGAGGGGACTTAACTAAAATACAGATTCCCCAGCTCTGTGCCAGACCCAGAGCTTCGGAATCACTAGGGAGGGACCTGGGGATCTGTATAATAAGTAGTAAGTCCTCTAGGTGAACCCAAGGATCAAATGCTTTAGGGAAACTACATGGTTTCACTAATGAGGAACAGGAGCAGGTTTCTGGTTTTTGTCAGCTCAGAAATGTGTAGCAGGCTTTGAAGGGACAAGGCTGAAAGTACGGGTGCCAGTTAGGAGGCTGCCTCCAGATCCCAGTGTGAGATCGTGAAACACTGGGGTGGGGAGGAGAAGAGGCTGTGGCCTCAAGAACTGTCTGGGAAGCAGGGCTGGGTGTTTGAATAAAGGTGCGTGTTGCAATAGAGAGCCGCTTTAAGATGACTTTCAGGTTTCTAGCCAGGAGTTAGCTGCTTCAGAGACTGAAAAGATGCTGATCTTTTTTGGGGAAAGGTGATGAGTTAAGTTTTGAGAACTGAACTTGGGTGTGTGTGCCTGAACCTCAGGGTTTGGTCTGGGCAGGGGTTGGGAGTTCCCTGAACGTAGACGTCAGTGGAAACTACAACGGTGGCTGCCGTGAAGTAGACAGAGCTGGTAGATTGAGAAAAGCAGAAGGCCAAGGTCACATTCCTAGGGAAATGTCAATATTTAAAGAAAAGCCAGAGGGCTGGGAGCCTAAAGGAGAGACAGGAAGAATAGGCAAAGAGGGAGGAGAGCCAGCCAGGACAGTGCAGCCACGGAAGCCGGAGGGCAGTGAGTTTCAGGGAGGAGGTGAGTAAAGGTGTCAAGAGCAGGAGGGAGAGGATGAAATTAGGCCTGGGCAGTGCTCTTGGGATGGCACTTAGAAGGCAGCTGCTGATAACAAGAAGAGCCTTTCCATGCAGTGGGGTAGCCCTGGTGAGCCATGGACTGAAGTGTGACTGGGAGATGAGGGAGCCAGAGAGCCTGAGGGTAACCAGGGTGGGCTGATCATTAAAGAAGCTTTTGGCTGAGAAGGGGACAACAGAAGTAGAAGTATAGTTATGAGAGTTTCTTTTTTTTTTTTTACTGAAAGCAGCAGCCTTGGACCAGGTGTGGTGGCTCATGCCGATAATCTCAGCCCTGTGGGACGCTGAGGCAGGAGGATTGATCCCAGGAGTTGGAGACCAGCCTGGGCAATATAGTGAGACCTCATTTCTACAAAAATTAAAAAAATAGCTTATTGTGGTGGCATAACCATGTAGCCCCACTACTCAGGAGGCTGAGGTGGGAGGATCACTTGAGCCTGGGAAGTGGAGGTTGCAGTGAGCAGAGATTGCACCACTGCACTCCAGCCTGAATGGCAGAACAAGACCCTGTCTCAAAAGAAGGAAAAAAAAAAAAAAAAAAAGAAAAAGCAGCAGCAGCCTTGATGTAAGGGTCAAGAAGAAAGATCCAGTAGAAGGGACAGGCTCCCTGCCCATGCAGTTCACACAGCAGTGGGTGGCAGGCAAGGGTGCTGGAAATGCATGACACAGTAGTGAATGCCAAAGCTCTCCGTTTTAGCCTTCAGTAAATTTTATGGGAATATCATGATGATGTGCATGCACATATATAACGAGAAGCCACTAAGTACAAGCTTCACATAGTGCAGTAGTGCAGTGTTGGTGCATTTATCTCCCTAGAGACCCTTTTTGTGGCCTTCAGTTCAAGGGGAGACTGTCATTATAGGATGGCACATAAGAACTGTTACAGTTGTTCAATGGAAAGGGGCAAGGCAAATCCAATTTAACATTAGTCAGCAGTTGATCAATTGCTCTTCCACTGAATATGGGTGAATATATACCGTGCTGATACATTTTTTCTACTTTGCAAAAACAAGAGGGAGAACAAGAAATCTGTATTCTTTTGTGTGCTTTTTTCCTCCCTCACTCTGGTCTGTCAGCAATTCATAATATCCATGTCAATTTAGCATTGATCAATAATAGTATTCTTGGCTGGGCGCAGTGGCTTATGCCTATAATCCCAGCACTTTGGGAGGCCAAGGCGGGTGGATCACTTGAGACCACGAGTTCAAGACCAGGCTGGTCAGCATGGTGAAACCCCCATCTGTACTAAAAATACAAGAAAAATTAGCCAGGTGTGGTGGCACACACCTTTAGTCCCAGTTACTCAGGACTCTGAGGCACAAGAATCGCTTGAATCCAGGAGGCGGAGGTTACAGTGAGCTGAGATTGCATCACTGTACTCCAACCTGGGTGACAGAGCGAGACTCTGTCTCAAAATAATAATAATATAATAATAATAATGGTAGTACTAGTAATTAGTGATTTTTCTTTAGAGTTTTATTTTCATAGTTTTATGTTGAGGTTGATTTTTTTCCCCAATAAAACATATGTACTTTAAATTTCTTTTCCAAGTTATAAAGGATTACATCTATAGAAAATTTGGGGCCAGGTGTAGTGGCTCACGCCTGTAATCCCAGCACTTTGGGAGCCCGAGGTGAGTGGATCACCTGAGGTCAGGAGTTCGAGACCATCCTGGCCAACATGGTGAAACCCCATCTCTACTAAAAATACAAAAATTAGCTGGGCGTGGTTGTGCACTCCTATAATCCCAGCTACTCGGGAGCCTGAGGCAGGAGAACCGCTTGAACCTGGGAAGCAGACGTTGCAGTGAGCCGAGGAAGCAACAAGAGCGAAACTCTTGTCTATAAATAAATAAATAAATAAATAAATAAATAAATAAAATTTGGAAAACACAGGAGTATAAAAAGAAGCCAAAAACCACCTACAATCTCAACACTTCTTTTTTGTTGTTGTTGTGTGTGTTTGTATATTAAATAGGTGTACTTTCCCCCACTAAATTGCTGAGCTACCCAGCGCCTTGTTTTTACTTTGCTGAGAGCTCTGTTAGTGAGGGGTCTTTGCAGTTTTGCTTTAATATGCAGTGTCTTGAGGGGTTTTTTGTGTCCCTAAGAGAATACAGTTTTGTAGTAGGAGGGAGAAGGAATACGGAGTGCTGATTTGGGCAGGAAGAAGTGGACACAAATCCCATGCTGGTCAGCAGCACTTACTTTTATTCAATTAGGTCTGTTCTCCCAAAGCGATGTTGGCCTGAGGACAGGTCTGATGAAAGAAGCAATTCATATCATTCCTAAATAACTCGTCTTAAGTCCCAGGTCTTGTGAGAATCATTTTTGGATTTTACTTCGTTTTTGAAAGTTAAGTTTCTGTTGTTTTATAAAACCATAACTCTTTTAAAATTTTTTATTTTGTGCATTTGCTTTTAGGAATTTCACGTTTCTGAAGATTTTAATAAAATGAACTTTATCAAGACCTACCCAGGTAATTATAATACATATTATCTTGCATACACATACATGTAGACATACACAAAACTAGAACATCATCTCTTATGGTGAAAATTAGATTTTCACATTAACTTGTTAGTTTTGTTAACCCCACAATGAGAGAGACTGTTGTCTTTTAGTGATATTTCAGCTTTTTCTTGCTCATTAGCATTTAAAATTTTGTATATCAGGCACATTATCAGATTTAATTAACCATTCTTTTATCATTGGATATGTGTACCGCTTCCATTTTTTTGATAACACACACTACTCTTCATACGTGTATGTGTGTGTATATAACTGTGAGTGTGTGTATAATTTTTTGATATGTGTATACACGTGTGTGTGTGTGTGTGTATTCTTGAATAAGTGTATACACATATGTGGAGGGGTATTCTTGACTGTTATTCTGACTCTAATCCTATAATGCATTTGTTTCATTTTGTTTTGTTTAAATAGAGACGAGATCTCAGTATGTTGCCCAGGCTGGTCTCGAACTCCTGAGCTTAAGTGACCCTGCCACCTCAGTCTCCCAAAGTGCTAGAATTCAGGTGTGAGCCACCACACCTAGCCAAATCTGTAATTCTGATTATTTAAGACAAATCCCTAAGTGCTCAGTGAGGAATTTTTTTTTTTTAAAGACAAATTCCTACAAAGTGGAATAACCAGGTCAGACATTAAAAAGTTTTTTAAATGCCCTAGATTTACTTTGCAAACTGCTTCACAGCAATAGTGCAAGTTTTTACAGTCCTGCGAATGGCGACTGAGAATACGTGTTCATGACGTCTTCACAACATTGCTGCCTTATAATTTCTTTTTCCTGTTTAATAGTCAAGAAAGTTCGCAATTTGAAAATGATTTAAGCTTTATTTAATGTTGACCACTTGTCATATTTTCTGAATGTCTGTTTATGATTTTGTGCGTATTCCCAGGGAGGTGTAGTGTTTTCTAACTGATTTGTAAGCACTTTTCACTACAAAGCTATCAATACTTTGTGGCATCTGTGACATATACCTTTTTTTCAGTTTTTACTTTATTTAGTAAATTTCAGTATTTTAAAACTTAACAAAAGCAAGATCCCAATGACAACTTCAGATTGAAGTTGCAAAACTAAAGCGTTTTGATTAAGTTGTGGATTCCCGTCAGACCAATTAGCTGATTCCCAGAAACTTCACCAGAAGACGTAACATGTAGCCTCATTTTATTCACTCTATACTTCTAAATTTTATATTTAATGCTTGTGGATAAAGGTAAGAATTAGAGTGTAGATGTTTTACATACATGTTCTTCTTGGTGAAATGTGGTCTAATGATAGGATACTTTATTAAGAAGGCCAAATTGCTTTTTCCTACGTATTGTTTCACCTGTTCCAAATTTAAAATAGGAGAAAAGCGTCCAGGTGCAGTGGCTCACCCCTGTAATCCCAGCACTTTGGGAGGCCGAGGCAGGTGCATCACTTGAGGTCAGGAGTTTGAGGCCAGCCTGGCCAAAGAGGTGAAACCCCGTCTCTACTAAAAATAACAAAAATTAGCCGGGTGTGATAGCACATGCCTGTAGTCCCAGCTACTCAGGAGACTGAGGCAGGAGAACTGCTTGAACCCGGGAGGCGGAGGTTGCAGGGAACCGAGATCGCACCACTGTACTCCAGCCTGGGCAACAGAGTGAGATTCCGTCTCAAAAATAAATAAATAAAATAGGAGAACAGTGATGCAACCATGCCCATACATTTGCCCTTGGAGTATGTTGGTCAGGGAAACTGTTTTGTGACAATGAATGATAACACTTTCCAATCCTGCATTGAGTAATGTATTACTAGCATGATGGTGTTATTGTAACACCAGAAACAACTTTGAATTCTCAGCTGTCATGCATGAGTTTATCTTTAAAATAATCAAGAATCTGTAAGTTCCTTTATGAGGTATATACCTACAAGTTTGAAGACCTTTAAATGCCTGATTTGGAGACCCTTAAATGCCTGGTCAATGTTTTTGTCAAAAGGCAAATTCCTTAATAAATTATTTCACCTGGCCTGTTGTGGTAGCTCCCACCTGTAATCTTAGCACTTTGAGAAGCCAAGGAGTTTGAGACCAGCCTGGGCAACATAGACCATACCTCTGTAAAAAATTAGCCAGCCATGGTGGCACACACTGTAGTCCCAGCTACTTGGGAGGCTGAGGCGGGAGGGTCATTTGAACCCAGGAGTTAGAGATTACAGTGAGCCATCATCAGACCACTGCACTCTAGCCTGGGCAACAGAATGAGACCCTGACCCCCCTTTAAAAAAAAAAAAAAAAAAGAGTGTGTGTGTGTGTGTGTATTTTTCATCTGTCATTAAGGATGAAATTATTTCATACTCACATCTCATGTTATTTTTATCTATATTTTGGTTGTCAAAGTTCTTTTTTTTTTTTTTTTTTTTTTAGAAAGAGCCTCACTCTGTTGCCCACACTGGAGTGCAATGGTGCGATCTTAACTCACTGCAACCTCCGCCTCCAGGGTTCAGCCGATTCTCCTGCCTCAATCTCCCTAGTAGCTGGGATTATACGTGCGAGCCACCATGGCCAGCTAATTTTTTGTATTTTTAGTAGAGACGGGGTTTCACCATGTTGGCCAGGCTGGTCTTGAACTACTGGCCTCAAGTGATCCACCCACCTCGGCCTCCCAAAATGCTGGAATTACAGGCATGAGCCACCATGCCCCGTCAGTTGTCGTAGTTCTTTATGGGCTATAAGGCAGCATAGGTTTCTTTTGCAGTGGTTCTTGGACCTTTATATTTCATTGACTAATAACATTTTAGAAAACTTTTGGAGGACTAATATAGGGATTGCTGTATTTTTTATTTTGCCAAGTGAGAGTTTAAAAACTAAAAATGAAGCAAAATAAGCATGACTATATCTCACCATAGTTTCACAAAAGGACATCTAAAAAATACAAAACAGCAGAAAGGATGTAATCTTAGAAATAGGATAGTTCTTCCCAGGACAGCATCTTTACCACAAACTAGTTTAAACCCTATGACTATTTGGCCCGAGTTTAACAACTACAGGTTTAGTGGAAAAAGTGTTTTGAGTCAGACAGACCAAATTAATCTATCATTTATTAGACTTTGGGCATATATTGATATTGATATTTAATTTATATTTATAAATATTTAATAAATACTTAATACTTGCTTCTCGGTTTTCTTATCTGAAAATCAGTATAATAATACACACCCTGTAAGTATTTATGCAAATTAAATATTAAAGCAGACAAAGCATTAGGCTCCACATCAGACGCTAAGACAGATCTTACAAGACATGGCCTACTCAAATTTAATATTTTTTTCAGTTTTAAATTTTTATTTCTTAATTAGAGACAGAGTCTCACTGTCTTACCCAGGCTGGAGTGCAGTGGTGCAAACATAGTTCGATGTAACCTCCAACTCCTGGGCTCAAGAGATCTCCCACCTCAGCCTGCTGAGTAGCTAGGACTACAGGCAAGTGCCACCATGCCCAGCTGGTTTAAAAAAATTTTTTTGTAGAGATGGGGTCTTGCTTTGTTGCCCAGACTGGTCTCCAACTCCTGGCCTCAAATAGTCCTCCTGCCTCGGCCTCCCAAAGCGCTGGGGTTATAGGTGTTGAGCCACTGTGCCCAGCTGAATTTAAGATTAATAGCTCTCATAGCATCCTTTAAGTTTCAGAATCCTTCATGAGTATGTAATTGTTCAATGTAACCTTTTAGTGGTGGATGAATCTGACTTTCACGTAGACTTTTGGGGAGAGTCCCTCAGTTCTTCCTAAGCAGTCTGTACAGCTGAGAGCAAGGTCAGCAGTCTCTCTGTCTGGCCTTTGACTTCATTCATCAGATTGGACGCTTATTAAACATCTACTGCATGCAAAGTTCTGTACCAGATGAAGTAGAAGGCAGGTAACACTGCCCTGGTGTGGCTTATAATCGACCTGGAAATCTTTCCAGAGTTAGGTAACAGACAGAAAACCTTCCTCATTCTCAGCTGTTATTTTGGAACAGAGAATTTCACAAAAGCTTTGTCTTTATGAATAATAAAATGTTACACACTGATAAAAAGTATTCCAGAAACAAAACACATAACACCACTTTTTAATTTTAGAAAACTGCCATTGCTCTTATTTAGAATGCCAGTGTTTTCAGAAGGTTCAAAACACTGAAGTTACAGACGATTAAAAAAACATTGCCCTGTTACAACTGCTGCTTTCCACATGGTCCTCGTTCATAAAGTTTTTTAGAGCAAAGTAAAAATGTTCTCTTGAGCATAGCAAAAAAAAAAAAATTATATATATATAATATATATATATTTTATATATATTATATATAGTAAATATAACACACATATATATATATTCTAAGCTAGTATTTGATTTCTCTTTGGGCATTACTCTTTAATGATTCCTAGCTTCTGGTGGCCACGACTGTGGGGAGCAGAGGGCAGGGCCTTGGAGAGAGCCTGTGCTAGTGAGTTGTTGAGCTGGGGCGGGTTGTCTGAAATATATTCACAGAGGATAGGCATTTCCAGTACACTCTTGTACACAACTGTGTCCCGGCTGAGCGGATTGAGAGATTGAGCCTCAGTTCTTCCCCATGGAGTGCTGTTTCTGGAGATGACAACTCTTCACCTTTCTGTTCCTGCAGCTCATCAGAACCGGGTGTCTGCGATCATCTTCAGCTTGGCCACAGAGTGGGTAATCAGTACTGGCTACGACAAGTGTGTGAGCTGGATGTGCACGCGAAGCGGGAACATGCTCGGGAGGCACTTCTTCACGTCCTGGGCTTCGTGTCTGCAGTATCCTTCAGAGCCACACCTCTCCTTCCCCTGGCCTCTGCTTCTCGGTGTTTGGTTCTGAATCTCATCCCAAACTGCTAATTGAGATCTAAAGACTGAATGAAACCTATTTAAGTTTGGGCAAAAGTAATTGTGGTTTTTTTTTTTTTTTTTTTGCCATTGAAAGTAATTGCAAAAATTGCAATTACTTTTGCACCAACCTAATACATATTTCACCGAAAATCCAAGAACTTCCATATTTGCTTTTCTTGCTGTAAACTGGGTTTATTAAAAATAATAATGAAATGAATTGTTCTCTGCTGGGAGGTGCTGTAGGTTTTTAATACAAAATTGTGGAAAACCCAGGCCCATTAATGCAAACCCTTCCTCTCACGTCTTTGCGTTTCTAATGGAAAGACTTTTTATTGCGTGAAGAAAGGAAAACAGGAACTTGTCTTCTAGTAACTGGTTATTTGCAGACTCTGTAAGTGTATATATTGAATATTCAGGGTTTATAGCCTTGGGGTTTGTTCCTAAATGGGCTACAAGGAGTTTTACACAAAACTTTTGCTTAATGCTTTTTTGTGTGTGGAGAGGACCCATAATCCTTATAAAACTCTCAAAGATGGCTCAGGATCCCCCAAAGTGCTGAAAATCACTGCCTAAAAAATTCCTGCTACTACATGGAATTTGCTTCCTGTAGAGCTCGCCCTTCCCTAAGAATCTCCCTGCCTGCTGTGTATCTTAGTGATGGCAAGATCAAGGTTATCAACAACAGGCAGACACCCCGTGGTAGTTTCTCTCTCAGAGTTGAATGTCTGGCACAGTAAAATTCCATCCATTGAAAGCCTTTCTTTACAATGTTTGCTACAAATGAATGCACAGCGTGAGATATTTAAAATAGTACCGTATACTTTAGGATCAAACAAGCAAAAAATACTCAGATACAGTGTGTGCTACATAAGCATTTTTGTTATGTGCTAGGCCTCTGATAATGGATTTGTAGAAAATGACACAGAGTCACAGTCATGCCCTAGTTTACCGTGCTCTTTTTGACTGTGTTTTGGAAGAGTGATAGTTATCCTGTTGTAAATAGCTTTCATATTATAAATACTAGTTAACATGTTGTATATAAATTTCTGGTTTTCCAGAAATATCTATGGCCACAAATTGAGAAAGTAATGAGTTGTGACCAATAGTTAATATATTTTCTAAATTTAAATGTACTACCGCCACAAACAGCTGCATTTTGGATTATTGAACTATCCACAGTAATTTAAAGTGAATCATCATCCTCTAAATGATTATATAATGAATAATCCTATAAATGATTATAGCTAAATTCTCTAGGCCAAAAGAAACATGGATTCATGTCTTGTATTTACTGTCAGATTTGCATTATTTCCAGAGATATTTCATAAATAACCATTACGTTTCAGAGCTTTCTTGCTGTTTTCAGTAGTTAGCATTCTTTTCTTTTCTTTCTTTTTTTTTTTTTGGCTCTGTCACCCAGGCTGGAGTGGTGCAGTGGTATCATCTCAGCTCACTGCAACCTCTGCCTCCTGGGTTCAAGCTGTTCTCTTGCCCCAGCCTCCCAAGTAACTGGGTTTACAAACGTGTGCCACCACACTCAACTAATTTTTTGTATTTTTAGTAGAGACGGGGTTTCACCATGTTGGCCAGGTTGGTCTTGAACTCCTGACCTCAAGTGATCTGCCCACCTCAGCCTCCCAAAGTGCTGGGATTACAGGCATGAGCCACTGCACCCAGCCCAGTAGTTATCAGTTTCACTCTTTGACACTTTATTGTACTTGATTATGTCTACTTGTTTTTGTGTGTGTCTGCACTACCAGCTCTTTTTTCATTGCCAGTTCCTGGGATCTTGCTTGATATAGTAACAGGCACTCAATGAGTTCTTGTTGAATGAATGAATATAAACTTTTTCAGTAATAACAGCTGTTTTAATGTTTACCTTCAATATTTACATATTGCATGATTTTCAGTTGGGTATTTCCTTTTTTGTTATAGTTTTAGGTATATGCTTATTCTCTTTAAAATGCATGTTTTCTAACTTTGGAAACTAACTTTGACTAATGCTCGTGTCTCTCTTATGAGAGGATTTTCAGGTGATTTCTGTTCTACATCCTTGACTGCTTCTCCTCAGATATGACTTTGACACTCAGTATGCTTTCGTTGGTGATTGTTCTGGGCAGATCACCCTGCTGAAGCTTGAACAGAACACGTGTTCAGTCATCACAACCCTCAAAGGACATGAAGGTAGGCTATAATATCACCCAAGAGTGTTTTTTGCCTAACTTGGGCATTCAAATTCAGTTCTCCTCTATGTGGATTCATGAATGCTCTGTTCCTCATGATCTGTCAGATTTCATTTTGATTGGCCAGATATGGGATTCAGAGTGAAAACTAAGCGAAGGTGGGGTGATGGGTTCATTTCATATTGTCAAAATCCCTTCTAAATTGCTTGTGTGGATAATACTTTCTATGTTGCTTACCTTTTTAAATTAAGTTATGGCTGGCACATTGGTTCACACCTATAATCCCAGCACTTTTGGGGGCCGAATTAGGTGGACCACTTGAGGCCAGGAGTTCAAGACCAGCCTGGCCAACACAGCAAAACTCCCTCTCTACTAAGAATACAAAAATTAACCAGGCATCGTGGCGCATACCTGTAATCCCACCCCTAGCTACTCGGAATGCTAAGGCAGGAGAATCACTTGAACCCAGGGGCAGAGGTTGCAGTGAGCCGAGATTACGGCACTACACTCCTGCCTGGGCGACAGGGTGAGACTCTGTCTCAAAAAAATAGAAATAAAAATAAAATAAGTTATCATGTTGACAAGACCTTTAAAATTACTTCTAACTGGTAAAACCTTTGGAAGAGTTGTTGTTACTTTAAAAAATTTTATCAGTTTCTAAGCCCCTGAGCAAGACCTGATAAATACAATTAGAAGGAATGTGTGGGCTGGTTCAGCCTCTGCTTGGGAAACCTACCCTGCGTAGGTACTGAGGGGAAAGAATTATTGGGTGGAATGTCATTTCTGTAGTGCAGTGGGTTAGTGAAGCTCTGTGGAGGGGTTTTTAAAGTCCGTTGATTGTATGTGACTCGCCACATACATACATGTAATAAAGAGGTTTCATTAGATGCTGTATTGGGCCATTCTTGCATTGCAATAAAGAAATATCTCAGAATGGGTAATTTATAAAGAGAAGAGGTTTAATTGGTTCATGGATCTGCAGGCTGTACAGGAAGCATGGCACCAGCATGCTTCTGGTGAGGGCCTCAGGAAGCTTATAGTCATAGCACAAGGTGAGGTGTGAACAGGCATATCACATGACCAAAGCAGGAGTGCGGGTGTGTGGGTGCCAGACACTTTTAAACAACCATATCTCAAGGGAGCTCATTTACTATCTCAAGGAGAGCACCAAGGGGATGGCACTAAACCATTCGTGAGAAATCCACCCCCATGAGCCAACTACCACGCCCCACCTGCAACACTGGGGATTAGTTTAACATGAAATTTAGAGGCCGGGCCCGGTGGCTCACACCTGTAATCCCAGCACTTTGGGAGGCTGAGGTGGGCAGATCACTTGTGGTCAGGAGTTCGAGACCAGCCTAGCAACATGGTGAAACCCCATCTCTACTAAAAATACAAAAAACATTAGCTGAGCATGTTGGCGGGCGCCTGTAGTCCCAGGTACTCAGGGAGGTTGAGGCAGGAGAATCTCTTGAACCCGGAAGGTGGAGGTTGCAGTGAGCCAAGATCATGCCACTACACTCCAACCTGGGTGACAGAGGGAGACTCCATCTCAAAAAAAAAGATAAAAATAAAAAAATATATATATATCTCAACGAAATTTAGAGGGGACACATGTCTAAACTGTGTCAGATGCTAAGCTGTAATGGATTGAAGTTTTCATACTGATCACAAGATCAAATTCGATATGTGTCACAAAATACAAGCTTTGAGGCCCTCTGGTTTATGGAGAACGGGGGAGTTGCTGAAAGAATTAATGATGAACTTATTTATGACCATAGTTAGCGTTTTAGTTGTAACAAGTTATAATAAATGTACACTATGCTTTCTATGTAATCTATTTAGGTGAAATAGAGTATATCAAATCAAGGACCCTGTAGGGGAAAAGAAGAAAAGAGAACAGCAAGTTAAAATGGATTTGGGCAGGAAAGCAGAGGCCCGTGAAGAAACCACTTTCTGTTTATGACTAATTCTCTCATGACCCCCAGGCTCGTCAGTTTTTTCAGGGTTGCTAAAGGCAGAATGGGTCTGGTAACTACTTAGTAGTTTTCATGTTGAAAGACCGTATTTATCTGCTTTTAGGCCTCTAACTGAAATGGATGGCACACAGATTACACAGGGTCAAAAGTCATGTGAAACTAACCCCTGAAGCCTTTGCAGAATATTTCTTTGTTTCTACTTTTGTTCTGTTTTTGGAAAGTGTGTGTGAGAAAGTAGTTTCTGTTTGCTTTTCAATATGGCATCATTAATTCTCTGTATACCTACCAAAATTATTATTAGCTTGTGTGGCTGGTTCAGTTTTACTAAGTTGATTAATAATGTTTTTTCTAGACAAACAGCAGTCGATGAACAGGGAAAGGATCTACTGAAAGATCCACCTGTATGTAGAAAGAAAGATTTCCTCAAGGGTTTAAAATTCGATAAGTTAGCCAATGTAAAGTATGAAATGGGAAGTTCAGATTTTTCACTTAAATTACTTGGCATAATTGTGTAGTGTACAACAGACTTTTTTCTGTGGTACTTAATTTTCTTAAACATAGACATCTTGGGGTAAAACACCTGAAAGGTTCCAGAGACCCAGAATAATCTAGATTTTTTATCTTGTGTAGGTTGGACACAGTAAACTTTACTGGTTTTTCTCACTAAATATTACTAGCATTTTTTTTTCCCAGTAACTTTTTCTGAACATTTCATATGTAAGCTACTTTGTAATTTTTGGCACAGAACAAGGAAAAACTTCTTTAAAAATCTTTGTATTCCAAGCAGTTTTTTTTGTTTTTTGTTTTTTGGTTTTTTTTTGAGACAGAGTCTGCCTAAGCTGGAGTGCAGTGGCGCTATCTTGGCTTACTGCAACTTCCACCTCCTGGGTTCAAGCAATTCTCCCTCCTTAGCCTCCCGAGTAGCGGGGATTACAGGAACCCGCCACCATGCCCAGCTAATTTTTGTTTTTTTGTGTTTGTTTTTGTAGAAACAGGGTTTCACCATGTTGGCCAGGCCTAGTCTCGAACTCCTGGCCTCAAGTGATTTGCCCTCCTCAGCCTCCCAAAGTGCTGGGATTATAGGTGTGAGTCACCATGCCCAGCCCCAAGTAGTTTGATGCACAACTGAAAATTCTAATCTTACAACTGTGGATAATGGTGCTGTGTCTCCTGTATGACTCATAATGGCATGGTTGAATGACCCGTTGTACACCACGAAGGTACCTTTTTGCTTAAAGACTCAACTGATCCTAGTTTGGTCTTCAGCTGTCAAATGTGTGCCTCCTGATGTAGAGTTATATTTTACCTCTCCTCCCTCCCCTCTCCCCTGCCTCCCTCTCTGTCTCTCACAAATCCCTAGGTAGTGTCACCTGCCTCTGGTGGGACCCTATTCAGCGGTTACTCTTCTCAGGAGCATCTGACAACAGCATCATCATGTGGGACATCGGAGGAAGAAAAGGCCGGACGCTCTTACTTCAGGGCCATCAGTGCGTGACCACCTGTGGGGGTGGGGAAAGAATCCGAGTTAGTGGGGAGCTAGTGAAAGGCATTAGTAGTCTGATAACACTTTCTGCAAACCCCACCTTCTAAGATGGCAATCATCATTGATAGTGCTCAGTTCACTTTTAACTGCTTTCTGTCAGCCCCAAGTGTCTGATGTTTAGTAGCAAAACAATAACAAAACACGAGTACAGGGCTTTCTTCCTTCTTAGTCCAAAGAGCACTTGCCACTTTCTCTCTTAAGGAGTCACCCGGTTGAAATATCTGATTAAGGCAGGCGTAGAACAGAGATGCAGGTGAGGATTTTGACCATGGAAGGTTGCATATAACATGATGCTAAGCTGTTCTTGAGCTGGGAGCCTAACTTGTTTTTTGTTTTTGGTTTTTTTATTCTAAAAGATACTGAATTGAGAAATAATGTCTAGTTTGACAGTGGAATTCACCTGAGTGATACCATTGTATATTTAGGATCTTGCCCTCTATCCCTGAAAGAAAAAGAAATACCTCTTCACCCCGCTTTCCTTTCTTTCCTTTTTGGCTAGACTGCAGCTGTTACTGTAATCACAGTCAAGCTGAAAATTAGCTGAGGAAACATATTGTACACTATAACAGGCCAAGAGCTTGTTTCCTTGGGCATCCTAAAGGGCAGTATGACAGGCACGCAGGCGGGACAGAGGTCTTCACCCCATCTGTGTGTGTGTCTGTGCACACTAGCGATCTTTGTGGTGTTGGACTCCTTGTTCATATGAATTGTGTTCAGTAAGGGAGTTATACCTCCTTTGTTCTTTTTTGTTTCTGAACAAATAGATAAATCTTATGCATCTGAAAGGGAAATCATGGTGATTGGTCCCGAAAACCATAGCCCTCATCAAATCTCTGGCCTACAATTCTTAATGACTGATTTGAAAGTCTTCGTATGTTTTATAGAAAGTATCATTCTGTATTATGAGTTATAAAATGCCAAGTAAAGTTTATACTAGAATTCATTTTACCATGCTGGATAGTCAGTGGTAAAATACCACTTGCTGGTTTTAATGAGAACAATTTGAGCCTAAATGAGATAGTTCCCGTGTTTTTCCACATGGAGACAAGTGACTGTTGTGTGTGCTGTTTGCAGTGACAAGGTGCAGTCGCTGTGCTACCTTCAGCTCACCAGGCAGCTCGTCTCCTGTTCCTCGGATGGCGGAATTGCAGTGTGGAACATGGATGTTAGCAGAGAAGAGGTAAGAGACAAGGGCAAGTCCAGGCCGAACGGGAGAGACCCCCCCCCGAGAACGTGGCTTCTTGGCTTTTCACCCAGCGAGCTGTAAATGCTGGTCCAGGTGCAGACAGTCCCAACTTCCCCTTCTGCTAATGGGTTATTTTTGACAAGGTCCTTTGTGTCATTGTGCACTGCTTCCTTCCTCTACTCATCTGAGAGTTTCTACCAGTGACATGCAGTATATACAATCAGCATTTAGGCTGGTTCTCAGCCTTGAGCAATACACTGAGAGAACACTTTGAGACAGATTTCTGGCATATCCAGGGATCTGGACTGCACAGAGGTCCTCCGAAGCACCATTGTGGTCCCATAGCATTCCTGTAGGAAACCCTGCGGTAGGCATTAGTGACTGCTGTCAGGGATGTAGCTAAACACTTGACATGTTTCTAGGAAAATATATTTCCATTGCTCTGCTCTTACTTCCCATTGAGTTCTAGTTCACTGAGGCCATGTCGATATAGTATTCTTTTCAGGTGGCCTAATTTCTAACTTGGTTGGGCCACTAACTAGTTGTGAGACCTTACTTGGTTAAGTGCCTTAATTTCTCTAAGTATCTGTTCCCTCCGACATAAAGTGGAATTGTGGAATGAAATGACTTCTCAGTTGTCTTCCAGTTCTTTAGACAGACAGTCTAATTGTCTAAACAATCTCTCTCTCTCTTTTTTTTTTTTTTTTTGAGACAGGGTCTTGCTTTGTCACCCAGGCTGAAGTGCAGTGGCATGATCTTGGCTCTCTGCAGCCTCAACCTCCCAGGCTTAAGCGATCCTCCCACTTCAGCTTCCTGAGTAGCTGGGGCTACAGGCATACGCTACCATGCATAACTTGTTTTTCAGTTTTTTTTTTTTTTTGGTAGAGACAGGGTCTTGCTGTGTCATCTAGGCTGGTCTCAAACTCCTGGGCTCAAGTGACCTTCCTGCCTCAGTCTCCCAAATTGCTGGGATTATAGGCATGAGCCACTGCGTATATCCTCTTTTTTAAATATTTTGAAGAATGCTGCAGTGAATACTCTTGACCTTGTCATTGTGTGATTGATCAATTATTTATTTCAGACAAATTTCTGGAAATAGACCTTCTGAGTCCAAGCATATATACATTCTTAAGGCTTTTTATAGATGTTGTCAAATGATTTCCAATCAAGGTTTCCATTCTCGTCTCTGCCTGCACTGGCATTATCTTTCTTTTCTAAGTGGCATCTATAACTTATGATGTTGTTAGCAAAAAAAGTTGATTCCAAAGAAGATTTTAGACCATAAGGGATGTTAATGACTTACAGTTTAACTTTGAAAATATTCGTTGGGCACCTACAGGGTGTCCGTACAGTCGGGAAACGTAAGTGAATTTATATAATAAATGGTTTATTGATATTGCATTGCAATACCTACTATGTTGTACGACATCACATGATCTGTTCAGGATCCTGTCCTTTATGGCAACATGTTGTTCAGTGTGCTGTGCACCATTGTAACAGACATTTTACGTTGATGCAGAATTCCCACCAATCCCTGCACATGTGTCTGCTTTGTGTTGTCTCTGATTCTTTGTGAGTCTGATTCTCATTAATTAAACCTTCATTTTTACCATATTCCAGTAGAAGTAATGAAGGGGGCTTTCGTCTATTTTTTTTAAATGGTGACAGTCATTTACAGACTTTATGGCTACCGTACACAAAGATACTTGCCACAAGAAATTTGTAATCTAGTGGAAGAAATAGACTACCCTATAAATAATAAAATGCAATCCATAATCCAGAGACTTACTGATTGTGAGACTTTTTTTGTAACTTTGTAAGACAAGTCAAATAGAGGAAATTTGGATTACAAATTTCTGGTTTGTATCTCTTTTTGAATTTTCTAAAAAATATTTGGTAAGGCTTAGAATATTTTATTATGAAATGCAGATACATTGGCTCAATAGTATAGGATGTGGCTGGCACAGTGGCTCATGCTGTAATCCCAGCGCTTTGGGAGGCTGAGGTGGGTGGATCACCTGAGGGTCAGGAGTTCGAGACCAGCCTGGCCAACATAGTGAAACCCAGTCTCTACTAAAAAATATAAAAATTAGCCAGGCATGGTGGTGGGTGCCTATAATCCCAGCTCCTTGGGAGGCTGAGGCAGGAGAATCACTTGAACCCAGGAGGCAGAGGTTGCAGTGAGCCGAGATCATACTACTGCACTCCAGCCTGGGTGATGAGCAAAACTCTAAAAAATGTGTGTGTGTGTGTGTGTGTGTAAAATAGGATGTATAATACTATATTTTCAAAGGTTTATTTGAACTGTGTTTTATGTTTATCAGCTACTAGTTATATGCACCAAGAACAGCTAGTATACTGTTCTGTTTCCTGGCTCTTGGCCTATTGTTTTTCAGTCTTACTCTGAGAGAGCAGAAAACTCAGAGAGAGAGAGAGGCTGTATTCCCTGGATGATGAGGGGAGGAGACCATTGGTGCCCAGCACTGCTGGTGGCTTTCCCGAGGGTTTCACAACTTAGATTTTTAACCTGCTGTTTTTATCATTGGTAAATTCTTTTAGAAAAAGTATTTAGAAAGTAGAAGTGGGATTCCTGCCTTCAAAGTGCATCGTTGTGGAGTGTATTTCTTTTTTTTTTTTTTTTTTTTTTTATATACTTTGAGTTTTTGGGTACATGTGCATAATGCAGGCTTGTTACATATGTATACTTGTGCCATGTTGCTGTGCTGCACCCATCAACTCGTCAGCATCCAACAACTCGTCATTTACATCAGGGATAACTCCTAATGCATTCCCTCGACTCCCCCCACCCCCCTGATAGGCCCCGGTGTGCGATGTTCCCCTTCCCGAGTCCAAGTGATCTCATTGTTAAGTTCTCACCTATGAGTGAGAACATGCGGTGTTTGGTTTTCTGTTCTTGTGATAGTTTGCTAAGAATGATGGTTTCCAGCTGCATCCATGTCCCTACAAAGGACACAAACTCATCCTTTTTTATGGCTGCATAGTATTCCATGGTGTATATGTGCCACATTTTCTTAATCCAGTCTGTTACTGATGGACATTTGGGTTGATTCCAAGTCTTTGCTATTGTGAATAGTGCCACAATAAACATACGTGTGCATGTGTCTTTATAGCAGCATGATTTATAATCCTTTGGGTATATACCCAGTAATGGGATGGCTGGGTCATATGGTACATCTAGTTCTAGATCCTTGAGGAATCGCCATACTGTTTTCCACAATGGTTGAACTAGTTTACAGTCCCACCAACAGTGTAAAAGTGTTCCTATTTCTCCACATCCTCTCCAGCACCTGTTGTTTCCTGACTTTTTAATGATCGCCATTCTAACTGGTGTGAGATGGTATCTCATTGTGGTTTTGATTTGCATTTCTCTAATGGCCAGTGATGATGAGCATTTTTTCATGTGTCTGTTGGCTGTATGAATGTCTTCTTTTGAGAAATGTCTGTTCATATGTGGAGTGTATTTCTATATCTAGGGAAAGAAAAAATAGTCCCATCAATCAAGGCGTTTCCTGTGTGCACAATTCACTGCATCTGTAGAAGAGATAGGAAGGCAAGTTGTGTCAAAAAGATGCATTATTTTTAGTAGATTTTTTTGTTTGTTTTTTAATAACTGAGAAAATGTATTGCAAGGATAAACAGGCTGTAATCTATAAGGTTCTGACCTGGCCTTAGGGTTTTTTGGGCTTTTTTTTTTTTGAGGCAGGGTCTAGCTCTGTCACCCAGGCTGGAGTGCAGTGGCAAGACCTCAGTTCACTGCAACCTTCGCATCCTAGTTTCAAGTGATTCTCCCACCTCAGCCTCCCAGGTATCTGGGACAACAAGCTCATGCCACCATACTGGTACCTGGCTAATATTTTGTATTTTTAGTAGAGAGGGAGTTTCACCATGTTGACCAGGCTGGTCACGAGCCCCTGGCCTCAAGTGATCCGCCCGCCTTGCCTCCCAAAGTGCTGGGATTATAGGCGTGAGCCACGGTGCCCAGCCTTTAGGGGTTTATAGGACTTTCTTAGACTAGGGCATAGAGGATTGGTCCCAGATCCTCTAGCTCTGCAATGCTTGCCTGGAATTTCTCTCTCCCCTGTCAATACTAACTGGAGCATTTACTACCCACTGTGGCTTCAGCCACTATGCTGTCGAGTTGGAAGCAGATTTGCCTCCCTGCCAGATCATGATAAGGGATCATTTTTTGGAAGTAGGCACAAAATATATATGAGCAAGAAACAATAATTAGAGAGAGTGAATCTTCTTGAAAAGATAACTTTATTTTAAAATTAGTAGATTACAGAATGTATAGCATTTTATATACTAGTGCAATGTGACAAGTACAGCAATTAGTGGTAGTAGAACAATGGAATTTATTCTTGTCATATCTTTGTTCAGATTCGGCAGGTGGAAAAAGATGTGGAAAAGAGAGTAATGCAATTGTAATACCTAATTAGTACTCTCTCTTGCTCTTCTCAGCACAAAACTAAAGCTTCTCCTTAGATAATACGTATATATTAGGATGGCTCGTGTTAGCTTATAGTGTAACGCTATATTCTGAGTATTAAACGAAATAAAGTTAGGGTATCTCTTATGTTAAGATATGTTCTAAAAAGCTATTTGTTTCTGATTTTGATTTTAGTTTGTTTTCTTAAATTCTTTTAAGCATATATTTTCGTCAGTGCAACCTCTGCCTCCTGGGCTCAAGCAATTCTCGTGCCTCAGCCACCCAAGTAGCTGGAACTACAGATATGTGCCACCATGCCTGGCTAATTTCTGCATTTTTAGTAGACACGAGGTTTCATCATGTGGGCCAGGCTGGTCTCGAACTCCTGGCCTCAAGTGATCCACCTGCCTCAGCCTCCCAAAGTGCTGGGATTGCAGATGTGAGCAGCTGTGCCCAGTCAAAGTTATATTCTTTCTTAAACCCTTAAACAGAATCATGCTTCCTGAGGCAAGAGCTCAGATCTGTAGGTTGCCATAGCCCAAGACCATGTTTGGAGACCACCACATGTAGAAGTGGATAGGCCTTGTACGCAGAGACTATGTGGAGCATAGGGATACACACAGAGATGCAGGCTGGACTCCTGGACCTCCCCAGGGTCTGCGTCTACTCATTGACGGTTGCTTTAATCTTTGAGCCAGTTTCATTGCCTGTAAAATAGGGATAGTGTTTTTCTGTATCTCCTAGGACATATGAACATTAAGTAAAATAAAAAAACATGAAACACTTGGCACATTGCCTAGACTTAGATGTCACTTACTGTATGCCAGGTAGTATTCTGAACACTTAATATTAACTCACTTAATCCTCACAACCTTATGAGGTATATACTACTGTTATCCCATTTTACAGATGTATTAGTCTGTTCTCATGCTGCTAATAAAGATATACCTTAGACTGGGTAATTTATAAAGGAAAGAGGTTTAATGAACTCACAATTCCACATGGCTGGGGAGGCCTCACATTCATGGTGGAAGATGAAGGAGGAGCAAAGTCATGTCTTACATGGTAGGCAAGAGGGCCTGTGCAGGGGAACTCCCCATTATAAAACCATCAGCTATTGTGGGACTTATTCACTACCAGGAGAATAGCATGGCAAAAACCCATCCCCATGATTCAGTTACATCCTACTGGGTCCCTCCCATGACACGTGGGGATTATTACAATTCTAAGTGAGATTTGGGTGGGGACACAGAGCCAGACCATAACAGTGGATGAGGAAACCTAGGCACAGAGAAGTGGAGTCACGTGCCTGAGAACAGTGCTGACAAGTGGCAGAGCCAGGATTTGAAGGCAAGAGATCTGACTCCTAGACTTGGTGATTATAGCTATGACTATTAGAAATGAATTGAGATGCTAGGCATGGTGATTCATGCCTGTAATCCCAGCATTTTGGGAGACTGAGACAGGTGAATCCCCTGAGGTCAGGAGTTTGAGACCAGCCTGGCCAACATGGTGAAATCCCAACTCTACTAAAAATACAAAAAAATAGCCAGGCATGGTGACAGACATCTGTAATCCCAGCTACTTGGGAGGCTGAGGCAGGAGAAACACTTGAACCCAGGAGGCAGAAGTTGCAATGAGCCGAGATTGTGCCATTGCACTCCAGCCTGGGTGACAGAGCAAGACTCCATCTCAAATAAATAAATTAAATAAATAAATAAATAAATAAATATTGAGAATTTAGGCCAGGCATGGTGGCTCATGCCTGTAATCCCAGCACTTTGGGAGGCCAAGGCAGGCAGATGATTGAGGTCAGGAGTTTGAGACCAGCCTGACCAACATGGTGAAACCCCCATCTCTACTAAAAATACAAAAAATAGCTGGGTGTGGTGGTGGGCACCTGTAATCCCAGCTACTTGGGAGACTAGGGCAGGAGTATCACTTGAACCCAGGAGGCAGAGGTTGCAGTGAGCTGGGATCACGCCAATGCACTCCAGCCTGGGCAACAAAATGAGACTCTATCTCAAAAAAAAAAAAAAAAAATTGATAATTTAAAAATGGCTTATCTGTATATATATTTAAAATCCTTGCTTGAAATTGAGTCACTTGAAAACATTAAAATGTTAGGAAATCCACTGATGTACTGCTTAACAGACATTGCTGGAGATAGAGGCCTTTTGTGTTAAAGGAGTGCTCTGGGTGATTGAAACATAATTCAAATGCCAGCCCCTTATGAAGACAATCACTTTGATGAAAATGTACAGCTGGGCACAGTGGCTCATGCCTGTAATCCCAGCACTTTGGGAAGCTGAGGCAGGCAGATCACTTGAGCCCAGGAGTTCAAGACCAGCCCGAGCAGCTTGGAGAAACCCTGTTTGTACAAAAAATTTGCTGGGCGTGGTCGTGCATATCTCTAGTCCCAACTACTAGGGCAGCTGAGAGGAGGGAGGATCGCATGAGCTAGAGGTTGAGGCTGCAGTGAGCCATGATTGTGCCCCTGCAGTCCAGCTTGGGTGACAAAGCGAGACCCTGTCTCAAAAAAAAAAAAAGAAAGTGTAAATTTAATGTAATTTACTAATTTCTTGATGCAGGCTCACCATTCTGACCACAAATGTTGCATGCGTGTTTCATGATAATACAATTTTGTATCTGTGTAGGAAACTATTTCATGTAGGACTGAGAACGTTTTTCCTGAAACTGTTCTTGCCTTCAATTCTACCCACCTTAGTCCCTTTAATCTGTTATGTCCTAGGAAACAAATTTTAAAAATTTGTGGATCAAACGAGGCCAATAATGTCATAAATGAGAGGCTAAGGGGGGAGAAGATGCAGACATTTCTTTCAGTGATTTTTCTTTTTTTTAAACCAAATTTTAGCTCAAGAAAAATAGAAAATTTAATCCTCCCTGTGTTTTGGTTGAGAGCAGATTTCTGAATTCCAGACCAGTAAAGTTTGTTTTAAGATTTTTGTGTTAAGTAATACCTAACAGACACTGTGTGGTCAAGGGAAATAGAAAATCCAGCCATTAACTGGAGACAAAAGAAAGAAGTAAATTTCTAAAGCACTAAGCAATAATGGGCAAGTTTGCAAATCAGTTCTTTTTTACACTTAACATTTTTGTGCACTACATTAAACATCGAATTCCCTGCTGCTAAGTATGGGAAGTATAAATTGGAACGAACTTTCATCTATTGTTCTCTTTCCATTAAAGCCTTCATTGTATCGTCCTTAAAGCACATTAACTCTTACTGGAGTTGTTTGGAGATGGCTTAGTGAACACATTTGTGTGCTGTTTTTTGGTCCACGTGACTGCGGTTTTGCGAGAGTTACACTTGGGCATGTCCCAGACGTAAGATTAGGAAGTTATACTTACTTTCCTTCTTCTGGCAATTAAATATCCTGTGCCCCTGGCAGCACGGCCTGCTGCGTCTCTCCTAGGGCCAGTGTCCCCAGGTAGTATCCCCACACAGCCGCAGCCTCCATCACCACCTGCCTTCTATTGATCACAGAAACAAAGAAGTAATTCTATATCAAGAAAATATTTTTTCTCACATAGATACACATCTCTTTATTCTTCTTTCATCCCTTCTCATCTCCAACATTCCCCAGTTATTTAAGGAAACCTTTCTTCTATCTCAGCCTGTTTCAGTCTACTTGTGAGTGCCTTCTGCACACAAACCCCCCACAAAAGACCTTTCTAATGTCTGTTATATGTAGAAATATTTCTAGTGACAGATCCAAAATAAGAAATAGGAAGGCCAAAAGTTTTGATGCAATAGGAGACAAAATGAAGAACTAGGGGCACCCATCATTCAAACCACCAAATATATTAATATATATTTTAGAAAAAATGTTTTTGTTGCACCTATATAATGTTAAGTGATTGGGGTTAAACAGGCTTTTTTTTTTTTTTGAGACGAAGTTTCGCTCTTGTTGCCTAGGCTGGAGTGTGGTGGTATAATCTCTGCTCACTGCAACCTCCACCTCCTGGTTTCAAGCCATTTTCCCACCTCAGCCTCCTAAGTAGCTGGGATTATAGGCGTGTGCCACCATGCCTGGCTAATTTTGTATTTTTAGTAGAGATGGAGTTTCACCATGTTGGCCAAGCTGGTCTTGAACTCCTGACCTCAGGTAATCTGCCTGCCTCAGCCTCCCAAAGTGCTGGGATTACAGGTGTTAGCCACTGCGCCCGGCCAGACAGGCTTTTAACAGGTTTGTCTTACAATTGGGTATAGTTTGTAATTTTTTGTTTAGAGAAATATTTTTAAGTTTTTGTTTTGTTTTGTTTTGTTTTTTGAGACTGAGTCTTGCTCTTGTTTCCCAGACTAGGGTGCAATGGTGCGATCTTGGCTCGCTACAACCTACGCCTCCTGGGTTCAAGTGATTCTTCTGCCTCAGCCTCCCAAGTAGCTGGGATTACAGGTGTGCGCCACCACGTCTGGCTAATTTTTGTATTTTTAGTAGAGATGGGGTTTCACTGTGTTGGCCAGGCTTGAACTCCCGACCTCAGGTGATCCGCCTGCCTCGGCCTCCCAAAGTGCTGAGATTACAGGCGTGAGCCACCACACTTGGCCTATTTTCTAAGATTTTTAACAAATTAATTTTGAGACTGCTTCCTCTGTTTCAACAAAAATGCATTAAGAACCTACTGTGTGACAGGCTGTGGATAGATCAAGATGAATAATACCAAAAAGTAACTCACTGGTTAGAGGGGAGAAGAAACGTGCACCGAGATCTACAAAACCAGAGCTTGCTGCCCAGTGAAGGCTGCAGGACTCCTGTGTGGCCCCAGGAGGGAGGGACCTGCTGCTGTGGCTGGGAAGGGAAGGGTGGCAAATCTGCCGGCATCGTCCCTACCCAGAGCAACTAGGTGATGGGATTTTGTCGGATCTCTTCTATTAGTCACCTGTGACCCTGCAAGCCTTTCCCAGTGGTAGGTCACCAGATTCTGCTGCATGCATTGGGTTTTTACTCAACTGGATTTAGAGTTCAAACATCTCCAGCATAAAAAAGAAATACATAAAGACAACCCTTAAGGGTTCACAATAAAAACTGATTTACTCCCTCCTATCTATAGATTACAAATTGAACAACCCTGTAACCGTGGCTAAAATTGTCATGATTACTTAACACACAATTAAGGCTGGGTGCAATGGCTCATGACTGTAATCCTAGTGCTTTGTGGGTCTGAGACAGAAGGATTACTTGAAGCCAGGAGTTCAAAATGAGTCTGGGAAACATAGTGAGACCCCGTCTCTACAAAAAAAATAAAAATAAAAAATTAGCTGGCATGGTGACACACACCTGTGGCCCTAGCTATTCGGGAGGCTGAGGCAGGAGGATCATTTGAGCCTGAGAGGTCAAGGTTGCAGTAAGCCACGTTCACGACACTGCACTCTAGCCTGGGTGACAGAGTGAGACCCTGGCTCAAAAAAGACCCTCCTGCACACACACAATTAAACATAATATTGAATAATTAAATATAATATTGAATATGACAACTAGCTAGAATATTTTGTGGAATTAAAAAGAAATACTTACTGGCTGGGCATGGCTGCTCACGGTTACAATCCCAGCACTTTGGGAGGTCAGGAGTTTGAGACCAGCCTGGCCAACATGGCAAAACCCCAAGTCTACTAAAAATACAGAAATTAGCCTGGCATGGTAGTGCATGCCTGTAGTCCCAGCCACTTGGGAGACCGAGGCAGTAGAGTCACTTGAACCCAGGAGGCGGAGGTTGCAGTGAGTCGAGATCACATACTGCACTCCAGCCTGGGCGACCAAAAAAAAAAAAAAAAAAAGAAGAAGAAGAAAAGAAAGACTAACGCTGGCAAGGTCTAGAACTGTCGTATTAATTTTGAAACGCGGAGGTAAACGTAGACACACTGATGTTGGCTTTGACTTTCTGCTCCCCCAGGCTCCTCAGTGGTTGGAAAGTGATTCTTGTCAGAAATGTGAGCAGCCCTTTTTCTGGAACATAAAGCAGATGTGGGACACCAAGACGCTGGGGCTGAGACAAGTGAGTAGCCACTGTTGAGTCATCGCTGGCTTGATTGTGTATTTCACTATTTGCATACTTAATCTGGGGCTTTTTTGAATCACACTTTGTTTTTGCAAATGCTATTAATTCTTACATTTTCTGTGTCTTTATCATTGTGTGACTAATAATGAGGAAGACCTTTCCCGGGTCCAGTGAGACTGTTACCTCACTGTTCCGTTGCTCATCCTGTATTGGAAAGGCAGGGGTGCGTAGAAACCCCTGAGAGCCTATTTTTAAATAGATAAAAGATCTGTCAGTTTAATACTGTTACTTATTAAAGTCAGTGTTTTATGCTAGCCAAGAACAAAGTTGGAATAAATTAGGTCATACAGTTATATATACCTTATGTTGTCACAAACAGATAAAAAGTAATAATTTAGTCCTCACTTGAACGCCTGACCCTATGAGTTTTAGATTATTTTAAATTGTTCCCTTATAAGCATACCTGGAACATTTTTATTAAGCATGTTTTGAGTACTGTTTTTAAAATTTTTTAAATTAAAGAAATATGTTCCAAATAGCCTGTAGATTTCAAAGGTGCTGTTAACTTCAAGGATTCTTGTAATACTAAAGTTCTACAAAAAAACAAAAAACAAAAAACAAACCCATTTCCACAGCAGCCTGGAAGGTAACCACTCAGGGTAAATATGAATTTGTGCAGGTAAGTAAAAAAGATGCTGATTTTATTCCTTTTATTGTTGGTTTCACCTCTATGAGAGATTAGCTTAAAGTTTGTATGTGTTAATAAACTTTTTTGGCCCTGCTTGGTGGCTCATGCCTGTAATCCCCGCACTTTGGGAGGCCGAGGCGGGTGGATCACCCGAGGTCAGGAGTTTGAGACCAGCCTGGCCAACATGGCGAAACCTTGTCTGTACTAAAAATACAAAAAGTAGCTGGGTGTGGTGGCGGACGCCTGTAATCCCAGCTACTCGGGGGGCTGAGGCCAGAGAATCACTTGAACCTGGGAGGCGGAGGTTGTGGTGAGCCAGGATCGCGCCACTGTACTCCAGCCTAAATGACAGAGTGAGACTCCATCTCAAAAAAATAAATTAATAAATAAACTCTGAAAAGTTTTACAGAGCTACTCCACAATAAGTTCTCATATGAGACTGGTGGGCAAGAAGGGGATTATTTTAGCGCTCAGACCATTATAAAGCTCTGAAATAGCACCTGAGTTCTGTCTGTCGTTAGCCAAGTTCTCACAATGCAAGGCTGATGGTAATTAGTGCAGTATAATTAATAGACGTATTCCCTACTTCTAAAGGAAGCACAGAGAAATGGATTTTACTCCCATTTATTAACAGTTAAGAGAGAAGTGGTGCTGGTCACTAAACTGTTGGTGGTAAAAGAATATGTCAAAATCAGTAATAATAATTGGACTGTTTTGTAATGTTCTTGAGGCTTATTTCCAGAATCACAGTTTGAGAGATTTTAAAATATAGCAAAACATATGATTTATGGGCATTAGTTTCTTAATGAGAGCATAGTGCTTTAAAACTTATTTTAGGCCCGGTGTGATGGCTTACGCCTGTAATCCCAGCACTTTGGGAGGCCAATGTGGAAGGGTGGCTTAAGCCCAGGAGTTTGAGACCAGCCTGAGCAACATGGTGAGACCCTGTCTCTATAAAAATAAATAAATAAAACTTATTTAAAATAATAATGCCTTTTTTATGATGAAGGAACAAATTTTTCTTTCCCCAAATCTACAATGATTAGGCTCCTAAATGAACTAAATTTGGTGTTAATAGTATTGTTTGTTAACATGTAGACAGATAATATGAATGAATGAAAAGCAACATTTGACCAGTACAGCAAGGTTTTTTGGAAATCCTTGACTAGTGTCAAAATTGTCTATTTTGTGAGCGTTAATTGATACATTGAATTGGGGTGATTACAATTCAAGGCATATCCTCCCCACTCCTGTTCCCTTACTCTAGAGGGAAACCATGTGCTTTAAAGCAAAAGCTAGGCCGGGCGCTGTGGCTCACGCCTGTAATCCCAACACTTTGGGAGGCTGAGGTGGGTGGATCATGAGGTCAGGAGTTCGAGACCAGCCTGACCAAGATGGTGAAACCCCATCTCTACTAAAAATACAAAAATTAGCCAGGCGCGGTGGCAGGTACCTGTAATCCCAACTGCCCGGGAGGCTGAGGCAGGAAAATCGCTTGAACCCGGGCGCCAAAGGTTGCAGTGAGCCGAGATCATGCCACTGCACTCCAACCTAGGCAACAGAGTAGGACTCTGTCTCAAAACAAAACAAAAAACAAAAAGGCAAAAGCTAACACCCTGTTTTCCTCCTCCCGGTCACCCGTGAAGCATCACTGCAGGAAATGCGGGCAGGCTGTCTGCGGGAAGTGCAGCAGCAAGCGCTCAACTTACCCAGTCATGGGCTTCGAGTTCCAAGTCCGGGTTTGTGATTCTTGTTACGACTCCATCAAAGACGAAGAGTGAGTGTTTGCATATTTTTGTCTCGTTGCCTCTTATTACATCTGTCTAATGGTTCTCTGAAATGTGAAGAGCTTCAGAAGTGATACGGATATGTTTAGCCATGTGTTTGTTTCTCCTGAATTTCCTAAGCCATTTTATTTGTTGTTTGTTTTTTGAGACAGAATCTTGCTCTGTCACCCATGCTGGAGTGCAGTGGCATGATCTTGGCCCACTGCAACGTCTGCCTCCCGGGTTCAATCGATTCTCCTGCCTCAGCCACCCGAGTAGCTGGGATTACAGGCGCCCCCCACCACCGGGCTAATTTTTGTATTTTTAGTAGAGATGGGGTTTCACCATGTTGGTGAGGCTGGTCTTGAACTCCTGACCTCAAGGATCTGCCCACCTTGGCCTCCCAAAGTGCTGGGATTACAGGCATGAGCCACCGCGCCTGGCCCGTAAGCCATTTTTGAAGAAAGGACCTGCCCTAGCTTTATGACTTAAGACACCGCTGTGTATCTGAAGCTGCCCCTCTGACTGGGCAGCTTTCTCCTGAACATGGTGAGGAATGCTGAGTTACATGGTCCAGTAACTGAGTGGACATCCTGAGCCTCCACATCCCACCGACTGCCATGCAGGGATAAGTCCATGCACCTGTGGATGGCAGTGGTTGAGCCGGTTCTCTATAGAAGTATCTAGTGCCTAGACCTTTGTTCGCACATGCATGTAAATTTACTGGGAAAACTCTAGAGACCAATGTTCTTTCTTTCACAAAAATCTGGCCTAGCAGTCTATTTTTAAATTGCTCTTTGTGTGTAAGACACATCTGTTTGTTTACTCCACTCTGCACTGATTTTTAGGCAAATCTATTAGGACAGAACCACCATTTTCTTTCCTTCCCTTTGAATCATCTTTTAAAGCAGCAGAGGCAAATGTTGGCAGAGGTCCACATTGGAAAGCTAGTGCATCACGACTGGTGTTGGTAAATGAACTAGTGATGGGATTGGGGCAGCTGGGCTTTGGGGCAGAGTTGAAGCCGGTGCTGTAAGAGGCACTGCTCCTGTGCATGGCAGAGGTTTCAGGGAAAACTGCAGCTCTCTGATGAATGTTTTGCCCATGCCCTATGATTTTATCCAATGCAGTTCTTTTATATTGAAGATTCTTGTTTTTATATCTAGGAATGTATCAGCCTTTCCAGTTCAAAAAAAACAAAAACAAAAACAAAAACAAAACGGTTATTTTGGGAGTTTTATAAAACAGTCTTGTGATTTATCATGCTTTCTGTCATCATTAAATTATAAAGTTAGTTTTCAAAACCATAGCCACAATTTTAGGAGCAAGTTTTAACACTATAATAAGCATTTGCTTTTTTATTTTGGAGACTGAGTCTTGCTTAACTGGGCTGGAGTGCAGTGGCATAATCTCGGCTCACTGCAGCCTCCACCTCCAGGTTCAAGCGATTCTCCTTGCCTCAGCCTCCTGAATAGCTGGGATCACAGGTGTGTGCCACCACACGGAGCTAATTTTTATATTTTTAGTAGAGACGGGGTTTCACCATGTTGACCAGGCTGGTCTTGAACCCCTGACCTTAAGTGATCCACCCGCCTCGGCCTCCCAAAGTGCTGAGGGTACAGGCATGAGCCACTGCACCTGGCCATATTTGCTTATTTTATGTTGCTAAAAAGGCTTACCCCCTTAGCTCTAGGTACAGTCAAGAACATTTTCAGTGATCTCTTTTCTCTTGTTAGTCGGACTTCTCTAGCGACCTTTCATGAAGGAAAACATAACATTTCCCACATGTCCATGGACGTTGCCAGGGGACTGATGGTGACCTGTGGGACCGACCGCATTGTAAAGGTAAGCTGGCTAATTGTCTGTCAGCATCTCAGTTGAGATTGCCCATTATGCTGTGAATGTCCAGGAGACAGTCACTCTTTCTGATTGGCAAGCTTTATAAGCAACTGATTGCCAGTTTAAAACCTTGAGTGATAAATTGCTTGCCTGCGAGTTTCCATGCACTCAGTGGTGGTCAATCCCAGTGGCACCTCCCTCTGCAGTGTCTCTCTGGTGGAGTGAGTCTGGTACCCTGTATACCCCCATGGGTGGAGCTCACCTCAGGGTTCTCCCTTGCTGACCTGGGCCCTCACCCCGACCCATCTCAAGACATTCCTACCCTTGCCAATGTTCCTTTTCATCCTGGGCAGAATGCATCCTCATTATAAGGAATAACCACATGTTTTAAAAATTAAATCCCTGGGTCACTAACACATAAATTGAAATGAAGTGTTTTATACTTAATACCACACTTTTTTTTTTTTTGAGATGGGTCTTGCTCTGTTGTCCAGGCTGGAGTGCAGTGGCACAATCACTACACACTGCAGCCTTCACCTTCCAGGCTCACGCAGTCCTCCCACCTCAGCCTCCCAAAGTAGCTACAACTACAGGTGCCTGCCACAGGCTTAGCTAATGTCGGGGGGATTTTTTGTGGAGATTGGGTCCTACTATGTTGCCCAGGCTGGTCTCAAACTCCTCGGCTCGAGCGATCCTCCCACCTCAGACTCCCAAAGTACTGGGATTGCAGGCATGATCCACCATGCCTGGCCTAAGTACCATTCTTCAGTGGTGAAACTGAGATATTTTATATTCCTGATGGGCTTTTCTAAACAAAAATTTGAATTTATACTAAAACATTATTATTATGTAATTTTTATGTGTAAAGACACTACCTATATGCTTTACTCACATTTTAGTGGACTACATTGTTTTATCTTTCTAAAAATCTTTTTGTTTGAGACACGGTCTCGCTCTGTCACCCAGGCTGTAGTGTAGGGGTGTGATCTCAGTTCAGTGCAACCTCTGCCTTCTGGGCTCAGGTGATCCTCCCACCTCAGCCTCCTGAGTGGCTGGGACCACAGGCGTGTGCCACCACACCAGGCTAATTTCTGTATTTTTTTTTTTTTTTTGCTAGAGACAGGGTTTTGCCATGTTGGCCAGGCTGGTCTCGAACTCCTGGGCTCAAGCGCTACACCCGCCTCGGTCTCCCAAAACACTGGGATTACAGGCATGAGCCACCGTGCCCAGCCACCTGGCCTCTTTCTATAAATCTTTTTTTTTTTTTTTAATACTTTAAATTCTAGGGTACATGTGCACAACATGCAGGTTTGTTGCATATGTATACATGTGCCATGTTGGTGTGCTGCATCCATCAACTCGTCAGCACCCATCAACTCGTCATTTACATCAGTTATAACTCCCAATGCCTTCCCTTCCCCCTCCCCCCTCCCCATAATAGGCCCCGGTGTGTGATGTTCCCCTTCCCATGTTCAAGTGATCTTATTGTTCAGTTCCCACCTATGAGTGAGAACATGCGGTGTTTGGTTTTCTGTTCTTGCGAAAGTTTGCTGAGAATGATGGTTTCCAGCTGTACCCATGTACCTACAAAGGACACAAACTCATCCTTTTTTTATGGCTGCATAGTATTCCATGGTGTATATGTGCCACATTTTCTTAATCCAGTCTGTCACTGATGGACATTTGGGTTGATTCCAAGTCTTTGCTATTGTGAATAGTTCCGCAGTAAACATACGTGTGCATGTGTCTTTATAGCAGCATGATTTATAATCCTTTGGGTATATACCCAGTAATGGGATGGCTGGGTCATATGGTATTTCTAGTTCTAGATACTTGAGGAATCGCCATACTGTTTTCCACAATGGTTGAACTAGTTTACAGTCCCACCAACAGTGTAAAAGTGTTCCTATTTCTTCACATCCTCTCTTCTTTCTATAAATCTTAAGGAGGTGTTATGAAAGAAGAGAATGAGAAAATTCGTTATTTTGACACCTTTTCGGGTTTAACAGTCGTTTGTTTTTCTGTGTTGACTCTTGCCATTAGACCTGGTTATCACTGCTGCCTTTTCCGTGTTCCTTCCTTGTAGATCTGGGACATGACGCCTGTGGTGGGCTGCAGTCTGGCAACTGGGTTTTCTCCACACTGATCTGAGAGCTGGGCGACATCCACAGCTAAGAACAGCAGCTCCACCAAATGAAGTCCTTCCCGCGCAGCTCCACAGTGCTGTCTCATGAATGGACAGTAGCCACTTACAAACAAATCAACATTTTTAGAAAGCAAATGTAAAGGTGTGTTTTGGGGCATTTGTGGAACTTACCTATGGGGACTAATATGTGAAAGGTCTATCCGTAGTGGTTCCCTGAAGACTGGAATTACTTTAGTGAAACTTCCCCATGAACAGCGAGCTAATATGTAGTGAAAAAATGAGCTAGCAAATGAGTTTTAGCGGGGACAAAAAGTCAAAAAAGTGAACGCTTAGAACTTTCTCAAAGCAAGTCACAAGTACAGACACTTCACTTAGCCTAGGGGGCCTTCCAGGGCTCTTGTGGCTGTTGTCAAAACAGGAGCTGGGGGAAGGAAGACTTGTTCTCTCTTTCTTGAGGGGTGGCATTAGGAACTTATGAAACCAGAGACCTTTCCCTATGAACTAGCAGTATGTGAATATCCTCTACACTTAGTTACTGATAAACTTCTTAAAGAGATCTGTTATTTTCAGGTAGTGCCGTAATCCGCGCTTCGCATTGGCTTTTTTCAATAGTTTCTCTTCCCAGCCAGTGTGCCACAGGTGAACTTTTGAGGTTGTCATTAAGTAAGTTGTGAAATTTCTCTAATTACCAAGGCAGTCCACATTCTTCCCTTTCCCCCAAATTCCGAGGACAAAATTTTTTATGGTGCTGTTAACATGGGAGTCACACAAGCCGCCTGACTTTTCCTCATTGCCGTTAGTAATAAGTGATGGGAAACCCAGCCACCATTGTGATGCGAAATGATCCGTCTGTTGCCTGGAACAGCCCAGTCCTCTTGACTGAAACAGCACTCTACTTGTTGTTCCAAGATGAGCCTCTGCAATATTCTGGCAATTTAATATACCCCCCACAAAAGCACTCTACAGCTTTTACACTATTTTGACTTTGAGTTATAACTAGTATTATTCATGTTTTCATTAAAAGAAGTTAGTGACCCAGAGCTGTCACAATAATTCCCAACTCATAAATTGCTTTCCTAAGAACTAGCAAAAGCTGTTGTTCATAAAGGCATTTCTAAAGCTTTTGGGCACTGTGTACCAGGATGAGGAAGAGAAGAAATGAAGAGCCTGTCTTTTAATATTCCAGTATGTGTGTGTGTGATTTTTTCTGACAACAGTACATCATATATCTATTTCTCTAGGGATATGGAAGTAAGTGGAGAAGGGCCTACCTTTTTAAAGGACAAATATAAAAATAGATAGCAACAGTATCTTTGCTAATCTTACTAATGGATATTGATTTAAAAAACAAACAAAAAAAACCTCAGTACTGCATCACTGTGTTGGGATCATACCAAGACAATAGGGTCATTCCATATGATAAAACTAAAGGACTAAATCTGTTTTATAATGACGTCTTAGAGGGACTGAAAAGTTTAAGGAGACAATTAAACTAAGATGTCTTAATGGCTGTGTGACACACGTAAGGAAAGGAAAGGGCTCAGGCGCATCATGTACTAGAATGATCTGCATTCAATGTTGACTTATCTTCAGAAATAAGACTGAAGAGTTTTGTTGTTCCTTAGAGTTTTCGTGTTACATCACCTAAAGAGATTTCTTTTAAAAGCTTTCTAGACTATTTGCAAAATGTATATTACTAACATAGTTTGGAAGAAAAATTGAGTAGTGGTAAGTTTTGTTCAAACACAATGTTGAATGTTAAGCTTCCTGTATTAATTTTAGTTCAGTTAATGGTTCAGCCCATACAAAGGTGCTATCCTAGGGATTTTATGAAGTCCTGAAAGGAAAATAGAATATGATCAATTCCTTGCCCTGTGGAAGAGTGCAGAACTGTGGTTTTGTTTTCCTTTGACTTCTGTAAAATGTGACCGTTTGACATCTGTGGTAGTTTGAACAGAATATCTCACAGCTGCTGAGTTTACTCCATAGCTTTCAAACCTTTTTTATTTTAAGAAATTCTTGAAAAATCCTATGTTCCATGGGAACATAAAGTTATTATAGTGCCTCCGAAGGGGTTAATATAAATCAAGGAGGAAATTTATATTTAAGGAAGAATTGGAATGACGTATCTTAGAAAAGGAAAGGCAGATGTTTCTGTACAGCTTGTCCTCCACCAGGCCTATCGTCGTTTTTCTTTTTAGAGACAAACATGACAGGCTTGTCTTGTCTCTCTCACATGCTAGGTAGCAAATGGGGTGATATTTTTATAGAAGTGGGCAAAAATTATTTTCTCAATTTTACTGAGTAGGCACAGAAGAAAAGTACAGATAGGCTGATTGTTATTGCCTTATTTTGACAGCATTTCTCTTAAATGGGTCATTTAAATTAGTTCTTCAAGTAACAGTTTACTGGTTGTTCCATTCCTGAATATGCAGGCTAATTTGTACAGACAGGGATTAAGGAATACAGACTATTAGAGAAGATCCTTATATTTAGATCTAGTACATATGTGATAAGGAAATGCCAATTCTTCATTATAAACAAGGTTTAAAATTACTCTTTCTTAGTCCAAATGATAGCAATACCCCTAGAGCATTAGGTAGAAACAAATTATTCATTACATTGTAAATCTGTTTACCATGTCCTAGCTCTGTCCTGCTACCTAAAGAACATAAAGAAATAATATTGCTCTAGAATGTATCACTTTGTTTTCCCATGAAAGAATTCAGTTTGTTAGTACCTATATTTTTAAACTGGTGAAACTGACCCAAATATGTAATAAATACCATAGTAGCTCAGACCCGAGGAGATATTTTTCTAAAATCAGTTTTCATTAAAGTACTTTCTACTTCCGTTATTGGATATGGTATCTCCTAAAATGTAAAAAAACAAAAAACAAAAAAACCCAAACAAACAAAAAAAACTGTTACTCTAATGATAAACCATCTGCTCATCATAAGTATGAGGCTTAACAAATAAGTAATACATGCTATATTTATTCAAGTGTCTATTGCTTAATTGTTAATTGTGAGCAGATTTATTGAATGCCTATTCTGTTTTCTGCAGTTTACAATACAATAACTCTTGGAGTAAGCTGAAGTTTAATTGTGCAACACATTTGTATTAGAGTACAATTTAAAGTGTTTTTCTCTATAGCCTTTTTTGACGGGGGAAGCAAAGGGTAATGTTAATTAGTACACTTTGTTCTTGTACTAGCTATGTTTCTATAAAATACGGTGCCCTGTGTATCCCAGAGATGCTAGAAAACTTTGTTCTTTGCTCCTATTTGTGGGTTCTTTTTTTGTGGGTTTTTTTTTTTTTTTTTTCCCAGAAAATGCACACAATAAAACATTCCTTGCTTGTTCCTATGTTTGCCTAATACCACTTTTGTTGTAGTCGGCCTGGACGTAGGGCAATAACAGTAGCAACCATTTATTCAGCACCCTCTGTGCTGGGTGCTTCACTCCATTATCTTACTCAATCCTGGCAACACTTGAGCAAGGCATTATTCCTCCCGTTTTGCAGATGAGAAAACCAAGAGAATTTGTGTTGTGAAGTCTGTCTGTCTGACTTGAAAGCACACGCCTTCTTCCTGCCTCTGGCCTGAATGTGCTAGCATGTCATTTGTGTTTTCTGTAAGGGAGGTGGGTATTACTGTCTCTGCTGCCTGAGGTAGCTGTCAGCATAGTGCAGGGTATTTAGGCTCTCTGACTACACAGAGCTATCTGCTGATACCAAGATCAAGCTCTGCTTCTCCTCAGCAGCTCACTTTTGTGAGTGAACATGTGTGGTTCAGACCCCGAAGAACTGATACCTCAACTAAACCAATAAGAGATCGATTTAGAAACCAGCAAGGCAGTGAATAGTATGTTTTTCAAAATAGATATGGCTTTCTTTTCTCTCATCATCGAAATATTATCTTACTATAATAAAAAGAAAAGGAGGCCAGGCGCGGTGGCTCATGCTTGTAATCCCAGCAGTTTGGGAGGCCAAGGCGGGTGGATCACGAGGTCAGGAGTTCGAGACCAGCCTGGCCAAGATGGTGAAACCCCATCTCTACTAAAAATACAAAAAATTAGCCAGGTGTGGTTGCAGGCACCTGTAATCCCAGCTACTCAGGAGGCTGAGGCAGAAGAATCACTTGAACCCGGGAGGCAGAGGTTGCAGTGAGCTGAGATCGTGTCACTATAGCCTGGGCAATGAGAGGGAGACTCCATCTCAATAAAATAATAATAATAATAATATAATATAATAATAACAAGAAGAAGAAGAAAAGGAAAAGAAAAAGAACCAAAAAGTATAAAACAAGTTGTTTTTAAAATCATCTCATCCTACCACCTGGAGAAAACACCATTAAGCTTATCCTGTATATCTTTCCAATGTTTTTTTAAATGTCTCCATAGATATGTAACACATACTTAAAGATACATTGTTTTAATGGGACCATACTTGTTTTTCCACTTGATACATTATGGATAGTTTGCCCATGTCAAAAAGTAGAGCTCCATGTTAGTATTTTTTATAGCTGCGTGGTTGCAGTAGACATTTGCTCTTGCCATCATCTGGACACATGTTGGGATCCCACATCTCCAGCTGAGGTCAAGAAAGGCCCTTGTAACTTGCTTTGGCAAATGAAACGTGGGCAGAAGCTCCTTACTGCAGGTGAGAGGCTCTGATACCATGACACTTTCTTCTATGCCCCTCATGAAGCGTGTGTTGGTGAAGTGTAATGCTAAGCCATTCTACAGATCACAACCGCTCTAGGACTACAGTGGACTTTGCATGATCGAGAAATAAGTCATTGTTTTAGCCCACTGAGGTAGGGGTGGGTGGTGTGTGTGTCAGGGATGGGAGAGTGGCTAGGGATTTGTGTGTGTCTTAACTACAGCATAATATTAGCGTGTATAGCAGTATTCCATTGTCCTACTATGTGGCTAAACCATCATGTATTTTACCAGTCTCATAAAATTAGATTATATATGTTTAGATTATCTTTTTAATTAAAACACTAAATATTTAAAAATTTTTTTAATTTAAAAATATACAAGCTCAACATGCTTATATGTTTATCGTGCCCACTTTTCCAATTATTTTCTGAGGATAAAGTCTTAAAAAGTGGGAATTGCTAGGTCAGAATATGCATGTTATTAAGTTTTTTATTGTTATTGATATTATCCTCACACTGTTGCCAAGATTTGAATTTGTGTTTTTGGATAGGCAATAAAAAGGTATCTCTTAGTGTCTTATGGAATGGCAGTTACTTTACAGTGAAAATAATACCACTTTCCCAAGTGGAAAACTGGAAATTCTGAGGCCAAAGTCCAGCCTCCTTTTATAGTAACCCTGTACTGCAAAGCAATTATTTACTTCCTATATTCTCTAAAGAGCAGTGATTCTTTTTATTTATTTATTTTTTGAGATGGAGTCTCGCTCTGTTGCCCAGGCTGGAGTGCAGTGGTGTGATCTCAGCTCACTGCAAGCTCCGCGAGCAGTGATTCTTAATTGGTGTTTTATAATACCATATTTTCTTTATTTTGAAATTTTTTTAAAAAATTATACTTTAAGTTCTGGGATGCATGTGCAGAACATGCAGGCCTGTTACATAGGTATACTAATGGTGGTTTGCTGCACCCATCAACCCATCATCTACATGAGGTATTCCTCCTAATGCTATCCCTTCCCTAGCCCCCCACTCCCCGACAGGCCCCAGTGTGTGATGTTCCCCTCCCTGTGTCCATGCGTTCTCATTGTTCAACTCCCACTTATGAGTAAGAACATGCGGTGTTTAGTTTTCTGTTCCTGTGTTAGTTTGCTGAGAATGATGGTTTCCAGCTTCATCCATGTCCCTGTAAAGGACATGAGCTCATCCTTTTTTATGGCTGCATAGTATTCCATTGTGTAAATGTCCCACATTTTCTTTATTCAGTCTACCATTGATGAGCATTTGGGTTGGTTCCAGGTCTTTGCTATTGTGCACAGTGCTGCGATAAACATATGTGTGCATGTGGCTTAATTCTTTCTAGAAAGTACATTTTATTTTTTAATTTTTGAGATGAAGTCTGGCTCTGTCACCCAGGCTGGAGAGCAGTGGCATGATCTCGGCTCACTTCAACTTCTGCCTCCTGGATTTAAGCGATTCTCTTGCCTCAGCCTCCTGAGTAGCTGGGACTATAGGCACATGCCACCATGCCTGGCTAATTTTTATATTTTTAGTAGAGACAAAGTTTCACCATGTTGGCCAGGCTGGTCTTGAACTCCTAACCTCAAGTAATCTGCCCGTCTTGGCCTCCCAAAGTGCTGGGATTACAGGCATGAGCCACTACCCCGACCTAATTTTTATCAAAAATAGATTAACATTAATGCACAGCAAAGAATGGAGGGGTGCCCCAAAATCGAGCTAATAAATTTGAAAGAACCTGGGACTCAGTCTTCTAGAGTACAGCTGTTAAACCTATGATGCTCTTAAAGGACTTTTACTTAAATCCTCCTTTGTAACAGGGATTATTATCTCTTCCTATAATATTGAGAATAGCCAATAGCTTTGCAGACTCTACTGTGAAAATCCAACACAACTAATAAAAGTTACAAAACAATCACATGATTTTAGTATTTCAAATTTCCAAGTATCATTCCTTTGTTAAATAAATGTGATATTGAGTTTTGACAAGATAATAGTAAACCAGATTTTTTAATAGCTATAGATTTCTTTGGTTAATTCTGTGATATCAAGATTGTAGGCTTGCATAATTTGTTGAATTCAAAATACCTTAACTCAACCGGGTGCAGTGCTTCATGCCAGTAATCCCAGCACTTTTTAAGGCTGAGGCGGGCAGATCACCTGAGGTCAGGAGTTCAAGCCCAGTCTGGCCAACATGTTGAAACCTCATCTCTACAAAAATACAAAAATTAGCTGGGCATGATGACGGGTTCCTGTAATCCCAGCTACTCAGAATGCTGAGGCGGGAGAATCACTTGAACCCAGGAGGCGGAGGTTGCAGTGAGCTGAGATTGTGCTACTGCACTGCAGCCTGGGCAACAGTGCGAGACTTTGTCTCAAAACAAACAAAAAAACCTTAATTCAGAGAAAGGAAAATTGTTTTTGAACAATTTCACATTTATTTAAATGATTCTTCTAGATCCACCACATGCTTAAACTCTTGTTGTGAGACTCGACCCATGCATGATTATGGCCTATAACCTGCCTTTCTATGCTAGCTTGGAAGCCTCTGGAAGACAGGGGCTGGTCTTTTTATCCTCAGTGTCCATCACACAAGACCTGCTCAGTCCCTGATCTTTAGACCTTTGATTTAGATCTTGTTTTCATTTATTCCACAGTTTGGAGAGCAAAACTGGATACGTTTCTTCCCATGCTTTGAAAATGCCACATTAGGCTGAATGTGTGGAAAGTTCTGTTGTGCAATTTTCCTCAAGCTCATTAAAGAGCAACTTTTGTAATTAGGAACTCATTAAAGAGCAACTTTTGTAATTAGGAACATCTGGTTGAATGAACACACTGTGGTGTTAGGAAGAAAGGGAGAAAAAAAGGAAAACATACAGTCAGGCAGAAATTTGTTCATTTCTGGACTTACCTGTATAAAAACAATTCTTTGCTCAGGTGATTTGAGGACTTTATTTCTAAGTTATTCGTGTACTTTTTTTTTTTTTCTCGAGACAGAGTCTCACTTTTTTGCTCAGGCTGGAATGCAGTGGCGCAATCTCGGCTCACTGCCAACTCCGCCTCCTGGGGTCAAACGATTCTCCAGCCTCGGCCTCCCGAGTAGCTGGGATTACAGGCATGTGCCACCACGCCTGGCTAGTTTTTATATTTTTAGTAGAGATGGGGTTTCACCATACTGGCCAAGCTGGTCTTGAAATCCTGACCTCAAGTGATCCATCCACCTCGGCCTCCCAAAGTGCTAGGATTACACGTGCGAGCCACCACGCCCGGCCTATTCATGTACTTTCATATTTCTTGTATTGTCAGGTGTATATTATCTGTTATCTGAGGGAGTCATATCAGCTGTTATCTGTCAAACAAATCTCAAGTTGAAACTGTGTGCTGACAACATAGGTGAGCTTGCAGACATAAACCTTGGCACAGGCCTAATGGCACCACCTTCCAATAGACCCCCGGAACAGCCACTTCTCACCATTCTGCTGCTACTCCCATGGGGCAGCCCACACTCATCTATTCCAGTAGCCCCCTGGATTAGTCAGGGTTCTCTAGAGGGACAGGACTAATAGGATCGATAAATCTATGAAGGAGAGTTGACTCACACGATCGCAAGGTGAAGTCCCATCATGGGCCGCAATAGGTCTGCAAGCTGAGGAGCCAGCAAACCAGTCCAAGTCCCAAAACCTCAAAAGTAGGGAAGCCGACAGAGCAGCCTTCAGTCTGTTGCTGCAGGCCCGAGAGCCCCTGGCAAATCACTGGTGTAAGTCCAAGAGTTCAAAAGCTGAAGAAATTGGAGTCTGATGTTCGAGGGCAGGAGGCATCTGACACGGGAGAAAGACAAAGGCCAGATGATTCAGGCAGTCTAGGCCTTTCATGTTCCTCTGCCTGCTTTTATTCTAGCTATGCTGGCAGCTGATTAGATGGTGCCCACCCAGACTGAGGGTGGGTCTGCCTCTCCCAGTCCACCAACTCAAAGTTACTCTCCTTTGGTAACACCCTCATAGACACACCCAGGAACAGTACTTTGCATCTCTCAATCATGTTGACACTCAGTATTAACCATCAGCTGGGCGCGGTGGCTTATGCCTGTAATCCCAGCACTTTGGGAGGCTGAGGTGGGTGGATCACGAGGTGAGGAGTTTGAGACCGGCCAGGCCAACATGGTGAAACCTCGTCTCTACTAAAAATACAAAAATTAGCTGGGTGTGGTGGTATACACCTGTAATCCCAGCTACTTGGGAGGCTGAGGCAGGAGAATCGCTTGAACCTAGGAGGTGGAGGTTGCAGTGAGCCGAGACCGTGCCATTGCACTCTAGCCTGAGCGACACAGCAAGACTCTGTCTCAAAAAAAAAAATTAACCATCACACCCCCTAACCACTCTCCTTGTTCCTGCCCCTGTCACTATCGGCTTGTTCTCAATGCCGCTATCAAAACATGATTCAAATCATGCCATTCTTGTACCAAAAAAAAAAAACTTCACAGCTCCCCTCCCATTCATAGTAGAAGTTCCAGTTCTAAAATGTCCATCATTCTCTCCCTGGCATCTCCCACTAGTCTCCCTGCTGACTCCTGTCAAGCCACACAGTTCTCTGTTATCCTCCCTCTAACTTCTATAGCAGGGAATTTGTGCATACAACAACATGAGCACAGTGTCAGGCACGTAGTAGGCACTTAATACATAATGATGCTTGTATATGTATAATTTAGGTGCTCTATGCATAAATGGAAAGGAAATTATGTGGATTTGCTTAGGGAGTGAGCCTGTAGTGAAAGTTTTGAATGGCTGTTCCCCTACCGTGATCATTCCTACCCATCCCATTACACCTGCCAAGCTATTGTCACAATCTCCAAAGGCTGAAAGGAGCATTTAAAGGGAGGTTTAGGAGAGATTATAAAGGATAAATACATGAGGGATGTGATGAGATTTTTTTTGTCTTTCTAAAACATCAAACTCCAGTTCTGGGGGGTCTGATCATCATTAAGCCTTCTTTAAGACAACTCCACTTTGCAGCTTACGTTTGTATGTGTGGTGTGCTGGTTTTAAAATATTTCTGCAAATGTCTATTTTTTATTTTTTGAGACAGGGTTTTGCTCTGTCACACAAGCTGGAATGCAGTGGCATGATTATAGCTCACTGCAGCCTCAAATTCCTGGACTCAAGTGATCCTCCTGCATCAGCCTCCTGTGTAGTTGGGACTAGAGGGATATACCACCACACTCAGCTTTAAAAAAAAAAAAATTTGTGGAGACAGGGTCTCACTGTGTTGATCAGGCTGGTGTCAAATGCCTGGCCTCAGCTATTCTACTGCCTCAGCCTCTGAAAGTGTTGGGATTACAGGCATGAGCCACCACACCCAGCTCTGCACATTTTCTTATTTATTTATTTATTTTGAGACGGAGTCTGGCTCTGTTGCCCAGGCTGGAGTACAGTGGCCCGATCTTAGCTCACTGCAAGCTCTGCCTCCCGGGTTCACGCCATTCTCCTGCCTCAGCCTCCCAGGTAGCTGTGATTACAGGTGCCCGCCACCACGCCTGGCTACTTTTTATTTTTTTGTATTTTTGGTAGAGATGAGGTTTCACCGTGTTAGCTAGGATGGTCTCGATCTCCTGACCTTGTGATCCGCCCGCCTCAGCCTCCCAAGGTGCTGGGATTACAGGTGTGAACCACTGTGCCCGGCCTAGCTCTGCACATTTTCAGACCTTCCTTCCACTTATTGAGTGGTGGGGTCTGTGTGTCCCTCCCCTTGAATTGGGGCTAATCACTAATAGAATCACTAACAGAATATGACAAAACTGACACTGTGCCATGTCTGAGGCTAGATGAGAGTATGTCATGCAGTTTAGATCTGGCTGTCTTTGGGAAGCCAGCTGCCTGAGACCATGTCTGAGGCTAGATTAGAGTATGTCATGCAGTTTAGATCTGGCTCTCTGTGGGAAGCCAGCTGCCTGAGACTGCCAGGTGTTCTGGTTGACAGCTGAGCTGAGTTCCCAGCCGACCACCAGCAGCATCAACTACCAGCCATGTGAGTGTGCCATCTGGACATCCAGCCCCACTGAGCTTGCGGTGCAGTTGCAGATCCAGCCGGCAATGGTTGCAGATTTCATACAACAGCGTGAAAGGCCCCAGGTGAGGATAGTCCAGCTGAGCTCTTGAATTCCTGACCCGCAAAATAGTGATCAAAATAAAATGGCTGTTTTAAATCACTAAGTTTTAGAGTGATTTGTTACACAGCGATACTAACCTGAACAATAGGCCCCTGGTCTCTTCATTCCTCGTCTCGGGGGCAGAAGGCAGAGCAGTTTTCCAAGCAGAAAAGGTGATGTGGTTAAGGGACCTGCCCAACCTAGTCAGTGTAGAGCCAGGATTCAATTCCAGCCCTTGTTGGCTCCCATGGGTGCTTATTCTTTCTGTTAGAGCACTCTAGAAACATTCTTTCTCAACTGGAAGCTTATGTGCTGGCATTCTTAGTGTTTGCTGGTTTTGTGTGTGTGTGTTTGAGTTGGTGCTTCCACTCTGTCACCCAGGCTGGAGTGCAATGGTGCAATAATGGCTCACTGCAGCCTCCAACTCCTGGTCTCAAGTGATCCTCCTGCCTCAGCCTCCCAAGTAGCTGGGACTACAGGCGTGCACCACATGCCCAGCTAATTTTTGTATTTTTTGTAGAGACGTGGCCTCCCTATGTTGCCCAGGCTGGTCCTGAGCTTCTAACTTCAAGTAATCTTCACACCTGGCCTCCCAAAGTGCTGGGATTACAAGTGTGAGCCATGGTGCCCAGCCTGCTTCTTTCTCACATTTACTGCTGTCTCTATATAAGTCAGAATTAATTGTTGCTTAATGGATGTCACTGCTTTCTGAATTTCCCCTCTCCCATATCAATAGATATTTCAATATCTTTAGATCTACAGTCCACTTAATTCATTTACCCATTTATTCAATTTGAATGGTCTCTGTTGTTGTTTACTGTCTGGTATAGCTTGAACACATTGCTACTTAAAACTGTTAAAGCCAGGTTGCTTTTTGTGCTAACTATAATTTTTAAATTGTAGATAAATAATTTCTAACTGTAAGTATTTAAGTATCTATGGTTTCCAAGTATTGATATGTAAATGACCAACCTGTAGTTTATCGTATTTTTGCAGTGTTGACTTCTGAACCATTATATTTAGTTTTTATGTTTATTACATTTTTACATTTATTTTTACACTAATAGCACCAGATGTTCTGTTAATCAGGAATGCCAGATAAAATATGTTTTTACATCTTGCTAGACTTCTGTTAATATTAGATGGACATATTTAATAGAACAAAGATATTGATGAAATGTGGAAATGTGAGCAGCTTAGGCCACATGAATAAATGCCTTTGCCTGCTAACATCTTCAGCCTTTAGCATGTGGGGTGTGGGGTGGGGGAACTAGTCTGAAATACTTGGTTAGACGCCTTTATTGTCTATTGAGAAGAGGAGGCTACAGACATTTCATTATCCCATTGCGGAAAGCCATACCAAATATTTCATTTTAGAAGGGTGAATGTGGGCTGAGTGCGGTGGCTTGTGCTTATAAGAGGCTGGGGAGGGAGGATGGCATGACTCCTGGAGGTTGAGGCTGTGTTAAGCCTAGATCACACCACTGCAGTCCAGCACGGATGACAGAGACCCTGTCTCAAAGAGAGAGAGAGAGAGAGAAAAGAAAGAAAGAAAGAAGGAAAATAAAGAAGGAAAAAATAAATAGAAGAGTGACATTGTCCACTGAGAGCTCTGTGATGAAGACAGCCGGTAACTATAGTACTTCCTTTGGCATGTGGGCTACGTGCAAATTACAACGGCTTCAGAACACCTCAAGGCTTTTCAACCTTGACTTTTTAGTTTCAATTACAACTTAAATTAAGTGGAATCCTGTTCACCTTCAGTCACTCTCTGGTGTCATCAATTGGTGCAAAATTTAAGGAGGTTCTGCTTCTTAGAATCTTGCAAGAGCAGGATTGATACCCCTCAGTCTTGACTCTTTAAATTCTCCACCCTAATGGCCAGGCTTTCCTCACCTTAATCCCAACTCTGAGTCACATTACCCTGATTTGCTTAGTATTTATCACAGTCTGAAACTACCCTGTTCATTTATTTACTAATGTCAGTAAATTATTTGAGATGGCGTCTCCCTATGTTGCCTAGGCTGGTCTCCAACTCCTGGGCTCAAGGGATCCTCCCGCCTTGGTCTCTCAAAGTGCTGGGATAACAGATGTGAGCCACCATGTTCAGCCCATAGTCTTTTATTTTATTTCATTTTGGGATAGAGTCTTGCTCTGTCACCCAGGCTGCAGTGCATTGCACAATCATGGCTTACCGTAGCCTCAACCTCCAGGGCTCAAGGCATCTCCTGACCTCAGCCTCCCAAGGAGCTGGGACTATAGGCATGTGCCACCATGCTTGGTGATTTTCTAATTCTGGCATCCTTCTACATACATTAGCTGCTTTCTGCTGTAAGAAGAGCTTTTTCTTTACCTCATCTGTTTGCTTGTTTATTTATAAATAAATAAATCCATATTGACCTATGAGTTTTTATTTTGCTCAAAAGATTATAATGCTTAATTATTACTATTTATTTTGTTGCTCAAATTGTTCTAAAATTTGCCAGTGGGAGCCCTTTCAGGCTGGCTCCCTTGTCCTCTTGACCTGTCACTTTCATTCTTTGTGTACTTCCTTGCTTTCTAGCACAAGGAGACATTTCAGATTCTTTTGGTACTCTCCTTGTGTCAGCTGTGGTATCTGCCATTTCTTCAAAAAACTGTGGTTCCTTTCATGGTAATTAGAAACCAGATCCAGGTGCTGAGTGTGTTCACTGCTTCTGTGGTGTGCCTACTTCTAGGCCTTCTCAATGGAGAGAGCTTAGGAACTATTAATAGGTGTATATATCTACACACACACAGATAGACTTACACACACGTGTACCTACATACCTGCACACACAGATGTATATTTCTGTACCTCTATTCTGCAGTTTTCATGATAGCTTCAATTTCAATCCAACACTACAGGGCTCATATATCATCCTCCCTTTCTAGATTGATAACTCCTTTCCACGACTGTGAGAAACCTGTCTCCCATTATTCATAATAAATCTGTTTGTTGAATCCTAGAACATACAGAAAATAGCTTCAGATCCCCTAATGCATACCTCCAAGAAGAAGAGGAGGAGGAAGAGGAAGGAAGAGGTGGAGGAAGAGGAGGGGGAAAGACAAGAAGTTGTTTCCTAATTCAAGTTCAATATTTAAGAGTTATTCATCTTGGCCGGGTGCAGTGGCTCACACTTGTAATCCCAGCACTTTGGGAGACTGAGGCAGGTAGATCACCTGAGGTCAGGAGTTTGAGACCAGCCTGGCCAACATGGTGAAAGAAAAGGTGGAGGTTCCAGTGAGCAGAGATCGTGCCACTGCACTCCAGCCGGGGTGACAGAGTGAGACTCTGTCTCAAAAAAAGAAAAAGAAAAAAAAGAAATGTACATTTTAACACAGGGTTATTTCAAATTTTTTTTTTTTTTTTTTTTTTTTTTTTTTGAGGCAGGGTCTCGCTCTGTAGCCCAAGCTGGAGTGTAGTGGCATGATCTTGGCTCACTGCAACCTCCACCTCCCAGGCTCAAGTGATCCTCCCTCCTCAGCCTCCCGAGTAGCTAGGATTATAGGCATGTGCCACCACACCCAACTAATTCTTTGTATTTTTTGTAGAGACGGGGTTTCGCCATGTTGCCCAGGCTGGTCTTAAACTTCTGAGCTCAAGCAATCCACCTGTCTCGGCCTCCCAAAGTGTGCCACTGTGCTTGGTCCTTCTTCTTTAATTATGATTTAAAAAAAAACTAAGTCCTAATTATGCAATGATGTAAAATGTGTGCCTGGCATCTGAGAATGTAAGGTATATATCATCCACATGACTCCTTACAAATTTTTTAGAAAAATTTTACATTGTTTTACAAAGACTGAGATTATACTTGTGTGAATTTGAACCATTTAAAACGTTGGTAACGTAATGGATGAAGAGGAAGAAGGAACTTTTATATATTTTTTTAGATTTCAAATCTTCAAAGGTAGTTTTTTAAAAAATCTGTCTTTTTTAAAAAAACTAAAATTGTTTTTAATCTAGTGTTCTATATGTTAAAATGTATTAACTAAGGATAGTGCACAATTAGGCACCTAATTGTGTTGAAAATGCAATTGCACATTTAGAAAAATTCTCCCTGGTTTGTGAAGTTGTTTCTGTGCTCTTATAATCATTTCAATTGCTCTTTAATCTCTCTGTTTAAACTGTGTGTCTGCATCTTAATGAATCCAGTGGAAGCTTCTAATTAAGTGCATAGTGCTGGATTTATTTACACCAATTGCCTAAGTCTCAAAACCAAGTCACAGCAGGATCCAGGAAAGCAGTTACATCTCAGAGTATAAAACACCATTACAGGATTTATTCCAGTGTTTACACTAGTGTCTAGAAGCCAAATACTGAAAAGAACGTAAAAGGAAGTGGGTGTGCTTTGAGTAAGTCTTGAAGCCTACTTAACTTTTTTCCACCCCCCCCCCCATCAGGGGCCTTATTAGAGTTAATTTAATGAACAACAAAAAAACATGATTCGGCTGGGCGTGGTGGCTCACACCTGTAATCCCAGCACTTTGGGAGGCTGAGGTGGGTGGATCATGAGGTCAGGAGATCAAGACCATCCTGGCTAATTTGATGAAACCCCATCTCTACAAAAAATTAAAAAATTAGCCAGGTGTGGTGGCACACACCTGTAGTCCCAGTTACTTGGGAGGCTGAAGCAGGAGAATCACTTAAACCCAGGAAGTGGAGGTTGCAGTGAGCCAAGATCGCGCCACTGCACTCCAGCCTGGGTGACAGAGCGAGACTCTGTCTCAAACAAAACAAAACAACAAAAAAACATGATTCAATATATTCTTCGAGGCATCTCTGATGAAGTGAAGGAAATTGGTTATTACCCAAAGCCAACTGGTGATTTTAACAGAGTCAAGTTAAAAGATAGGGCATTGAAGATACAAATGGATCCCTGCCTCCTGGACATTACATTGCAATATAAAGAAATGAAACAGGGAAATGTAGCTGAAACTCTGGTGTCAAGTGACAATTGATAATCTATTTAAATCTTGTTTATATAAATCTATAGTTTTATTAAGACAAAAACTGACAGTGTAGTATGAAGTTTACATTTAAACAAAGTTTACACAGAAATCTAACACATGCCTAAAAGGATTTTACAATGTAGCTCTAGATGCAAGTCTAGACAATATCAAGAACTGATGGATGTCATGACTCAAGACAGAGCATTTTGGGTGTCAGTTACTTCTTAGGATTTCTTTAAAAAATTGTGTGTGTGTGTGTGTGTGTGTGTGTGTGTGTTTTAAAGTGAACCACTGCCCAATATGAAAGTTTAATCTCCTGAGACCAAGGCTTTTGAAATCACTAAACTCTTGGATCAATTCAGTGAAACTTGTGCTGTCAGTGACTGAACCCTGCCAACAATGATTTCAGAGTTCAACGCTCAAAAAAGAGAATGACTCCAAGAGTTCTCCCCACTAAGAGCATGGGTCCTTGTCTTTCCCTACTGTCTTATCTCCTCTACCACCCTCTTCCTCTTTCCTAACACCTCAGTCAGTGGCTTGGATGAACAAGCTGATATTTATAACTTCATTACTGGAAAAGAAAGGGTCTTCTAATTTCAGGAATTAGCACCTCTGAGACAGAATAACCTGCTTGTATACTCTCCAATAAAAGACCTTCCCTCCTCATCAATTTCCATCTCCAAAATGGCAACTTTGGTAACTTATGAACTGACTTAGTCCTTTGCAGGAACAGCAATAAGTTTAGGCAGGGAACACCTTGACTTATAGGTTTCAGACACTCACAGCTTTTAAACAGTCTCTCACAGTCCTTATTTATGGTGCCAATGACATTTTTTTTTTTTTTTTAAGGTAAAATATTCTGGACATAGAAGCAAATCATTAGTTGTCTGTTCTTTTCCATTGCTTCACCATTTCCCTATCAGGCCCCAAATGTCAATCAAAATGATGCTACCCATCCCCCCTCCCCTCTCCCCATCCCTCCCTCCCCCAAATAATACACCAGTAATAGCCAAAGACTGCACACATGCTATGCTGTAAAAATGCAGAGTTACCACTATTGGGAAGAAGGCCGTGGGTTGTGGAGATGCTCTTTGAAGATCTACAGTATTTTTTTGCTCTCCCACACCCCCAATTCTGCAAGTTTTGTCCTTCATAGAAGGCCCTTTGCTTTTCTCAGCAAAGTGCAGAAAAGGTTGCCTTGAAACACTTATCCCCTTTCCCCTCCACTGGGATGGGTGTGTCAACTATACAGCTTGAAACGGCTTTAAAGCACTTGGGCTGCTGCAGGGCACAGAAACTATACTGGCTCTTCAAAGGACATCTTCTCAAGCTACCTCTATGGTGTCGAGACAAGTAGAACCCCTTCCCTTCCCACTTGAAACCCACAGTCAGAGGTGACAGGGGTGGTACTCAGGAGCGTTAATTCTTGTCATCTTTTTTGTCGTCATCCTCTGAGGGGTAGGAATGCCACGTCAGCCTTTCCTCATAGAAGGATGTGACAACCTGTGGGCACTTGACATTGGCTGCCTTGGCAGGGACCAGGAAGCCTCATCAGAGTTTTTCCATTTCATCAGGAACATGAGCTCTCCACTGGAGTCTGTAGCTCCAATAATCCCCTCCGGCTCCTCCAGCAAAGCCTCGTGGCTTTTCTGACTCTTCTTTCTTCTTCTTTGGTTTGCTCTCCTCTCCCTTATCTTCAGAATCAGAATCAGCTCTGCGTTTGCCTCCCTCTGATTTCTCTATCTCATGTGCTGTTTTCTGTGACTGCAGAAACTCAGCAAGGAGGTCGGGGCAATCCAGGTTCTCTTCTGGCTCCCATGTGTTGTCCTCATCTGAGAAGCCCTACCACTTTAGGAGGTATTCCACTTTGCCCTTGACCACTCGACGGTCAAGAACTTCTTCCAGCACGTATTCCTCTTCCTCCTCTTCTAGCACCTCCTCCACTTTCTTCTTGCTTTGTTTTTTCCCCATAGTGCCCGCCAGCTTTCTGGTGTAAAGGGTGACGCTGCTCAGAGCAGCGCCCAGGAGCCCGAGAGGAATCGGTGCTGCGCTACTGGTGCGTCGCGTCGGGTCGGCTGGGGGAGTGGCGCCCAGGAAGGCAGCAAGCCGGGTGGTGGAGCCCCTCACTGAAGCCCCGCAGGCCCGGGCAACGGCCCTCCCCTTGGCCGAACGAAAGAGCCTGGCACGCTGCGCTGCCCACCGCCGGCAGATAATCTATTTAAATCTTAATACAAATTCCAAAGTCTTTGAGGAATATACAGGATTTCATAAGAAGGAAAAGTCCATCTTCCTGGGAAACTTCAGTTAATTAGAGATGACTCCTTACTGAGGTTGAGTGGGGATTGCCAGTTGGTTAAAGACCAGTTAGATCGATGGGTGAAGAGGCTCTGGGGGTTGTGTCAGTCATTCCAAGATGTATTCAACAGGAACCAAGCAAAATGGTGGAACAAGTCAACTGCTGAGGTAGGGTCCACATGGTTAGTACAGGAGGATAAAACGTTTGGAGGGAAAAAGAGAAGCCTTTCCCTGCTTCATCCTATTGACCTTTTGGCTAAAGAGACGTGATTGAAAAGGAAGTGGCTGATGCCCTAGGTGGAGAGGACAGTGAAAGCAGCTGGCTATGGTCTCACTTGGGTTGCATTGTCTGTGTCCTGGGTCCTTCCGTTTCCTTTTCTCTTTCCTTTTCTTTCTCCTTACTTTCCCCTTTCCTTTCTCTTTCTTTCCTTTTCTCTTTCCCTTCCCTTTCCTTCCCTCTTTCTTTTCTTCCCTTCCTCTCCTCCTCCCCTCCCCTCCCCTTTCCTTTCCTTTCTGTTCACGTCCTCATTTTGGTAGAACACCTCCGATAAACTTCTCCTTTTTTTGAGATGGAGTCTCACTCTGTTGCCAGCCTGGAGTGCGATGGTGTAATCTCGGCTCACTGCATCCTCTGCCTCCCGGGTTCAAGAGATTCTCCTGCCTCAGTCTCCTGAGTAGCTGGGATTACAGGCACACATCACTATGCCTGGCTAATTCTCCTGCCTCAGTCTCCCGAGTAGCTGGGACTACAGGCGTCCGCCACCACGCCTGGCTATTGCTGTATTTTTAGTCGAGATGGGGTTTCACCATGTTGCCCAGAATGGCCTTGATCTCTTTTTTTTCTTTTTTTTTTTTTTCTTTTTTGAGACGGAGTCTCGCTCTGTCGCCCGGGCTGGAGTGCAGAGGCCGGATCTCGGCTCACTGCAAGCTCCGCCTTCCGAGTTCACGCCATTCTCCTGCCTCAGCCTCCCGAGTAGCTGGGATTACAGGCGCCTGCCACCTCGCCCGGCTACTTTTTTGTATTTTTTAGTAGAGACGGTGTTTCACCGTGTTAGCCAGTATGGTCTCGATCTCCTGACCTCGTGATCCGCCCGTCTCGGCCTCCCAAAGTGCTGGGATTACAGGCTTGAGCCAGGTCTTGATCTCTTAACCTCGCGATCTGCCTGCCTTGGCCTCCCAAAGTGCTGAGATTACAAGCGTGAGCCACAGCGCCTGGCCTCCATAAACTTCTTAAGGAAGAATGCCTGGGAGATGATTACGTTTTTAGTCTGTGATATAGTTAAGCATTTTGTCCTCACCCAAATCTCATCTTGAATTATAATCCCCGTAATTCCCACATATCGAGGAAGAGACCAAGTGGAGGGAGGTAATTGGATCATGGAGGTGGTTTCCCCCATGCTGTTTTTGTGATAGTGAGTGAGTTCTCACGAGATCTGATGGCTTTATAAGGGGCCCTTTCTCCTTTGCTTCACGTTTCTCCTTCCTGCCACCTTGTGGAGAGAACCAGCTACAGGCAGTTCTTTATAACAGTATGAAAATGGACTAATAGTGGCCGGGCACCGTGGCTCACGCCTGTAATCCCAGCACTTTGGGAGGCCGAGGAGGGTGGATCACCTGAGGTCAGGAGTTCGAGACCAGCCTGGCCAACATGGAGAAACCCTGTCTCTACTAAAAATACTAAATTAGTCAGGCATAGTGATGTGTGCCTGTAATCCCAGCTACTCAGGAGACTGAGGCAGGAGAATCTCTTGAACCTGGGAGGCAGAGGTTGCAGTGAGCCAAGATTGCACCATTGGCACTCCAGCCTGGGCAACAAGAGTGAAACTCCGTATATATGTATATGTATGCTATACATATACATATATACATATATATGTGTATATATACTATATACATATATACTCTATATATACATATATGTGTGTGTGTATATATAGTGTTTGTGTGTGTGTGTGTGTGTGTGTATATATATTTGCTGTCAGCCTATGATTTTAGGTTGTGTTCCTTTGAGGCCAAGCCTGTATGGATGCAAAGTTGGTCACCTTTCTTTATAACTAGGCGGCTCTCTCCTTTTCCAAATGGCCTGGCGTTACTGCTTTTATTGTGTGAGCACCTGAGTCCAGAGAGGGCAGAGAAGGTAAAGGTGAAGGAGGGGGAGAAGAATTTCCAGTATGCACTGTTATTCTTTTCCAATCAAAGTACTAAATTCTTTACCTGGATTATTTTATGTAATCCTTTAAATAACTCCTTGAGGTAGGAATTTATTTTTATTCCCATTTTATAGGTGAAAAAATGGTCCTCAAATTCTGCTTTTTCCCTTTCCCAAACACATCCTTTTATTGCCTGCCCAGGGATTCTGGGCTCCCAGAGGTGGCCAAAAGGAGGGGCTAAGGAACACGTTCATGCCAGCCTAGGGTAGAAAGAGCTTGGACTTTGGACTCAGACTTATCTTGGTTTGAATTCCAGTGCTGCTACTCACTGGCTATGTTAACACTTGCAAGTTATGCAAACATTGTGGACATTCACAGGTTTTATTTTCTGTAAAATCAAAACCAGTGTGCAATAATATAATGTATGCAAAGATTAAGACATGTAAAGTAGCTAGCCCGGTATCCTCGGTGGATAATAAATATTGGTTTCTTTCTGCTTCCTTCTTTCAACTGGAGATGGTGGAGATGAACTGGAGCTTGAAGCTGCCTTGTGGAAGGAGATGGAGGAGAAGGAGCCTTTGTGGGAAGTGACCGGGAAGGCAAAGCTCACCCTGCAGTGGCGAGTTGCCATGTCTATAGACTGGTTGTTGCATCCTGAGTTCCTGGTTCACGGCCTAAAAAGAATGTAGGGTGAGGCTGGGCACAGTGGCTCACACCAGTACTCCCAAACTTTGGGAGGCTGAGGTGGGAGGATTGCTTGAGTACAGGAGTTTGAGACCAGCATGAGCAACATAACGAGATGTCATCTCTACAAAAAATACAAAAATTAGCCTGGTGTGATGGTGCATGCCTATAGCTCCACCTTCTCAGGAAGCTGAGGCAGGAGGATCGCTTGAGCCTGGGAGACTAAGGCTGCAGTGAGCAAGATCATGCCACTGCACTCCAGCCTGGGTGACGAAGTGAGACCCTGTCCCAAAAAAGAAAAGAAAAAAAGACTGTAAGGTGTTTTTCCAAAAGGCTAGTACTGGGCAGTGCCAGCCAGTTCTCTGACCCAGCCCTTAGAATACTTGTTACCCCCTAGTTTCCTGGAAGAGGGAACTATAAAGACTGAATGAGCAGGGTGGGAGGTGTGGGTGAGGCCCCACTCTCCAGGGGTGGCCAGGATGCCTCAGCATGGGGGACACCCTCCAATGGAGCTGCGGGGCTGAAGATCAAGGTCCAGAAAGGAAGAGTATCTGGAACCCAGGAACATTCCTCAGGGGGATCTTTTTTGTTTTTTTTCTCTCTTTTTTTGAGATGGAGTCTCACTCTGTCGCCCAGGCTGGAGTGCAGTGGTGTGATCTTGCCTCGCTTCACCCTCCGCCTCCCAGGGTTGAGCGATTTTCCTGCCTCAGCCTCCCGAGTAGCTGGGACTACAGGTATTTTGTATTTTTAGTAGAGGTGGGGCAGAGTGAGACTCTGTCTCAAAAAAAGAAAAAGAAATGTTTGGAAAGACATCAACAAAATATACTTACAGAATTAATGAATGAAGTTTCTAAGAACTTCATTCCTAACCCTGGTGCATAAAGACCATTTTCCCACATAATGCCTTCAATTTTCTCTAGGTCAGAAGGTGGGGAAAAGCTCTTACTGGTAGCTATTACTCAAAATGAACACAGGAGGTCTCCACTGCCATGCCTTGGCCTAAAATGATCTTGGTTTTCCTTGGAAGTCATCTGCATCTGCCTCTCATAAGACTGTTAACTTAGTCCTTAAGGTTCAGAACAAAAATAGAAAATGTTTATGTGGGCCGGGCTCAGTGGCTCACACCTGTAATCCCAGCACTTTGGGAGGCTGAGGAGGGCGAATCACGTGAGGTCAGGAGTTTGAGACCAGCCTGACCAACATGGTAAAACCCCGTCTCTACTAAAAATAGAAAATCAGCGTGGTGGTGCTTGCCTGTAATCCCAGCTACTTGGGAGGCTGAGGCAGGAGAATTGCTTGAACCCGGGAGGCGGAGGTTGCAGTGAGCCAAGATTGCGCCATTGCACTCCACCCTGGGCAACAAGAGTGAAACTCCGTCTCGGTGGGGGAAGCGGGGGGCGGAAAAAGAAAACATTTATGTGCTGCTCTGGGAGATTCATTTTGACCAGATATCCAACTCTGAGCATTCAGGCTCTGATTTTGCCTGAAAGTGTAAGTTTTATGCCAGAGAACCATCTAGGCAAATGTTCAGTGATGACTAAATGGGAGAGATGGAAAATGTAAGACATTCCCAGTCACCTCCCAAGGAAAACGATTTCCTGTGTTACACAGGGAGGCTCAGGTAAGCAAGCACCCCACTGCTATGGCCTGGGGGAAGGGGGACACCATTTGAAAAAGGATTCAAAGAGAAAAAAATGAGACTGGGCGTGGCAGCTCATGCCTGTAATCCCGGCACTTAGAGAGGCCGAGGCAGGAATATCACTTGAGCCCAGGAATTTGAGACCAGCCTGGGCAACATGGTGAGGCTCTGTCTTCACAAAAAATAGAAAACTTAGCTGGGCGTTGTGGTGTACACCTGTGGTTTCAGCTACTTGGGGGGCTGAGTTGGGAGGACCCTTTCAGTGCAGGAAGTTGAGGCTGTGGTGAGATATATAATTGCACCATTCACTCCAGCCTGGGTGACAGAGAACCTGTCTCAAAAGAGAGAGACAGACAGAGAGAGGGAGGAACAGGGCTGTGTTCACAAGTTCTTTACCGATGAGGACTGATGAGGTTTGGGTGCTATTCTGCTCAATAAGCTAAAAGAAACAGGATGTTTTCTAATAAAATTCCATCTCTGTATCAGAGCCCAGCAGGCCTGCCTCACCTGGATCTCCTCTCACCTGCTGCTGCCTCGATTCAGTCTCAGGCACTGTCTCTCCCATGCCCTTCACCTGGTTGATCTCCTTTCAGGCTTCAGGGTAAATGTTTCTTCCTCAAAGAATCTCTCCCAGAATCCCCCCATCTCAGTAGATTTCCCCATTATTCTCTATCACTGGCCCCTGGTTTTATCCATCAAAGAACTTTCATTATTTTTATTTTATTTTAGTTTTTGAGACAGAGTCTTGCTGTTGTCGCCCAGCCTGGAATGTAATGGCGCAATCTCGGCTCACTGCAACCTCTACCTCCCGGGTTCAAGCAATTCTCCTGCCTCAGCCTCCTGAATAGTTGGGATTACAGGTGTGTGCCACCACGCCTGGTTAAGTTTTGTATAAACTCACCTAGGGCAGGGGTACCATCTGTTTCATTCACTGGTGCATCCTGGTGAAAGGAAAACTTCAGCTGAATTAAATTTAAAGGAGTTTAATTGAGCAATGAATGATTCGTGAATCGGGCAGACCCCAGAATCACAGCTGATTCACGGAGACTCCAGGGTCGCCTTATGGTCAGAACGACTTTATAGACAAAAAAAGGAAGCGATGAACAGACATGGGCAGTGAGGTACAGAAACAGCTGGATTGGTTACAGGTGGGCATTTGCCTTATTTGAACACGGTTTGAATACTCAGCAGTCTGTGAGTGGGTTGAAGTATGGCCACTGGGATTGACTCAGGTGTTGTTACCGGTGCCTGCTCCCAAATGAGGTTTTCCATCTTGCCCGCCTATTAAGCCAGGTTGCAGTTTATCTACAAGGATTTAAATATAGAAGTACGGAGTCCTTCTCAGGCCATATTTAGTTTGCTTTAACAATGTGTACCTGGCACATAGTAGGTACTTAATGTAGAATGGCTGAATCGAGCTTAATAAGGAAATAACTAATGGTGGGTGAATGAGGTGCTTGTGAATAAGGAAAGTGGCACTAGGAGCCTCTAATCATTTAACGATTATTAATAAATTAATAGAAAATTAATGCAAGTTCCCCAGTCATTTATGTCCAAAAGTGAGGTATATTATCTGCCTTAAATCTGGTATTCTTTACCTAGATCAGCCTTCAGGGCTTCACTTGTGATGAGAGAACTGGGTATGAAGCAAGTGGGCTGAAGCGAACAGGAAAAGAATTCACTCTGAAGCCTGTGGAACGCGTGTGTCACAGGCAGAGAGAGAGTCGGAACTCTAAAGCCTCTACTGGTCATGGGGTAGATGCGATCCAAGTAAGTTCTTTGCGTTTGCCTAGGACAGTGGTTCACAGATTTTGGTATCAACAAGAACACTTAACTTCTATTTATTTATTTATAATAGATGGGCTATGCACCCTGAAGGAGGAAAGAGGAGATTGAAAGTTCAGGAACACAACAAGATGAAAACAACATTTTTGTTTTGAGACAGGGTCTCACAGCTGGGTGTGGTGGCTCACACCTATCATCCCAGCACTTTGGGAGGCCGACACAGGTGGATCACAAGATCAGGAGATCGAGACCATCCTGGCTAACATGGTGAACTCCCATCTCTACTAAAATACGAAAAATTAGCCAGGCGTTGTGACAGGCACCCGTAGTCCCAGCTACTCAGGAGGCTGAGGCAGGGGAATTGCTTGAACCCAGGAGGTAGAGATTGCAGTGAGCTGAGACCATGCCACTACACTCCAGCCTGGTGACAGAGTGAGACTCCATCTCAAAAATAAAAAAGAGAGAGAGAGAGACAGGGTCTCACTCACTCTGTTGCCCAGGCTGGAACACACTGGCCTTATCTTGGCTCACTGCAGCCTCAACCTCCTGGGCTCAAGTGATCCTCTCACCTCAGCCTCCTGAGTAGCTGGGACTGCAGGCATGTGCCACCATGCCAAGCTAATTTTTTTAAAGTTTTATTTTTAGTAGAGATGGGGTTTCACCAGGTTGCGCAGGCTGGTCTTGAACTCTTGAGCTCAAGCTATCCACCCACCTCAGCTGTCCAAAGGGCTGGGATTACAGGCATGAGCCACCGCGCCTGGCTAGAACAGTTAACTTTTATCAAGCACTTGCTAGGTACCAGGCATCACGCTAAACACTTTTCAGGTAATTATTGTGGTTAATTCTCACAAGAAAACTGTGAGTTGGGTACTAATATTATTTCCACTTACCGATGAGGAAACTGAAGTATGGAGAGGTGCTGTAATTAGTCCAAGCTTGCTGTGGTTTTAGTGTGTTGCCTCGGTGACTCTGTGCACACCAAGCCTGGGGCCACTTCTCTGGAGGAAGGGTTTCCATGGCTTCCCTGAGGCCTCAGCAGGACTTGGCCCCTGGGTGTGTAAGTTCTCTCTTTGAATCCTTGGAACCTTGGCCCACGTCCGGGGTGGCAACTCCACACCTCAGGCTGGACGAAGAGATGCGAATGTGGTGTGCAGGACAGGCGGCCCTCTTCAGAATTTTGCCCACAGACATCCACGGTTTGGGTAGAATAAGTACAGCTAAATGAGTGGAGAATGAAGGACAGGCATAGAGGAAAGCTCTAAGTCCAGATACAAACTGGAGGCTGCAAGGATAAGGGCAGTGGAAAGACCACGGGCTTGAGAGCCAAGATAACCCAAATTAGAGTGCCAGTGCTTTGCTAGTGAGATGATCTTAACAAGTTACTTAATCATTCGGAGTCTGTGTTCTTGCTGATAAAAGAGAGATAATAACCTACAGAGAAGACCTGGAACTATCTCAGTGCTTTCTAAAATATGTTAGGAAAGAGGAAACAAGTGTCAAGGAAAAGAATGTGGTTTAAGAAAATAGATAAAAGGAGGATGAGTTTGCAGAGAAAACCTCCGTGCTGAATGAATTCCTGGAAATTGATTGCTTCACCCACGCCTAACATCTCTAGGTCAAAGGGGCAGAATGTTTGACTTAAAGATAAGGTGGACAGCCAGGACCTATTACCAATTTAACACTGTTTTTAGACCCACATCAGAAAAAGCCAACATGAAACTACATTCTTAAGGTGGCATAATATCATAAAGACAGAAATTAGAAAGTAAAGTACTTGATTGCCTTATTTTTTTACTATTATTTTTTAAACAGAGATGGGGTCTTGCTATATTGGCCAGGCTGGTCTTGAACTCCTGGTCTCAAGCAACCCTCCTGACTTGGCCTTCCAAAGTGTTGGAATTACAGGCATGAGCCACTGCAGTAGCCCTGATTGTTTTAAATAGAAGAAGGTAAAGTATTTTCTCACAAAAATTTCTGAATGTGGGAGGCAGCCTACTGACATTTTTTCACGTAACAATCTCCACTTTAGAGATCCACCAAATACCAGTATGCTTTTATATTCCTTACCCTGCAGAATCCTATGCATGTGACCAAGCAAACCCTGCTTCTGTGTGTGATGACTGTTTTGCTTGTTTGTTGAGTTTCATGTGAAATTCGAGTGGGGCTTGCACTGCTGGTGATATCCCAAGGCATCTCATTCAGCTCTCATCATTGCTTTTATTTATTTATTTGTTTATTTTTGAGACAGAGTCTTGCTCTCTCACCCAGGCTGGACTGCAGTGGTGCAGTCTTGGCTCATTGCAACCTCTACCTCCTGGATTCAAATGATACTCAAGCCTCAGCCTCTTGAGTACTGCGATTACAGGTGCCCACCACCACACCCAGCTAATTTATTTTTGTATTTTTAGTAGAGACAGGGTTTCACCATGTTGGCTAGGCTGGTCTCAAACTCCTGGCCTCAAGTGATCTGCCCACCTTGGCCTCCCAAAGTGTTGGAATTACAGGCATGAGCCACCGTCCTCAACCCACCATGGCTTTTAAACATGCTTGTAAGACTTCACCATCTTCACATGCTTTGGAAAAAGGTATTTTGAGCAGTGAGTGTGCAAGGCAGGTTTTCCATGCTGAATTTTATAATTTTAATTAACAATAGTTAACATTTTCCACTAGTGTTACCAGAAAGGGGTCCCTATCCGGACCCCAAGAGAGGATTCTTGAACCTTACGTAGGAAAGAATTCAGGGCAAGTCTGTAGAGTAAAAGTGAGAGCAAGTTAATTAGAGAAGTAGAGAAACAAAAGAATGGCTACTTCATAGACAGAGCAGCAGGATGGGCTGCTCAACTTAGTTATAATTATTTCTTGATTATGTGCTAAATAAGGGGTAGATTATTCAAGAGTTTTCTGGGAAAAGGACAGAGATTTCCCAGAACTGAGGGAACAGGCTATATAGGGTAACTTCTATATAGGGTCTTTTAGAGTATATCGACTATAGTCTTTTAGACTGTCTAGGATAACTTCTATATAGGGTAACTTTACAAATGCCATGGTACTTGTAAACTGTCATGGCACTGGTGGGAGTGTCTTTTAGCACATTAGCGTAGTTGTGATATAATGAGCAGTAAGGACGACAAGAAGTCACTTTCATCACCATCTTGGTTTGGGTTGGTTTTGGCCAGCTTCCTTACCGCATCCTGTTTAATCGGCAGGGTCTTTGTGACCTGTGTCGCATGCTGACCTCCTATCTTATCCTGAGATTAAGAATGTCTAACCTTCTGGGAGTGTGACCCAGGAGGTCTCAGCCTTATTTTCCAAGCCCCTATTCAAGATGGAGTCACTTGGGTTCAAACACCTCTGATGGATGGGTACGGTGGCTCACACCTGTAATCCCGGCATTTTGGGAGGCCGAGGCGGGTGGATCACCTGAGGTCAGGAGTTCAAGACCAGACTGGCCAACATGGCGAAACCCCGTCTCTACTAAAAGTACAAAAATTAGCAGAGCATGGTGGCACGTGCCTGTAATCCCAGCTACTCGGGAGGCTGAGGCAGGAGAATCACTTGAACTCAGGAGGTGGAGGTTGCAGTGAGCCAAGATTGTGCCACTGCACTCCAGCCTGGGCAACAGAGTGAGACTCTGTCTTAAAAAACAAACAAACAACAACAACAACAACAACAAAAAAAACACCTCTGATACTAGTAGTAATAATAGCTATACTTATTGAGTACTGACTAATCCTACCAGCATCTTTAGGAGGTATAGGAATTATTATATTCATTTTACAGATTAGGAAACTGAGGCACAATGAAGTGAAGTATCTTGCCCAAAGTCATTTGGCTGGTAGGAGAAGAAGCTGGACCAGTGCTCAAGGCTTCTAGCTGCAGATGCTTCTCTTCTGCTGTAAGACAATCCAGGGCTCAGCACAGGACTACAAATCCACAATACCCTGGGTAAGGCTTAGCTCTCAAACGTTTCGCTTTCCAATTCACTTGAGGGCTAGGTGACTGATTGTTCTCCATCCTCCCCAACCCTCCAAGCCCCAACCATGCTATGGATTTTGAATCACCATCCTTGAGGTTTGTTTGGTCCCTTGCCCAATATATACATTTATCTAGTGACTGCACTTATGCTGAACCTACACATGGTCACAGGATTACACAGGGAGTTCACAACAAAACCAAGGATTACTCATCAGAAGCACCAGGGCTAACGATTCTCTGGCTGATGTTGAAATTTAACACCAACTATGGAGTTCAGTGTGTTGGATAGGGGGTTGGCAATGTGTGATACTATCAAGCTTCAGACCAAACCAAAGACCTTTCATGTATGAAGCTCTGTCCTACACAGCTCTGAACATGGCCCCAAACACCACTTAGTTGTACTGAGCAATTACCTACACCTTCTCCTGGAGTTCTAGGCCAGTGGATATGTCAAATAGCCATATGCACCTTTTTTCTTTTTCTTTTCTTTCTTTTCTTTTCTTTTCTTTTCTTTTCTTTTTCTGAGATGGAATCTCACTCTGTCGCCGAGGCTAGAGCACAGTGGCACGATCTCGGCTCACTGCAACTTCCATCTCCTGAGTTCAAGCAATTCTCATGCCCCAGCCTCCTGAGTAGCTGGAACTACAGGTGCATGCCAACACTCCTGGCTATTTTGTATTTTTTTGTGAGACGGGGTTTCACCTTGTTGGGCTGGGAAGGCTGGTCTCAAACTCCTGACCTCAAGTGATCCACCTGCCTTGGCCTCCCAAAGTGCTGGGATTTCAGGTGTGAGCTGCTGGGGTTGGCCTAAGCACTTTTTATAGTGTGGCAATTATTTGAGCATTCAGATTTCCAAAGTCGGATGCATGTGGATGGTGAGTAAATGGTAGCAGAACTCAGATAAGAGTGGGATGCGGCAGTCAGGAATGACGCCCGTTCTTTTAAACCAAGACCCTGAGTGGGGAAGGCAAGTCAACCAACATTGACTGTAGGATCAACTCAAAAGCTGGTCTTTACATGGGAACACATTCTGGTTGCTCTAATGGCTTTAAGTCTTAGCATCCATTACTCCAACATATACTGTGTTTTTGACTGTGACTATAACTGCCAGCCCATATCTAAGGTGCATTTGGATGCCATACTTTTTCCTTTTTGATGTAGCCGTGATAACCATCAGCATGCTTTGCTCAAGTACTTCATATTCAGTAGAACTTAAAAGATAAGAAACTCAGGAGCTGCTCCTCTCTGAGCCAATGAGAAACTCAGGGGCTGCTCCTCCCACAGGCACTTATCTTTAGTTGAGTTAGCCTTTAATCAGATTGTCATTATGATTGGGCTCTGTTCTGAAAGAAAGACCTCATAAATCTTGTTTGATGATGCCAAGTAAGTCATGTCTATTTGCAGATTTCAAAGATTATTTCTAAGAATTCAGGCTAGGTGTGGTGGCTCATGCCGGTAATCCCAGCACTTTGGGAGTCCAAGATGGGCAAATTACTTGAGCTCAGGAATTGAGACCAGCCTGAGCAACATGGGTGAAGCACCATCTCTACAAAAAAAAAAAAAAATGATAGGCGTGGTAGTGGGTGCCTGCGGTACCAGCTACTCAGGAGGCTGAGGTCAGAGGTTTACCTGAGCCCAGGAGGTCGAGGCTGCAGTGAACCAAAATTGCATCACTGTACCCCAGCCTGGATGACAGAGTAAGACACTGTCTCAAAAAAGAAAAGAAAATAATTCAATAGCCATTAGGGCAGGCTTTGCATAATCACATAGACAAAAATGTCCTCTTTTGCTGGGCATGGGGATTCACACCTGTAATCTCAACAATTTGGGAGGCCGAGGTGGGTGAATCACCTGGTGTCAGGAGTTTGAGACCAGCCTGAGCAATGTGGTAAAACCCCATCTCTACTAAAAATACAAAAAAACTAGCAGGATGTGGTGAATCATGTGGTGTGTTCCCTGCTACTTAGGAGGCTGAGGCATGAGAATCACTTGAACCTGAGAGGTAGAGACTGCAGTCAGCTGAGACTGCACCATTGTACTCCAGCCTGGGCAACAGAGCCAGACTCCATTCCACCCCCCTAACCCCCAAAAAAGTCCTCTTTTCCTTTGAATATATACTTTTTTTTTTTTTTTTGTAAAGACAATCTAGCATTTTATATTAGTCTGTTCTCATGCTGCTAATAAACACATACACAAGACTGGGTATTTTATAAAGGAAAGAGGTTTAATTGACTCACAGCTCCACATGGCTGGGGAGGCCTCACATTCATAGCGGAAGACAAAGGAGGAGCAAAGTCACATCTTGCATGGCAGCAGGCAAGAGAGAATGAGAGTCAACTGAAAGGGGGGACCCCTTATAAAAGCAACAGATCTTGAGAGATTTACTCACTATCACGTGAACAGTATGGGGGAACCTCCCCCATGATTCAATTATTTCCCACTGGGTCCCTCCCACAACACATGGTTATTATGGGAGCCACAATTCAAGATGAGATTTGGGTGGGGACACAGCCAAACCATATCATTCCACCCCAGCCCCTGCCAAATCTCATGTCTTTACATTTCAAAACCAATCATGCCTTCCCAATAGTCCCCCAAAGTCTTAATTCATTTCAGCATTAACTCAAAAGTCCACAGTCCAAAGTCTCATCTGAGATAAGGGAAGTTCCTTCCACCTATGAGCCTGTAAAATCAAAAGCAAGTTAGTTACTCCTAGATATAATGGGTGTACAGGTATTGAGTAAATACACCCATTCCAAATGGGAGAAATTGGCCAAAATGAAGAGGCTAAAGGTCCTATGCAAATCCAAAATGCAGCAGGGCACTCAAATCTTAAAGCTCCAAAATGATCTCCTTTGACTCCATATCTCACATCCAGGTCACACTGATGCAAGAGGTGGGTTCCCATGGTCTTGGGCAGCTCCACCCCTGTGGCTTTGCAGGGTACAGCCTCCCTTACAGCTGCTTTCACGGGCTGGCATTGAGTGTCTGTTGCTTTTCCAGGCACACGGTGAAAGTTGTCAGTGGATCTTTCATTCTGGGGTCTGGAGGCTGGTGGCCCTCTTCTCACAGCTCCACTAGGCAGTGCCCCAGTGGAGACTTTTTGTTGGGGCTTCTACCCCATATTTTCCTCCTCACTGCTCTAACAGAGGTTCTCCATGAGGGCCCCACCCCTGCAGCAAACTTTTGCCTGGACATCCAGACATTTCCATGCATCCTCTGAAATCTAGGTGGACGTTCCCAAACCTCAATTCTTGATTTCTGTGCACCCACAGGTTCAACACCATGTGGAAGCTGCCAAGGCTTGGGGCTTGCACCCTCTGAAGCCGTGGCCTAAGCTGTATCTTGGCCCCTTTTAGCCATGGCTGAAGTGGCTGGGACACAGGGCACAAAGACCCTAGGCTGCACATAGCACGGGGGCCCTGGGCATGGCCAGGAAACCATTTTTTCCTTCTAGGCCTGAGGGCCTATGATGGGAGGGGCTGCCTCAAAGGTCTATGATATGCTCTGGAGGTATTTTCCCTATTATCTTGACAATTAACATTAAGCTCCTCATTACTTATGCAAATTTCTGCAGCTGGCTTGAATTTCTCCTTGGAAAATTGGATTTTCTTTTCTATCACATGGCATCATCAGGCTGCAATTTTTCCAAAATTTTATGCTGTTTCCCTTTTAAAACTGAATGCTTTTAATAGCACCTAAGTCACCTGTTGAATGCTTTGCTGCTTAGAAATTTTTTTTCCGCCAGTACCCTAAATCATCTTCCTTAAGTTCAAAGTTCCACAGACCTCTAGGGCAGGGGCAAAATGCCACCAGTCTCTTTGCTGAAACATAGCAAGAGTCACCTTTACTCCAGTTTCCAACAAGTTCCTCATCTCCATTTGAGACCACCTCAGCCTGGACTTCATTGTCCATATCACTCTCAGCATTTTTGTCAAAGTCATTCAACAGTTCTCTGGAGAGTTCTAAACTTTCCCACATTTTCCTGTCTTCTTCTGAGCCCTCCAAACTCTTCCAACCTCTGCCTGTTACCCAGTTCCAAAGTCGCTTCCACATTTTTGGGTATCTTTATAGCAGCGCCCCATTCTATCAGTACCAATTTACTGTATTAGTCTGTTCTCACATTGCTAATAAAGACATATCTGAGACTGCATAATTTATAAGGAAAGAGGTTTAATTGACTCACAATTCCACGTGGCTGGTGAGGCCTCACAATCATGGTGGAAGGCAAAGGAGGAGCAAAGTCAAGTCTTGCATGGCAGCAGGCAAGGGAGAATGAGAGCCAAGTGAAAGAGGAAACCCCTTATGAAAACATCAGATCTCATGGACTTACTCACTACAAGGAGAACAGTATGGGGAAACCACCCCCACCATTCAATTATCTCCCACTGGGTCCTTTCTATGACACATGGGAATTATGGGAGTTACAATTCAGGATGAGATTTGAGTGGGGACACAGGCAAACCATATGATATTTATAGTGTGATAACATTTGAATAGTATTAATTAGTAGATATAGGTGATATGGTTTGGCTGTGTCCCCACCCAAATCTCATCTTGAATTGTAATTCCCACAATTCCCACATGTTGTGGGAGGAACCCAATGGAGGTGATTGAATTATGGGGGCAGGTCTTTCCTGCAGTGTTCTCATGATAGTGAATGAGTCTCACAAGATCTGATGGCTTTAAAAGGGGCGTTTCCCTGGATAAGCCCTCTTCTCTTGTCTGCCTCCATGTGAAACATGGCTTTCACCTTCCACCATGATAGTGAGGCCTTCCCAGCTACATGGAACTGTAAGTCCATTAAACCTCTTTCTTTTGTAAATTGCCCAGTCTCAGGTATGTCTTTATCGGCAATGTGAAAATGGACTAATATGATAGGTCATCTGGATTAAGATGCCATTAAACCCCTAGTGCAGAAGATGAAAGTGACTCTAGGTATATTTGCCTCATTCTTTAATAATTTCACATTCTCACAGTTTCACATTATGCTACGTCTACACAAATCCTAAGGATGTCATGAACAAACAACAAGGCAGACCAACCCTTGGTGATATGTATGTAGCTATGTTTTGTTTAATGAATTCGTGGTCTTTAGAGATAATGGGCAAAAGTAATTTATGGATGGACCTGGAGCCTGGCAGTCCAAGCCTTTTCCTGAAGAGGGAGGGACCTACTCAAGGCATCCACTGCAGAGCACATCCCTGGTGACTATAAAACTGTGGCAACTGGCTTGCTGGCTTTTGCACTTTCCTTAGGGATCTGTCTGGCACCCACCATGGCTCTGGCTCTGGATTCGAACCCCTCTTTTCATAAATCCTGACTGCATGGAAAGCATGTTGTAAACATGCTCAGGTAGAAATGGAAACAACTCGAGAATTTGTATATGGGCCTTCCCTGGTGATTAATTTCAATTGGCAATAAGAGCCACAACCTAAAGGAACTGAATGAGGAATTCAAAGAGTTGCTTCTACGGGGGCATGTGTGTGTGTACGTGTGCACATGTCTATGAATTAAGTTATACACAGACTTTTAATTTCATGGCCAGATGACCAGCTTCTTCTCAGATCTGGAAAAAAAAATGCATTTAAAGTCTCACCCAATTGGGCTCGCAGCTGTTTGAACAGTTTCTTCCAGCATTATGTCCCTATGCCCTGCAGCCTAATACCTTCTCAAGTTCATCTCCCCCCAGGCACAGCCTTGTTCCAGCCACACAGTAACCCCTTGCCCTGTACTCTGCCCCCATCATCCTCATCCTGACTGAGAACTAAGCTCTGATTTTTTTTATCTTGCCCAAATTCCTAAGGGGTCTGGAGAGTCATGCCCTACAAACCATAAATTCTCATCAGATGGGTTTTATTTATCCCTATATATCATGAGTTACTTTCCAACATGACTCTGGCATAACATTACAAGATAAGGAAGAAAATAAAAATATTTTACCCCAAAACATATTTCTTTGCCATATCTTGAAAGGCCCTGCAAAGTTGTCCTTTGTGGGAGAAGATTTGCATCTGCGAAGAATCTCCATTAACATAGTTAGATCTTTTTCTTCCAGGTCCCCCCGACCCCCCACCCCACAATGGTAAAGATATTAACTAAAAGTCTAGCACCTTTTAAAGATCTGAATAGGAAACATTTGTCATCGGTTGTCTCTAAGGGCAGCCACTGCAAAAAGAACCTTGTCCTCCACAATTTTTTATCTTAACCTGAACATTTCCTTTCTATCAATCCCAGGTCTTTAGACAAACTCAACCAATTGTCAACCAGAAAATGTTGGAAGTTCCCTCCTACCCCGCCCACCTTTGAGTTGTCCTGCCTTTTGGGACCAAACCAATGTGTTTCTTAAATGTATTTGATTGATGTCTCATGCCTCTCTAAATGTATAAAAGCAACCCACCCCAACCATCTTGGGCACACCTCCTGAGGACTGGGTCCACAGGCCATGGTCACTCATATTTGGCTCAGAATAAATCTTTTAAAATATTTTACAGAGTTTGACTCTTTTCATCGACATGACTCAAAACCCTGTGATAAATCTTCCTTGTCTAAATTATTTGACTGGCATAAATTGTCTTCAAAGTATGGGTCTCAACCTATACCAGCAGGTTTAAAATACCCACTTTCCTAACTTTCTCCATGTTCCAGCTAAACTAGGGGGTGAGTGTGAAGATGAGAGCTGTCCAAAGACTGAACTTGGGTATGACAACATGTAGAAGTTTGGAAGATGAGAAGGATTCAATAACAAAGGGACATGGCCAATGAAGTAGAAGGAGAGCCCAGAGAGGGGTGCTGTAGAGGCCAAGAGAGCAGTGTTTCTTCCTGGAGAGGGTCAGGAGCAGTGTGGTCAAAGGCTGCTGATGTGTGAAATGAGATGAAGTCTGAGTGTTGCCCATTGGATCAGACAGTGCAAGCTCATGGTGATCTCATCGGTAATCTTATAAAAGTATCTTGGTGGAGTGCGAGGGCAGAAGCCTAATGAGAGTGGATTGAAAGAATGTGGGATGAGATCATACCACACCCAGCAGGAATTTATTCCTAACTCAAGAATCACATGAGTTGTCATTACTGATAGGAATTGGTGAAACGGAGACTCTCATATACCAGTGGAAACCCAGTACAATCTTTCTTGATGAATAGATAGATACTGATGCAATAAGCCCTGATTGTGCAACTGCACTTCATCTTGGGCAACAAAGCAAGACCCTGTTAAAACAAAACAAAACAAAAACCCTAAACAACAACAACAAACACACACACACAAAACCCTTTATGAATTTATCCTGACATAACCAGAAGCTTGGACACAAATTTTATGCACAGGACTTCTGTTGTAGTATTTGTAAAATAACAACTGGAAACAATCTCTGTATTTCGTTTTAAGAACATAGACTCCAGGAATTATATTACTTATCCAATTATAAGGAAATAGAGAATGAACAACCCGAAATGGCCTATTAAATGTCCTTTAAGTATCACGGATTTTTTTTTTTTCTTTTTTAAGTTAGAAATTGGCCGGTGTGGTGGCTCACACCTGTAATCCCAGCACTTTAGGAAATTAGGAAACTGAGGTGGGCGGATCACTTCAGGTCAGGAGTTTGAGACCAGCCTAGCCAACATAGCAAACCGCCCCCCCATCTCTACTAAAAATACAAAAAATTAGCTGGATGTGGTGGCACGTGCCTGTAATCCCAGTGACTCGAGAGTCTGAGGCAGGAGAATCGCTTGAACCTGGGGAGACAGAGGTTCAGAGAGCCAAGATCATGCCACTGCACTCCAGCGTGGGTGACAGAGTGCAACTCTGTCCGGAAAAAAAAAAAAAAAGCTAGAAATTGATATTGGGAGATTCTCATGTATAATAAGTGAAAAGTCCACTATGACTATCCTGGTTGAAGCCACCATATCATCTCTCACTTGAAATGTTATGCCTATTAACAAGTCTTTTATCCTCTCTCCTCTGCCATGGTTCTATTCTTGACACTGTAGCAAATAGGATTATGGAATTATTTATTATTATTATTATTTAGACAAAATCTCACTCTGTTGCCCAGGCTGGAGTACAATGGCATGATTTTGGCTCACTGCAACCTCTGCCTCCTGGGTTCAAGCGATTATCCTGCCTCAGCCTCCTGAGTAGCTGGGATTACAGGCATGCGCCACCATGCCTGGCTAATTTTTATATTTTTAGTAGAGATGGGGTTTCACCATGTTGGCCAGGCTGGTCTTGAACTCCTGACCTCAAGTGATCCACCCGCCTTGGCCTCCCAAAATGCTGAGATTATAGGCGTGAGCCACTGCATCCGGCCAGATTATGGAATTATTAATAAACATCTCTAAAGCGTGATCTTGCCACTTCACTGCTTGTGTAAGCCTTAAATGGTCTCCATTTCTTGGTCTCCCATTCTGAATCATTAATGAGACATCCAAGGACCTGTATGATCCAACCCCTTCCTGAACTCTGGCTTTCTTGCTGCAATATTCTGTGGCCACTCCTGCTCCAGGTCTCTTGCTCATGACCAGGCTGTCTCCTCTGCTTCAATTGCTCTTTGTGTTTCATTTCTGCTCCAGACCAGCTTAACTCTCGCTCATTCTTCAGGCCTAAGTTTATACTTTTGTTCCCTGACTCTTTTATGTCCTGAATCAACTTGGCCACAAGTAACAACCCAAATTGGTTCAGGTAACTGCAAAGTCCAGGGTTATCATCAGGTTTGATGCAGGCCTCAAAAGGTGTCACTAGGATCTGTGTATCTCTCCTCCTCTTAGTCCAATCCTTGATGTGGGCTCCATAGAGAAGCTCAGCCTTCATGGTGCTAAACTGGCTGCAGCAGCTCCAGCTTCTTCCTTTGCATTCAAGCCTAACAGGAAGAGTGGATGCACTCTAAGAGGATTCCACAAAATGTCCCAGAATGTACTCTGTTTTTTGTTTTTTTTTTCTGAGACAGATTCTCACTCTGTCACTTAGGCTGAAGTGCAATGGTGCAATCTCGGCTCACTGCACCCTCTGCCTCCAAGGTTCAAGTGATTCTCCTGCCTCAGCCTCATGAGTAGTTGAGATTACAGGTGCGTGCCACCACGCCCAGCTAATTTTTGTATTTTTAGTAGAGATGGGGTTTTGCCATGTTGGTCAAGCTGGTCTCAAACTCCTGACCTCAAGTGACCCACCCATCTTGGCCTCCCAAAGTGTTGGGATGACAGGCGTGAGCCACCGCACCCAGGCCAGAATTTAGTCTTATTGGCTTGAATTATTTGACTCTGGGAATATGCTTATTTTAGAACCAATCATTATTGCTGTGGGAAAGCAATATTCTGACTGGCCAGGAGAGCATCATGTGCAACCCCTAAAGTTAAGAGTTTATGTGTGGATTGGGTCCCCAAGCCCAAACTGAAAATTACAGGAAGCAGGGGAATGGATGCTGGGGAGGCAAACAGGAAATGTCCACCAGCAATTTCTGTGTTGCATGTTTGCTAACATCTTATCCTTTCCTTTCAGAGCATTCATGATAATTAAACAATTATGTATGCTATTATTTATTTCATATTTGTCTTCCCCCATAACACTGTACATTCACCCTGAGAGGGACCACGACTCCTCTCTTCACTGTTCTATGCCCAGTGCCAAGCACAGTTCTTATCACGAGAGTAGATGTTCAAACAATATTTGTTCCATAACTGTGCTACTACAAGAAACCCAGTAGGATGCAAAAGAGTACATACAGTAGGTGTCTCAGTTCGTTCGTGCTGCTATAACAAAATGCCCGAGTCTGGATAATTTATAAGGAATAGAAATTGATTTATCACCGGGCATGGTGATAAATCTTAGCACTTTGGGAGGCTGAGGCTGGCAGATCACAAGGTCAGGAGATTGAGACCATCCTGGCCAATGTGGTGAAACCCCGTCTCTACTAAAAAAATACAAAAATTAGCTGTGCATGGTGGCACTCATTTGTAATCCCAGCTACTTGGGAGGCTGAGGCAGGGGAATCACTTGAACCCGGGAAGCGGAGGTTGCAGTGAGCCAAGATTGCACCACTGCACACCAGCCTGGTGACAGAGCGAGACTCTTGCTAAAAAAAAAAAAAAAAAAAATAATAATAATAATAATTTCTCACAGTTCTGGAGGACGCTGGAAGTCCAAGATCAAGGCATCAGCAGGTTCAACGTCTGGTGAGGGCTCAGTCTCTATTCTAAGATAGTGCCTTGTTGCTGCATCCTCCAGGGGGCGAAAGTTGAGTCTTCATGTGGTGGAAGGGATGAAAGGCTAAAAAGGGAGTAAGCTAGTTTCCTCCAGCCCTTTGGTAAGGTACTAATCCATTAATCCACTAACCATCACTTCTCCAAAGGCCCCACCTCTTAAAACTACCACAGTGGGGATTAAGTTTCAACATGAAGTTTAGAGGGGACTCTCATTCAAACCACGGCAGTAGAATTTCAATTTTGGTTTTAAAAACATTTCAGCTGGGCACAGTGGCTCATGCCTATAATCCCAGCACTTTGGGAGGCTGAGGCAGGTGGATTACGTGAGCTCAGGAGTTCGCCACCAACCTGGGCAACATGGCAAAACCCTGTCTCTAAGAAAAATACAAAAATTAGCCAGGTGTAGTGGTGCATGCCTGTAGTCCCAGCTACATAGGGGGCTGAGGCAGGAGGATCACTTGAACCAGGGAAGTCGAGGCTGCAGTGAGGTGAGATCATGCTATTGCACTCCAGCCTGGGCAACAAAGTGAGACCCTGTCCAAAAAATAAAATAAAATTAAAAAATCTTTCTATCCTTTTCTATCTCTGTAGAATACAAATATGCAAGGAAATACACCAAATATAACAATTGTTATTTCTTGTTGTTAGAAGTATTATTATTATTATTTTTGAGACAGAGTCTTGCTGTGTCACCCAGGCTGGAGTGCAGTGATGCAGTCTCGGCTCACTGCAACCTCCGCCTGCTGGGTTCAAGCAATTCTCTTGCTTCAGCCTCCTGAGTAGCTAGGATTACGTGCATGTGCCACCACACCCAGCTAATTTTTGTATTTTTAGTAGAGACAGGGTTTCACCATATTGATCAGGCTGGTCTCGAACTCCTGACCTCAGGCAATCCACCCGCCTCAGCCTCCCGAAGTGCTGGGATTACAGGTGGGAGCCAGCTCACCTGGCCTCTTGTTGGTAGAATTAGAGGGAGGTTTTTATTTTATGTTTATTTTTTATTTTTTGAGATGGAGCTTTGTTCCTGTTGCCCAGGCTGGAGTGCAATGACGTGGTCTCAGCTCACTGCAACCCCCGCTTCCTGGGTTCAAGAGATTCTCTTGCCTCAGCCTCCCAAGTATCTGTGATTACAGGCATCTGCCATCATGCCCAGCTAATTTTTGTATTTTTAGTAGAGACGGAGTTTCACTATGTTGACCAGGCTAATCTCGAACTCCGAACCTCAGGTGATCCGCCAGCCTCAGCCTCCCAAAGTGCTGGGATTGGAGAGGTGAGCCATTGCACCCAGCCTAGAGTGAGGTTTTGAAATAACACCTTCTGATGTTTTCCAAATCTGCAATGAACCTATATTATTTTATAATTAAAAATTTTTTGAAAATACTCTTTAGAAATATATTAAGTGGAGTTTTTCCATTTGGAATAATAGGCCCTCTTTTGAAAAGTAAAGGGTGTTTCTAAAGAGCGTAAGGCCTCATACTAAAAGTTTCACCCTGACAAGATGAATTCCCGAACGCTGCAGAAGGGATTACTGGCGATGTTGATTACTTAAGACATTAATAAGAGGGCAGTAAAGAACAGCAGGATCAGGCTTCAGTTAATGCCTGTGAAGGCACTGCATAAGCTGACTTTGAAGTTGGCCTCTCCTTTGCTTCTTTCAGTTTCTTAAACTCACAGCTTGATCTTTCTCAGTTTCTCTGAAGTTAGTATTTTGGTTTATAGATTATCATTATTTTACTTTATTATCTTGTCCCTAACTTGCTCTTCTCCCTTGCTGTGGACTTGATGGTGGCTTTTACTGCACTCTCTCTGCATCTTCTGCTAATATTTAAATATAGAATGATCTGAGAAGTGAAACTCCTAAATCAAGTTGACCAAATGCCAGGGCATTGTTTTATGAGTAAATATACACACAAGAGAGTCACATGCACCAGCTCATAAACAACCTAACCGGAACCACGTAATACACTGTACTGGTCTTCTATGTCATTAGATTTTGAATCTAAAAGCCTCTTTAGGATCTGACCAGGGAACTCCTCTTCAGAGTGGTACATCTTGAGTGATAGCGCCTCTGGGTCCTCCCTAGGGTTTTGCTATTGGTGGGCCTGATGTGGAGTCAGGAGTTTGAACAGGAGCAAAAATGGGATACAGAAGTCGAGACTAAGGCTGGGTGTGGTGGCCCATGCTTGTAATCCCAGCACTTTGGGAGGCCAAGACAGGAGGATCCATTGAGGCCAGGGATTCTCAAGATCAACCTGGGCAACATAGTAAGATCCTATCTCTATAGATTTTTTTTTTTAAAGGAGAAGTCAAAGCTTAAAAATGCATGTTGTTCTTCTGAGACAAATGAGTGATGACATAAACGCTGCTTAACTCGCACTGTTGTGTTCTGAGTAGGTCTGTCAGGAGTAGGGCTTTAGGGGTAACCAACTTGAATCTTAGTGCCTTGATTCTAGGCTTATCCCTGCCTCTTATTAGCTTCTTTTTATACTTATTTTTGTTATTATTATCTTTAAAATAGAGACGGGGTCTTCCCATGTTGCCCAGACTGATCTCAAACTCCTGACCTTAAGCAATCCTCCTGCCTCGGCCTCCCAAAGCGCTGGGATTACAAGCCTGAGCCACTGTGCCCAGCATGCCTCTTATTATTCCTTTTGAGCCTCTGAGCCTCAGGCTCTCACCTGTACCATGTCCACGGTGCTCCCTTTCTTACACATTATTTTAGGGGCAGCTAAGATAACCCTGTGAAGTGTCCGGCTCACTGCAGGCCTCCCTCTTTGGTGATTTGGGGTATGGTGTGAGAATCTGGAGGGAAACACACTGGGTGGCAGAGGCCCCAGAGAGCATCCACTGCCCATCTCAGCCAGGCCAGGAGGAAAGGCAAAGGACACTAATACTTTTTAAGTTACCTGCCCCCCTCAACCTCCACGTCTTTAATTACACCCTCTCCAACCATGAGCCACACGGTAAGGGAACCTTCTCCTGCTTTATTTTTTTAATTTTAATTTTTTGAGATGGAGTTTAGCTCTTGTTGCCCAGGCTGGAGTGCAGTGGCACAATCTAGGTTCACTGCAACCTCCATCTCCCAGGTTCAAGCCATTCTCTTGTCTCAGACTCCCAAGTAGCTGGGACTACAGGCACGTGCCACCACGCCTGGCTAATTTTTTTGTGTTTAGTAGAGACAGAGTTTCACCATGTTAGTCAGGCTGGTCTCAAACTCCTGACCTCAGGCGATCCACCCACCTCGGCCTCCCAAAGTGCTGGGATTACAGGCATGAGCCATCACTCCTGGCCTCTCCTGTTTTAATATTTGACTTAACTGTCATGGCAAGAGCACTGAGAAGATTTCTTCAGCTTTTTAAAAATTTTTGATTTTTTTGAGATAATCTCATAGTGTTGCCCAGGCTGGAGTGCAGTGGGGATCTCGGCTCACTGCAAACTCCGCCTTCGGGGTTCAAGCGATTCTCCTGCCTCAGTCTCCTGAGTAGCTGGAATTATTACAGGCACCCGCCACCACACCCGGCTAATTTTTGTATTAGGGGTTTCACCATGTTGGCCAGGCTGGTCTTGAACTCCTGATGTCAGGTGATCCACCCACCTCCGTCTCCCAAAGTCTTGAGATTACAGGCATGAGCCATGGTGCCTGGCCTGAGATTTCTTTAGCTTTGAAATTCACCTTTTAGTAATTCTGCTTCTTTCCCACTAGCAAAGAAACCCTTACAACAGAAGGCTCTGGATGGTGACACAGAGATGGGCCCTGTCCTGAAGTTACCTAGAAAGGAGGAGAAGCACAAACATTAGATTCTATCTAGTTAGATAAAGCATGATGTCCTGAGTTAGGGAAGGAACAGGCCCTGCGGGGAGAACACAGGAGTTAAAAAGTAGCTCTCCTAGATTCACTTTTCTTTCAGGAAGCGAAATCACCCCACTGCCTGGGGTTTAACTGTTGTCAGACAGTCCTCCTCCAATGCCCCCGGCAGAATGTCACAAGTCCAGGTTTCAGAGCTTTGAGGCTGGAGGCTCTGGCTCTCCTGGGGGCTTGCAGTGATGCCCTAATGTAGAGAACACTCATTGCCTCTGGCCCCTGCCCACCTCTGGGCCTCCTGGCACTTAACTCACATAGAGGCCTTTTTTTGAAGTCTTTCCAGAAGGACTGTTTTTTCTTCTTCTTCTTCAGAGCACTGGCTTCTCACATCCAAGTCTCCTGTCACCTCCCCAGAGGGCACTTACTTGACCACTCAGCTAAATCAATGTAGCTTCCCTGTGCCCATCCCAGGAACTCAAATATCTCCTTCTTAGCACTCATTTGAATTTCTTATATTTTATATTTTATTTACTTGTTTATTATGTGTTGTCCCACAAGAGACTGTAAGCTCCAGGAGACAGACCACCTGTTTGTTCCCAGCTGGGTCCCCCAGGCTCCTGTTGCAGGGCCTGGCCTAGTGATGAATATTTGCAGTGTGAATGCAGGGGTGGATGGAGTTCCCCTTACTTTCAGTCACCTGGGTGGGCCTACATCCATAGGAAGGTACACAACAGATCCTGGGAAGGACTTTCACTGATTTGGGGTTCCAGGGATCACCCAGGAAATGGTGTTTTGTTTTGTTTTTCTTCCCGGACTGAGTCTCACTTTGTTACCTAGGCTGTTATCTCAGCTCACTGCAACCTCTGCCTCCCTGTTCAAGCGATTCTCTCCTGCCTCAGCCTCCCTAGTAGCTGGGACTACAGACGTGTGCCACCACGCCTAGCTAATTTTTGTATTTTTAGTAGTGATGCGATTTCACCATGTTGGCTAGGCTTGTCTCGAACTTCTGGTCTCAAGCGATCCGCCCACCTCGGCCTCCCAAAGTGTTGGGATTACAGGCGTGAGCCACCAGGCCTGGCCCAGGAAATGATTCTTAACTTTTGCAGGGTGTAGGATCTCTTTAGCTATTTAATAAAACCAGTGGACTCCCTTTCTCAAAAAAAACAGAAATATGCATTCAAAACTTTGTTTACATCTAGTCTGTCTATCTGGTAAATATAATTAAAAGAAAAAAGAAAAAACTCTGCTTACAGGTTGGGGGTTTAGAGACTCTCAACGCCCCAGGTAAAATCTCTAGACTTAAGAAAAGTCAAGGGGAGGAGAGAAATTGGAGAACCTACTCTCTACACCACAACTTCTTAGGAGAGACTTCTTAAAAGGAGGGCGTGCTGCCAGGAGCAGTGGCTCACGCCTGTCATCCCAGCAGTTTGGGAGGCCGAGGCGGGTGGATCACCCTGAATGCAGGAGGCAGAGGTTGCAGGGAGCCGAGATTGCCCCACTGCACTCTAGAGTGGGCGACAGAGCAAGACTCCGTCTCTAAATAAACAAACAAATAAATAAATAAAGTCCTGCTTAAAATGATCTTTGCCCTTAAACTTCAGAGTTTACTTTTTAAAAAGTGAAATGGGGGCAGAAGGGGATAAGAAATCGCTTCTAGTTCCTTCTCTGCCAACTGCTCCCTCCCTAGGAGGCTCGGGATAAGACAGCCTCCGACACTTTTCTGCGAGTATATCGGAAGTATCTTTGTCAGGTCTGATGAACGTTTGTAGAAGGAATACAGGACACAATCGTGCGGCAGAATCGCGAAAGGTCCCCAGAGTTCTCCGCGCAGGGAGTTCCTAGCGGGCCACGAGCTCTCGCCTGCCCACCTGCTCCGAGCTGCGGGCTCTCGGGGTAGAGGCGCGCGCGCGCGCAGGTGCATTCTCCCCAGGTGCGGCCGCGCTGGGCGGGAGCAACTGCGGCCAAGGCGGGGGCGGGGAGGGGGTACAGAGGAGAGGCAGAAAGGAGGAAGGAGGAGGAGGAGAGGGGAGGAGGAAGGAGAAGGGAAGAAAGAAGATGAGGAGAAGGGAGAAGGGGGGGGAGCGGGGAGGAGTGCGCAGGGAGGAGGCAGCGGGGAGGAGCGCGCGGGGAGGAGGCAGCCGCGCTGGGAGGAGTCTGAAAACTTTCAGCGCGAGGGCATTGTGGGAAGCAGCCATGGTCTAAGCCGGGCGCCTCACCTGTCAGCCGCACCGGCTCTTGCGCTCGCCTCTCGCCTTCGCTTCTCCAGCGCTCCTTGCTCGCAAGGCGGGGGCGGCGGCCGCCCAGCCACCATGGTGAGTGCGGGGGAACCGCCGGCCCGGGTAGGCGATGGGGGCGCTCGCGCTCCGGGGAGGCACCTGGAGCGTCCGGGCCGGACGCGCGGCCGGGTCGGGGTGCGGGCCGAGTCCTGCCCGGTCCCCCGAACCGTGCGCCCAGGTGGACCCGCCGCCCGGGACGGTGCGGGCGCGCCAGGATCGCTTGCCCGGGATTTCTGAGGCAACGCGGCGCGGCGGCTCCATTCATTCATTCGATCCCGGTTGGCCGAGTACTTAGTCTGTGCCGGGCTCGGAGCTGGGCGCGGGGATGTCGCGGGGGACTAGGCGGAGCCCCTGCTCTCCAGGAAGCTTACCTTCTAGGAGGGGTATGCGGAGGGAGGGAAGCATGTAATATACAAGTAAAATGAAGAGAACTTCTATAGTAAGAAGCGCTCTGAAGTCTCAAATACAACCGGGTGGAGTGGCAACTTTTGATTTGGCAAAGCCTCTTCAAGGACATGACATTCTAGCTGCTGGAGGTCCTGGAGGGGCGCTACAGGTGGATTAGAGAGAGCAAAGCGGGGGGTGGGGGGAGAGAAGGCCTTGTTTGTGGCAGGAGAGGTGGGCATGTGCCAGGTGAAGCGGGTTCTTATAGGCCAAAATAAGGAGTTTGGTTTTGGTTCCAACTGAGTAGGGGAAACCTTGGGAACGTGTTAGCAAGAAAACTGACCTTACCCGTTGTGCACTTTTTTTTTTTTTTTTTTTTTTTTGAGACGGATCTCGCTGTGTCATCCAGGCTGAAGTGCAGTGATATGATCTCGGCTAACTGCAACCTCTGCCTCCTGGGTTCAAGCGATTCTCCTGCCTCAGCCTCCCGAGTAACTGGGATTACAGGTGCGCGCCAGCACACCCGGCTAATTTTTGTATTTTTAGTAGAGACAGGGGTTTCACCATGTTGGCCAGGCTGGTCTCGAACTCCTGACCTCAGGTGATCCGCCTGCCTCGGCCTCCCAAAGTGCTGTGATTACAGGCGTGAGCCACTGCACCCGGCCTTGTGTGCACTTTTAAGAGATCCCTTTGGCTGTGGTTGGAGAATGGACTGGGGTGTGTAAGGGCAGGGGATAGGGGGTCAGGATGGAAGCTGAGGCCAGCTGCAGCCCTGCTGGTGAGAGATCTGGTGAACTGCACTTGGGTGGAAGCGATAGCTCAGGCTCCTCTTGCTCTTGCCTGCTGTTTAGGGACAGCCTTTTGAGAGTGTGGTGGTCTGAAAGTCACTAGTCCCACTTCCCCAAGTGTGTGATCACTTCCCAAATCCACAGAAGGGAAGTGACCTGCACCCTGTGGGCCCACCGGAGGCAGGAGTGGGTGGGCCACGTGGGCTAAGAAAGTTGATTAACAAGGAGAGCTGAGCACCTGGCCAGCAAGACCACAGATGCTGGTTCCTGCTAAAGGTTTGGCTGCACACACTGGCGGCGTCATTTTTGTCTGTTGAGGGTTCCTTGTAAATACAGCGTGATGCAAAAACAATGCTGTAAATAATGGAGCAGCTTTCTTGGCTTGCTCAAGTTTCCCAAGGAACAAGGTGACAGATGCCCAGTCCACCAGGGTCATTTGCCTAACGGAGGCTGGAATAAGGCCCTGCCTTTCTGAGTCATCAAAGGCTGCTTTTGTGCTGAGGAATGGGCCAAGGTCTTGTCTCTGAGGAAAAGCTCCTCCTCTGGAAAATACCTATGGTGGAGTTTTATTTTTTCTTGCTGGTGTCATATGTATGATGAGTTGATCAGAAATGTGGGAAGTTTCTTCAGCTTTTCTACCAGATTTTGCCGAATGGGAAGCATTATTGTTATTATTGTTTTCTTTGAGATGGAGTCTTGGTCTGTCACCCAGGCTGGAGTGCAGTGGTGTGATCTTGGCTCCCTGCAACCTCCATCTCCCAAATTCAAGCATTTCTCCTGCCTCTGCCTCCTAAGTAGCTGGTATTACAGGCACCTGCCACCATGCCCGGCTAATTTTTGTATTTTTAGTAGAGACAGGGTTTTGCCATGTTGACCAGGCTGGTCTCAAACTCCTGACCTCGTGATCCACCTGCGTCGGCCTCCCAAAGTGCTGGCATTACAGGCATGAGCCACCACACCTGGTGGGGAAACATTAATATTATTGGGCATTTGTGATAAGCCAAGCAGGATGTCCTGGTCTTTATATTCATGATCTCATTCAATCCTTGCAACAAACAAACAAGGTTAAGTCTGTTATGCTCATTGCATTTTATCTGCTCTGAGCTATTCTAGCAGTATGGCTTTGGACAATTCCTTGACCTCTCTGTCTCAGTTTGCCCATTTGAAAAATGGAGATAATATCTCCTAACTCATAAGGCAGAGGTTCTGAAAGTATGGCCTGGGTACCCCCAGGAGTCCCCAAGACTTTTACTGGAGGTCTGCAAGGTCAAAACTATTTTCATAACAATACTAAGATATTCATTTTCCCATTTCATTCTCATCCTCAGAAGACTACAGTGAAAGTTTCTTGCAGCTACATAAGCTGAGATAGTATAACAGATTGAACACAGATGCAGATAGGAAAGTCCAACTGTCTTTGATAAGCCCAGATATTAAGGAGATTTGCAAAATTGTAAAACAATGCCATGCTTTTCACTATTTTTTTTTGTTTTGGAAAATATTGTTATTGGTCATAAATATGTTATTTATGTTTAATGTGTAATAGGTTTACTCTCTTTTTTTATTTTTATTTATTTGTTTTTGAGACAGGGTCTTTGTGTCACCCAAGCTGAGTGCAGTGGTATGATCACGGCTCACAGCAGCCTCAACTTCCTGGGCTCCAGCAACCCTCCTACCTCAGCTTCCTGAGTAGCTGGGACTATAGGCACATGCCACCATGCCCAGCTAATTTTTTATTTTTGAGACAAGGCTTGTTCTGTCACACAGAGTAGGGTGTAGTGGCATGAACATGGCTCACTGCAGCCTCAACCCACTGGGCTCAAGGCATCCTCCTACCTCAGCCTTCCATGTAACTGGGACCACAGGTGTGTGCCATCACACCCAGGTAGTTTTTTGATTTTTATATAAATTAGATCTTACTTTGTTGCCCGGGCTGGTCTTGAACTCCTGAACTCATGCAATCTTCCCATCTTGTCCTCCCAAAGTGCTGAGATTATAGGCATGAACAATTGGGTCCAGTGGAATTTTTTACTTTTTACAGAGAATGGAGCCTACCTATGTTGCCCAAGCTGTATTGTTTAAAAATATATTAATATCTATTTTTTTCATTTTAATTTCAAATACAATAAATATCAGTGGATATAACCTACATAAACAAAAAGGTCTTTGGGATTGGCAGGCGGATCACCTGAGGTTGGGAGTTTGAGACCAGCCTGACCAACATGGAGAAACCCTGTCTCTACTAAAAATACAAAATTAGCTGGGTGTGGTGGCTCATGCCTGTAATCCCAGCTACTTGGGAGGCTGAGGCAGGAGAATCGCCTGAACCTGGGAGGTGGAGGTTGCAGTAAGCCAAGATTGCACCATCACACTCCAGCCTGGGCAACAAGAGCAAAACTCCATCTCAAAAAAAAAAAAAAAAAAAAGAAAAGAAAAAAAAGGAGTGTAAAGGCATCCAAAAAGTTTCATAATCACTGTCCCAAAGTTTAACAGGTACCATAAGTGAATGGGTGTGAAGGTGCTTCAAGCACCTTTGCCGTTGTAAGTGCTCAGTAACCATCACCTCTTCTCTGTTATTACCTTCAAGTCATAAGAAAGAATTGGCAGCCCTCGCCCAGCAGCTCTGAGATCTTCGTTGAGGCTCACTGTGTAACTCACTGTCTTTCCTGGTGCTTCATTCCTGACTTTTGCTGACTCTTATGCTAGGAAACTGGTAGATGCTTACTGGCAGATCTAGGCACCTAGTGCTTTACACACAGAAAATGGTTCTTGATTCCACGGTGCCAGTGACCCTGGTTTCTGGCACAGAGATTTCATATCTGGTGTATTTTGGGACTGTATTTGTATCTGGATCACACTGTTTGAAGCAATTGTATATTTCTCCATCTAACCTTTTAGAAATCTCTACCTTGGAAAACTGTGTTAGGGCTACCATGTTTCAGGAATCCCACGGGCTGAGCCCAGGGTGCTTAAAAAGGCTTATGAGGCGGAATGTGTGTTGAATGGTTGGCAATGTTAACAGATGAAGGAGGATTATGTTGTTTATGTATATATTTATGTATTTATTTTGCCTTTAACAAAATAGGGGTATATAGGGTAACACTTGAAATGCTTTGGGGTACTTTTAACAAAACCACAAGTGGACTTTGATGTATGTAGTCCATGTGCTTCTGAAAAGTTGAGGTGATTCAAAACCATACTGTGAACAAAACAGTAGAGCCACCCATTGAAAGAAACTCAAATGGTGATCGCTTTGGGAACATGAATAATCATCTTTTTGTGCTGCAAATTCTGTTCTCATAATGTGTGTTATTTATGTAAAGTAGGATAGACTTATGCTAAAAAAAAAAATCAAGGTTTTTTTTTTTGGTGCATGATTTAAAATCTGACTTGAGAGAACTTACCAAACAGAACTGGAAAGCCATTTTTTATTCAGAATATATTTAAGTTTGAAATAGTAGGAGTACACCCTTCTCCCTCCGCAAAAAAAAAAAAAAAAAATTCCCTGTTCATTGTAGTCTCATGGAGCTGTGGAGGGTGAGGGTGACTTTTGCTGACTCCCAACTATGAACCTGTAGGTCCTGCCATGCCCCCTTCCCCTTCTATATCAATTTTATTGTCTGAGGCTTCAATGAATTGTAATAAGCATGTAATGATTTTGGCAGTTTAAGTTCCAGTTTGAGGGTGAAGTGATCTGTTACACTAATGAGTGCTTTCCTCCTTGGAAACTTGATCTAAGCTGCTGGCCAGTAGTTAGTGTAAGGTCGAGGGCTTTGGGATCCGGGGAGAAATGACCTTTGTGGTGTTCAGTTGTCCCAAGAGGGCTCACCTCTACTGGCCCTTCCCACAAGTCTCCTAAAAACACCAGTGAGACTTGTATTTACTCCTTACCAGGATTGTTACTTCTGAGTTTCTATCACTCGTTTTTTTTTTTTTTTTTGTGGTGAGTATTGTCAACTACTGATAACTTTTGTGTGGCATTTTGCCAACAACAGCTGTAAGGAAGCAGCACGCTGTGTATTTGCTGAACTGTGTTGCCAATGTCTCTGTCCTTTTGGGTCCCGTGAATTATTTCATTTTAAGACATAATGATAAAACCCTTTCCAACACACACACACACACACACACACACACACACACACATACGCGCACACACACGCACAAAACTCCTTAAATAATCCCCACAACAAGTACCCTTTTTTTTTTTTTGAGACAGAGTTTCACTCTGCTCACTCTGTTGCCCAGGCTGGAGTGCAGCGGTGCCATCTCTGCTCACTGCAAGCTCCGCCTCCCGGGTTCACACCATTCTTCTGCCTCAGCCTTCTGAGTAGCTGGGACTACAGGCTCCCGCCACCGCACGCCCGGCTAATTTTTTTGTATTTTTAATACAGACAGGGTTTCACCGTGTTAGCCAGGATGGTCTCGATCTCCTGACATGGTGATCCGCCCGCCTCGGCCTCCCAAAGTACTGGAATTACTGGCATGAGCCACCGTGCCCGGCTGACAGAATAAGTTCTTGATGTCTTCATGAATTGTTCTTTTGATATTGTTTTGTTGTTACAATAGCGAGTGGTTCTCCCAGAGACCTGAAACTTCACTGTGGTTCTGTGGTTCATTTCTTCCCTGGGGCCTGTCTTTGTCTCTCTCAGTCTCCCTTTCTGGTATACCTTGTTTTCCCCGATACTTTCCCTGTTTAACCTTTAGTGTCCAGGAAAACTCCCTTTAAACCTATGATACGAAAGCTCCCCCATAACCTGTGATATGAAAGAATGTACACAAATGTCAGAAACAAATGCCCCTAAATTCTCTCAGTGGCATATGAAACTATCCAGCCAGCACGCTGACTAAGGAAATGCATTTCTTGACCGGGCACGGTGGCTCATGCCTGACATCTTAACACTTTGGGAGGCCTGGGTGTGTGGACTGCTTGACTCTGGAAGTTTGAGACCAGCCCGGGCAGCATGGCAAAACTCCATCCCTACGAAAAATACAAAAAGTATTAGCTGGGTGTGGTAGTGCACCCATGTAGTCCCAGGGAGCCGTGATTGTGCCACTGTACTCCAGCCTGGGTGACAGAGTGAGATCCCAGGGTTAGAGGCTCATGCCAGCACTTTGGGAGACCGAGGAGGGAGGATTGCTTGAGCCCAGGAGTTTGAGACCAGTGAGACTCTGTCTCTATTAAAGCGAAAAAAAAAAAAATGTATTTCTTGTATCACTGCTAGTAATAAGGCAAGTTAAAAATTTTAACAGTGAAAAAGGGATACTGAAAATCATTCAAGTTAGAAATAGAATGCTATTGACCATCATGAGGAAACTGGCCTCTGCCAACACCCACTTCTAAAAACTTTCCTACAGGCATCACTGGGCTCTGAAAATCCTGCCTCTCAGTGGCTTCTGAAACTGCCTGGGGAAGAATATGATCCCTCATTAGTCTTTCAGTGTGATGGGGCATGAACCTAGAACATTCAGTTAAGAATAAGTGCACAAGAGATTCTGTATTTAATGTCCTTGTTGGATCTTCCCTAACAGGATTTTCTGGGCTGGTAAGAAATGATTGGTGTGGGTCGACGCTGAAATGCTGCGGGAGACTTCCTTCTACACTAGGTATATCAAAGATGACGAATGAAGGCATGGTTTGCAAACTGGGATGCCCATACCTTCTGTGTACTCATCCTTGTAGACAGGGGTTGTCAAGGGATAAACACGACTCATCCCTGGAGCATAGTTCAGAATGAGAATTTTTTTTTTTTTTGAGAGGGAGTCCCACTCTGTCACCCAGGCTGGAGTGCAGTGGTGTAATCTCGGCTCACTGCAACCTCTGCCTCCCGGGTTCAAGCAATTCTCCTGCCTCAGTCTCCTGAGTAGCTGGGACTACGGGTGCATGCTGACACGCCCGGCTAATTTTTGTACTTTTAGTAGAGATAGGGCTTCACCATGTTGGCCAGGCTGGTCTCGAACTCCTGACCTCAAGCGATCTGCCTGCCTCGGCCTCCCAAAGTGCTGGGATTATAGGTATGATCCATAGTGCCCAGTTGAGAAAATATTTTTCTATTAATATATTAATATATTTGGCTCCCAGATGCAAAATTCACGCACACAAACCCTAAGACATATATTGTTTATGGCTTGCTGCTTAGGCTACCCTCCTCGTCTCATGAGGCCACCTGCCTTTCCTGCTGTTACAGTTATTTGGATAGAAATTTGGAGAGAAAATTTACTGAAGCAGGGGGCAGTGAACTTTCTCCGTAAAAGGCCAGATGGTAAATATTTTAGACTTTGTGGACCCTACAGTCTTTCAGTATTCCTCAACTCTTCTGTTGTAAAGGGTAAGAGTTGTGTTTTTTTTTTTTTTTTTTGAGACGGAATCTCACTCTGTCACCCAGACTGGAGTACAGTGGTGTGATCTCAGCTCACTGCAACCTCTGCCTCCTAGGTTCAAGTGATACTCCTGCCTCAGTCTCCCAAATAGCTGGGATTACAGGTGCCCACCACCTCACCCGGCTAATTTTTAAATTTTTTTTTGAGACAGAGTTTTGCTCTTGTTGCCCAGGCTGGAGTGCAATGGCATGATCTCGGCTCATCACAACCTCCGCCTCCTGGGTTCAAGCGATTCTCCTGCCTCAGTTTCCCGAGTAGCTGGGATTACAGGCATGCACCACCACGCCAGGCTAATTTTGTATTTTTAGTAGAGACGAGGTTTCTCCATGTTGGTCAGGCTGGTCTTGAACTCCCGACCTCAGGTGATCCTCCCGCCTTGGCCTTCCAAGCTAATTTTTGTAGTTTTAGTAGAGACAGGGTTTTGCCATGTTGGCCAGGCTGGTCTTGAACTCCTGACCTCAGGTGATCCTCCCGCCTTGGCCTCCCAAAGTGTTGGGATTACAGACATGAGCCACTGTGCTTGGCTGGAGCTGTGTTTTAATAAAACTTTATTTACAACAACATGCGGAAGGCCAGATTTGGTCTGTAAGTCATGGCTTATTGACCTGTTTTCTAAGGCAGCTTCCACTAATTCATTCATGGGTATATTGGACAAATAATTTGGATGCCTGCCCCATGACAGGCAGGACTGACTACGTAATTTGCAGTGCCCAGAGCAAAATGAAAATGCAGGGTCCTGGCTGGACGCGGTGGCTCATGCCTGTAATCCCAGCACTTTGGGAGGCCAACGTGGGTGGATCACCAGGTCAGGAGTTCAAGATCAGCTTTGCCAAGATGGTGAAGCCCTGTCTCTACTAAAAATAAAAAAATGTAGCTGGGTGTAGTGGCAAACACCTGTAATCTCAGTTACAGGCTGAGGCAGGAGAATAGTTTGAACCTAGGAGGTAGAGGTTGCAGTGAGATGATCATGCCACTGCCCTCCAGCCTGGGTGACAAAGTGAGACTCTGTCTCAAAACAAAACAAAATTATGGACTGCAGATACTGGGGAGGTGGGGGAAGATAAGGGTTACAGTAATATCACATTTTTTTTTAAAAAACATGATTCAGAAGTCTGTGTAGAACTTTTTTCTTTTGTTGTGTAAACAAGTACTTACCTTCAGTTTCATTACTAAGAAGTCATGTCTTCAATTCTAAGCCCACTACATAAGAGAGTCCTGCCTTTCAAAGGCCATTCTGTCTCTGATAATCTAGTCTACATCAACCATTTTTGCAAAAACTATGGGGAGAGGGCAAGACTTGAATATACAATAAGGCAGGTTTGTCTCAGACGGATGCTTGAAGTTTGTTAGTGGTCAACTTTGAAAGGGTATGATGGATATACCATTGCTCGCCTCGTACAAAATTTTGCTTGTAACAGAAGTCATCTTTGTCAAGGTATAAAAGGCCCTGGGGATGGATTTTTAATGAGTGTTGAGTAGGAAGAAAATGAAAGTCCTTAATAACCATTAAGTGGTCATCACCATGCAGGGTGTTGAGTTTACCTTAGTAAGCATAGCCTCTTGAACAACGTTCAAAAAAAGCATCTCAAAATTAGCTGGGCGTGGTGGTGCTTGCCTGTATTCCCAGCTACTTGGGAGGCTGAGGTGGGAAGATTGCGCGAATCCAGAAGGCAGAGGTTGCAGTGAGCCGAGATGGTGCCCCTGCACTCCAGCCTGGGCAACAGAGTGAGACCCTGTCTTAAAACAAAACAAAAACAAAAACAAAAAACTCTTTGAAATATGAATAGAGTCCTAAGTTATTAATTTTGTTTTGTTTTGTTTTGAGATGGATTCTCTCTCTGTCACCCAGGCTGAAGTGCAGTGCTGCAATCTCTGCTCACTGCAACCCCTGCCTCCCAGGTTCAAGCGATTCTCATGCCTCAGCTTCTCAATTAGCTGGAATTACGGGCGCACACCACTATCCTCGGCTACTTTTTGTCTTTTTAGTAGAGACGGGGTTTCACCATGTTGGCCAGGCTGCTCTCGAACTCCTGACCTCAAGTGATACACCCCCGCTTGGCCTCCCAAAGTGTTGGGATTACAGGCGTAAGCCACCATGCCTGGCCCCAAGTTATTAATGTCTTATTCAACTTCAGAGTTGTACTGAAAATTTCCTGGAATTTCTGCCCCCTATTTCCAGTCTCTTTTTTCTCCTTGGATGACTTGAAACACAACACAGGACTAGTCTGCTTCTCAAAGGACTCCAGGAGAAATTCAATCAGCATATTTACTATAGGAAAAAATTAAACAACTGACAGGTGTTGTGGATATATTCAAAGTTGATTACTCTGTCAGGGAAAAATGATGAATGGAAAAATAATACTGTTTCAGGGTATTTCCCACCTGTTCATCTGTGTGTTCTTTTTTTTATAAGATGGAGTCTCGCTCTGACATCCAGGCTGGAGTGCAGTGGCACAATCTCGGCTCACTGCAACCTCTGGTCCTGGGTTCAAATTATTCTCCCACCTCAGCCTCCCTAGTAGCTGGGATTACAGGTGCCCGCCACCACGCCTGGCTAATTTTTGTATTTTGAGTAGAGATGGGGTTTCACCATGTTGGCCAGGCTGGTCTCAAACTCCTGACCTCAGGTGATCCACCTGCCTCAGCCTCCCAAAGTGCTGGGATGACAGGCCTGAGCCACCGTGGCCGGCAATCTTTGTGTTCTTAACTGCAGTGGTTATTACTAATAGGAAAAAACTCCACAAGTATAAGATCTATTTCTTGATTACAAGATACTTGTCGTGTTGTTGGGCAAAATTTTTTACATGCATAGCAAATCTAGAGTGGAAAATTAAGCTCTGAAGTATGTCGTTAAATTATATAATTACTGCAGGAATTCAGTGGGGAGGAGATGGGAGACAGGCCTGGGGCTGAGCCTGGAAGGGCGGGATGACCCCGCCTTCAGTTCTTCAGAAACCAGTGTGTGTATGAGTGTCTGGATATATGTGTGAGAGGGAAGGGATCAGTGAGCAGAATAAAGAAAGGGAATAATTATTAAGGAAATAGAAATGCTGGAGGAGAACTGGGTGAAGGTCGCCAATGAAGAACTGTTTTCTTTCTTTTTTTTTTTTTTAATTATTATTATTATACTTTAAGTTCTAGGGTACATGTGCATAACGTGCAGGTTTGTTACACATGTATACTTGTGCCATGTTGGTGTGCTGCACCCATCAACTTGTCAGCACCCATCAACTCGTCATTTACATCAGGTATAACTCCCAGTGCAATCCCTCCCCCCTTCCCCCTCCCTTGACACTCCCATCTCCACCCTTTCTCCCCAACTCTTCCCCTCCAGTTAACCCCACTAACGACTTATTTATCCAGTATTATTGGAGTGACATTTCCCACGTGTAAATTTTTCACATAACTAAAAAACAAACCTAAAAAAAAGTTAGAGTTAAAAAATTATTAATAACTTCCTTTTAGGCCAGTTGCAGTGGCTTACGCCTGCAATCGCAGCACTTTGGGAGGCCGAGACGGGTGGATGATTTGAGGTTGAGTCGAGACCAGCCTGGCCAAATGGTGAAACCCTATCTCTACTGAAAATATAGAAATGAGCCGCGCATGTGGCAAGCACCTGTAATCCCAGCCACTCGGGAGGCTGAGGCAGGAGAATCACTTGGACCTGGGAGGAGGAGGTTACAGTGAGCCGAGATCACGCCACTGCACTTCAGCCTGGGTGACAGAGCAAGATTCTAAAAAAAAACAAAACAAAACCAAAAAAACCCACCTGCCGTTTGCATTTGGGGAAATGAATCAAAAGTAGTTTGTGGCTTATCCAAAGTCAGGAGGTGCCTCAGCCACTCAACTGCATGGCTTAGGGGATGACCTTACCTTACCTTCTGCACAAGGTGTAATGCTGTTGAAACTGCAGGTCTGTTTAGGAGTCTCTGTGTATGTCTTTTGTCTCTGAGTGGATTATCTCATGTATCTTTCTTGGATATTTTTGTGTATCTTTAAAAAACCATCTATAGCTGGGCCCGGTGGCTCACATCTGTAATCCCTGCACTTTGGGAGTGTGAGGCAGGCTGATTGCGTGAGCCCAAAAGTTTGAGACCAGCCTGGGCAATATGGCAAAACCCCATCTTTACTGAAATAATACAGAAGTTAGCTGGGTGTCTGGGTGTGGTGGTGCAAGCCTGTAGTCCCAACTACTCAGGAGGCTGAGGTGGGGAGATCAATTGAGCCCTGGAAATTGAGGCTGCAGTGAGCCATGATCACACCACTGCACTCTAGTGCAAGATCCCATTTCAAAAAACAAACACACAAAAACAACGACAAACCATCTACCATCTCCCTCTACGCGCCTGTGTGTCTGCTCCCAGGCTCTCTTCCTCTGCCACTTTAATGTGTGCTTTGAGAAGGGAAGCTTATTTTTTAAACCTGTTTTTAAAAATGGACAAATAAAAATTGAATAAATTTACACTGTACAATAGGCTGTTTTGATATGCATACACATTGCAAAATGGTTAAATCAAGCTAATTAGCATATGTATGACTTCACCTATTTATAATTGTGTGTGTGATGAGAACACAGAAAATATACTCTTAGTCATTTTCAAGTATACAATACATTGTTATTAACTATAGTCACCATGTTGTACTATAGACTTCTTGAATTTACTCCTGTTGTCTAACTGAAAGTTTGTATCCTTCAACCAGTATCTCCCCAATTTCCTCTGTCCCCCCAGCCCCTGGTAACCACCGTTCTACTCTCTGCTTCTATGACTTCATCTTTCTTTGATTTCACATTTAAGTGTGATCATATGGTACTTTTTCTGTGCTTGGCTTATCTCACTTAACATAATGTCCTCCAGGTTCATCCATGTTCTCACAAATGACAGGGTTTTCTTCTGTCTAAAGGCCAAATACTATTCCATTGTGAATATATACCACAATTTCTTTATCCATCCATTGATGGACATTTAGGTTGATTCTACATCTTGGGCCATTGTGAAGAGTGAGGCAATGAACCTGGGATTGCAGATATCTCTTCCAAATGCTGATTTCGTATCCCTTGGGTATATACTCAGTAGTGCGATTGCTAGATCGTATGTGAGTTCTATTTTTAATTTTTTTGGGGGCCTTGATACTGTTTTCTATAATAGTTGTACTAATTTACATTCCCACCAACAGTGTACCAAGGTCTCTTCTCTCCAACCTTGCTAACACTTATTGTCTTTCATCTTTTTGATAGTAGCCTTTCTAACAGGTGTGAGATGGCTTTTCACTGTGGCTCTTAATTTGCATTTCCAGATGATTAGTGATGCTGAGCGTTTTTTTCCCCCATATACTGGTTGGCCATCTGTATATCTTTTTTTCAAGAACTGTCTATGTAGGTTCTTTGCCCTTTTTTTTTTTTTTCAGTTGGGTTTTTTTTTGTTGTTTTTTTTTTTTTGCTATGGAGTTGTTTGAGTTCCTTATGTATTTCGGACATTAACCCCTTACTGGATTTATGGATTGCAAATATTTTCTCCCATTCCATAGGTTGTGTCTTCACTCTGTTGGTTGTTTTCTCTGCTGTGCAGAAGCTTTTTAGTTTGATGTAATAGAGGAGTTTATTTTATTTTATTTTACTTTTATATTTATGTATGTATGTGTGTATGTATATATGTATGTATTCATTTATTTTTGAGATGGAGTTTCGCTCTTATTGCCCAGGCTAGACTGCAATGGCACGATCTCGGCTCACTGCAACCTCTGCCTCCCAGGTTCAAGCGATTCTCCTGCCTCAGCCTCCCGAGTAGCTGGGATTACAGGCATGCACCACCATGCCTGGCTAATTTTCTATTTTTAGTAAAGACAGGTTTCTCCATGTTGGTCAGGTTGGCCTTTAACTCCTGACCTTAGGTGATCCTGCCTCGGCTTCCCAAAGTGCTGGGATTATAGACATTAGCCACCGCGCCCGGCCTATTTTTATTTTTTTAAAGACAGGATCTTGTTATGTCACTCAGACTGAAGTGCAGTGGAGTGATCATGGCTCACCACACCCTGGGCTCAGCGATCCTCTTGCCTCAGTCTCCCGAGTAGCTGGGACTAAGGTCGTGATACCATGCCAAGCTCATTTTTTCTATTTTTTTGTGGCGACAAGGTCTTACTGTATTGCCCAGGCTGGTCTCGAACGCCTAGACTCAAGCAGTCCTCCAATCTCAGCCTCCTAAAGTGCTGGGATTACAGGCATGAGCCACTGCGTCTGGCCAGGAGTTGATTTTGATAGCAGCTTAAGACAAACACCATTAGAAAGGCAGAATTGCATATTGCTTGGAAGGATTGCTGGACTGGACGATGAGGGGCTTCGTTTCTGTACTCAGCTGTGCCGATAACTGCGACCTCCCCGCAATGTCTAGCTTCTCTGGGGCCTGTCCTCGGTTGTCAAATGAGAACTTGGGCCTGAGATGCAATCTTAAAAATGCTTTCTGGCTCTCAGTCTATTTTCAGCTACAAGAAAATATTAATATGCCTCTATGAACATAATGTACATTATTTTCCGAGTATGTCAGAATCCAAAGCAAGGCTGGCCTGATGCTCAGTTGTTAAGCATATGTCCTTGTGTTGCTGTTGCCCAGGAGCCAGGCTCATCCAAGTGTGGCTAGAAGATGGGGGTTTTCATGTCCACAGCTGGCTGGAGGGGCCAACAGCCACGCACACAGGAGGCACGTGGCTGCATTGCTCACGAATCTTGCCTTGCTCGTGAATCTCTGTGTGTCTAGCTGCTATGGTAAGCGCAGTTTTGGCTTCAATCAGATCAAGTGAGAAGCAGCACAGCACTACTATTTTGCTTTAGGCATATATTTATTGAATACCTACCAGAACTGGCACATTATTAAGACATAAAAAGTTAACAAAACTGGCTCGCTGCAGTGGCTCATGCCTGTAATCCCAGCGCTTTGGGAGGCCGAGGCAGGTGGATCATGAAGTCAGGAGTTCAAGACCAGCCTGGTCAACATAGTGAAACCCCGTCTCTACTAAAAATACAAAAAATTAGCTGGGTGTGGTGGCGGGCGCCTGTAATCCCAGCTATTCGGAAGGCTAAGGCAAGAAAATCGCTTGAATCCGGGAGGTGGAGGTTGCAGTGAGCTGAGATGGTGCCACTGCACACTCCAGCCTGGGTGGCAGTGAGAGATTCTGCCTCAAATAAATAAATAAATAGATAGATAAATAAATAAATAAACAACGTTAACAAAACTGATTATGCTTCTGCTCCAGGGAGGGAAGGCATGCATACCTAGAGCAGCTTGGATGTCGTTCTAAATAGAGGGTTTCTCTCAAGAGCATGGAAGGTGAAGGTATGGTCGGGAGGCTCATGGTGCATGGGGAACTATGTGCTTTGAGAGGGCCCTGAAAGTATGTTAGAGACTTGGGTTAGTGAGAAGCGTATTTCAGGCATGATGGGGAAGGAGGAGCTGGGGCAGTGAGACTGGTTCCAGCAAGATGTGTTTCAGGTTTGCAAAGCAGATTGGTTTGGCTGCGCATGGGAATGAGTTTGGGAAACACACACATACCCCCAAAACGTCAGTCATCTAGTCCCGGAGAAAAAGTGGAGTAATTTGGTGGAGGATGTTGATTTGCAAAGGAAATTTTCTTCTTGTCATTTGTCTGGAGGGCAGTCCAGGAAGGTCTGGCTTTTTTTTTTCCCCCCTAGTTTGGAATCACTGAATCATCATTTCCTGGGGATATAGAATACAAGTAAAGTAATCGGTGCTGTTGGGACAAACACTTAGACTGAAATTCTTGCCTTTCTGTGACTTTTTTGGATGATAGGGATAGGATGTACCCCTATAGATGTTACTGATTTAAAGTATTAAAGTGAAGTTTAAAGTTTTATGTTCATTTTCTGATATATAAGATGAGTTAAACAAGCACACCGCGTGCCTCAGAAAAACTTGAACTCATCTTTGCCTTGGACATTTTGAAAAAAATATATTCAGGCAATAAATATTTATTGAACAGCTATATGTCAGTCGATGCATATTAAGTTCCAAACCATTAAGTATATTTAAGAATAAAACATTTAAAAATGTAATGGACCTAAATGCGAAAACTTAAACTCTGGTCCCTTGTGTGAATCACTGGGAAAAAGACCTTTTTCTTACATCGGTTGCAAACTAAATGTCTTTCAGTCTGAGAAAAAAACCTTTTAAAAGTGAGCTTCCTTGAAATAATGGACTTGTCTGATTTATTAGCAAAATTGACATCAAAGTGCCTTTAAATCATGATAGAAACAAATTCTGGAGCTATTAGTTTAGCAAACATTATGCCAATAAAATTTGCATTGTTGCAATCTCTTTTACACATAAATCAGTTTCAGGGTCAAAACACTGATATTTTAAAGGCCACACTAAATCTTTCTAGCAAGTGTTACATTAAGATTTTTTTTAACATAACTATCTTTTAAATCCCATTTTTCCTGAACTCATTTTTTATAACCAGTGAATATAATAGTATTTTATCAGTAAAAGTTCAAAAAGCAGAAAATTTAAGGTAACTAACTTAGCAATAATCACTGTGTTTATAGCAAATGTTTGTAACATGAGTGCTTCTATAATATACTACTAATTTAGAATTATATTCTGTACTAGAGTCTTGACTATGGAAACTAAGAATTTAGGACCTTGAGCAAAAATGGCCAAAAATGATGCAAAATTCTTTTTTTGGTTAACTGTGAAATTAGATAATCACAAAGATAGTAGGACTTTAATTTTTTTTTTTTTTTTTTTTTTTTTACACAGAGCATCTTGAAGCAGTATTTTTGTAACACCCTTGAAAGATATATAATTAAATGTCAGTTTTATTGCCAACTGCCAGTTATTTATGGATGCCAATGACTTTATAGTTTATTTCTGTAGCTACACATTGCTAAAATTGGGTTAGATTTCTGCATTTTAAAAGAATGAATTAAAATATTTGGCAAGTGGAAGAAGTGAGCAAACAGTGTGCTTTTTCTCTGATGAGTGATGTAAAGAAAAATTATTTCCAGCAAAAGAGACCTGAAAATATCTGTTGCATTCTCCCTCCAAAAAGCTTTATGCAATTCAGCTACTTGGCAGGTAGATTAAAAATAAACAAAAAGCCAGTGTTTAAAATTGAAGATGTTAAATCTCTCTGCACGTAACTGATCGCTATGACACCAAAACAGTCCAGGGCTGGGTGTGGTTCTGGCATTCGCTGTACTACTTACTACTTTCATGTAGGGAGATGGAAGCCACCAAGTAGAGGAGAAATGCCATATTCATTTCACTACTCACCCTCAGTCACATCACATGATAAGTGTAGAAAAAGGTCCTGAAAACATACGTAGTGGGATTTGAGCATGAAGCCTGGTTCACTATCAGGTAATTAGCCCTGCAGTTACTTTAATGGCAATTAAAATAGTATTAAATTATTTCCCCATGCCTGAAGCTTAAATCTATAATCATTAAGTGATGTCATCTTTAAAGCAGCCAGTGGTCCTTAAGGATTTCTGGTATAAGAACAACTTTGAAAATTTGGCCTGCTGCAGGGCTCATGCCTGTAATCCCAGCACTTTGGGAGGCCAAGGCGGGCAGATCACTTGAGGTCAGGAGTTTGAGACCAGACTGGCCAACATGGTGAGACCCCGTCTCTACTAAAAACACAAAAATTATCTGGGTGTGGTGGCGCATGCCTGTAATCCCAGCTAGTCAGGAGGCTGAGGCAGGAGACTTGAACCCAGGAGGTGGGGGTTGCAGTGAGTTGAGATTGCACCACTGCACTCCTGCCTGGGTGACAGAGCAAGATACCATCTCAAAAAAAAAAAAAAAAAAAGAAAGAAAAAGAAAATTTGCTAACGTTTCTGGGTCTTTTCCCAAGAGCACTGCTTATAATTCCAAAATTTTTCATATGCTTCTAGGATGCCTACAGACACTCCTTTTCCTTCCAGATTATCTTGGAACCTAGGACTTTTTTTTTGTTTTTTTTTTTTGTTTTTTTTTTGAGATGGAGTCTCATTCTCGCTCTGTTGCCCAGGCTGGAGTGCTGTGGCTCAATCTCGGCTCACTGCAACCTCTGCCTCCTGGACTAAAGCGATTCTCCTGCCTCAGCCTCCCAAGCAGCTGGGACTACAGGTGCACACCATGATGCCCAGCTTATTTTTGTATTTTTGGTAGAGACTGGATTTTGCTATGTTGCCCAGGCTGGTGTCAAACTCATAAGCTCAAGGGATCCACCTACTTTGGCTTCCAAAAGTGCTGGGATTACAGGAGTGAATGAATTGCGCCTAGCTGGACATTTTTTATAGAGGTATAGAATCCAAGCTGCATTTGATACCTACCCTGCCACTTATATTTTGACAATTCTGGGAAGGTCTTTCAACTGTCAACAACTTAATCTTTTTTGTCTTCAACATGACGCATTGCCTAGATTTGGGGATTAAACAATATAATGTACATAAAAGTGCCCAGCATCATGCCTGCCATGCAGTGGGTCATTTTTATTGATGAATGTAATTGTCATGTAGAATACCGTGTTCTTGTTATTTGGTCAGCATATTTGTGTCTTTTTGGAAAAAGGTCTCCTGGGAAGTTAGATGATGATCAGAAAATTTCTTGGGAGAGCTTAGAATCAGAGTAGTAAGAGTTAGTGGGCCAAATAGTCTCTGATGTTCTTCAACTCATAGCTGTTGTATCTATCTCCATTCCAGTTCAATAAATCAACAGTGGATACACAGAGAAGCCAGACAGGGCATCTTTTCCCAGAGATATGGTCCCAAACTCTTCCAAATTGTTTTTTTTTTTTTTTTTTTTTGAGACAGAGTCTTGCTCTGTCACCTAGGTTGGAGTGAAATGGCGCAATCTCTGCTCACTGCAACCTCCACCTCCCGGGTTCAAGCAATTCTCCTGCCTCAGCCTCCCGCGTAGTTGGGATTACAGGCATGCACCACCATGCCTGGCTAATTTTGTAATTTTAGTAGAGACGGGATTTCTCTATGTTGGTCAGGCTTGTCTCGAACTCCCGACCTCAGGTGATCCGCCTGCCTCGGCCTCCCAAAGTGCTGGGATTACAGGCGTGAACCACCATGCCTGACCCCCAAATTGTTTTCTTTTTCCGGGACTCTAAGCAGACCATTGCTGTTAACACATCTTTCTTCAGGCAGACCCTGGAGCCAGGTTGACTTTTGGTTGTCATCCAGCCATGTCTTACTAACATTATGCTGTGGTCATGTTGAGTGGACCACCTCTCATACAGAGGGCTAATTTTATTGTCTACAGGCTATTTTATTTTATTTTATTGAGATGGAGTTGTCTCACTCTGTTGTTGAGGCTGGAGTTGCAGTGACATGAGCTCAGCTCACTGCAACCTCCGTCTCCCAGGTTCAAGCGATTCTCCTGCCTCAGCCTCTCGCATAGCTGGGATTACAGGCGTGCGCCACCACGCCCAGCTAATGTTTGTATTTTTAGTAAAGACAGGGTTTCAACGTGGTAGCTAGGCTGGTGTTGAACTCCTGACCTCAAATGATCCACCCGCCTTGGCCTCCCAAAGTGCTGGGACTACAGGCATGAGCCACTGCACCTAGACTGGGCTATTTTATTTTAATTGCCAAGTTATGGGGGATTGTCTGTCATCTTTTATGAGCAGTCTGTAATATGTTGACTCTGGTGTCATGGATCTATTTAACATAGACTCAAAAGCCTCATATTGGTAAACAGCAGTCCCACTGACACTGCACATATGTGAAAACGGCATTGATTGCGAGGAGGGTTGAGGCGTGGATGCCGGGAAGACCTCAGGCTTCGGTGTCAGACTGATCTCGTTAGAATCTCTCTCTCTGCCACTTACTAGCCTTTGAGCTCAGTCATTGACATAGGTATTATGGGACCCTATCCATGGTCTCCTGTGAATACTTTCTGTTCCTTGCTGTTGGTTCTCGTGATTGTTATGGTTTGTGGCTACTCACATTTCATGCTTCTCTTAGCAAAGCTATGTGTTCATGGCTTGGAAACCTGGCTTTGCTTAAAAAGACCATTTGATCTCTTCATTTGTTTTTGACAAGTGGCCAGTTGAAGTAGTTTTTTCAGAAGCATGGAGAAGGAAGGAAGGAATAATTGCCCACTATCTGTCAGAGAGGTTTATCTTCAAATAAATTACATTGCATTCCTCATTTAAACAATCAACCCAACTGGTGATAAAGTAGTACAGTAAGTCTTCACTTAACGCTGTTGATAGGTTCTTAGAAACTGTGTCTTTAAGCAAAATGATATGCTGTATGCCATAGGAACTTGAAAAAAAGTAACTTGATTCTCTTTTTTAAAGAGGTCTTCCTTTATTGCCCAGGCTGGAGTGCAGTAGCTGGGACCACAAGCATATGCCACCATACCCAGCTAATTTTTGTAATTTTTGTACAGATGCGGTTTCACTGTGTTGCCCAGGCTGGTCTTGAACTCCTGGGCTCCAGCTGACTTCCTGCCTTGGTCTCCCATAGTGCTAGTATCAGAGGCCTGTGCCACTGCCTGTGCCTGACTCTTGTTTCTGTCAATTAGCCTGTGGTAAAACTAGTTTTGTCACATAGTATGTTGTTTTGCTTAAAGTTTCAGTTTTCAAGAACCTATTGCTGAAGTTAAGTGAGGACTTAAAAACTGTATTATATTCTGTGGAATACAGAGTACTGTATGCATAAGAACAGTTTATATGCTCGGATTATTTGCTGTAGAATTAAAACACTTTTATATTTATTAGGAAACTAGGACCGATTACCTTAGTTTTTCAGGGTTCACAAGTTTGGTTGGCTTTTCAAATCTATGCATGCATTCATTTTACATTGGTTAGTACCACAGTCCTCAGGAATTTGAAGGTGGCTTGTAAACTTGGGAGGGAAAGTGATTTTTGTTTTGAGACTTGGGTCAGACCCTAAAGAATCATTACTTAGGGCTGACTGGAATTAATTAACCGGATCTTTTTGCTTTCCTTGGATTGCATCCAAAATCAACCCTGGTTGGTTTCTGCCAGCATTAGCTCCTTCATACTCTGCATCTCAAAGATGTGTTATAGACTGTATCCCATGACTAAAATTTACCAAGCAAGGAGAACTGATGACTATGTTCTTAGTTTGATACCAAAAAGTACTCAAAGATTTTCCAACATGGTTTATGGCACATTGACATTTATTTTCAGAATCAGTGATATTGTTTTGCTAACTCTGTCACCCCATTGGTAAAATGAATTGAAAGTCAAAGTGAAATACTAAATCACATTTATTTAAAATAAAGATTGGGGCCAGGTGCACTGGCTCATGCCTATAATCCCAACACTTTGAGAGGCCAAGGCAGGAAAATCGCTTGAGCCCTGGAGTTCAAGACCAGCCTGGCAACATAGTGGGACACCCCTCTCTACAGATAAAAGAATTAGCCTGGAGTGGTAGTGTGTACCTGTGGTCACAGCTACTTGGGAGGCTAAGGCAGGAGGATCTCCTGAGCCTAGGAGGTTCAGGCTGCAGTGAACTGTGATCGTGCCACTGTACAGCAGCCTGGGTGACAGAGTAAGACCCTGTATCAAATTTAAAAAAAAAGTAAATAAAAATTGAGTCTTAGTTCTTATTGTTAGCCTGAAATCTCCTGTGTATTTTGAGAACACCTGTCATATTTTTTAGTTTAATGTACAAACCTCGTTTTGATTGAAGTGTAACTAAGAGTTCTATATTTGAAATGAGAATGTTTTGCAAATAGTGGAGGTTCACGTGACCAGTGAGAATTTCATTTGTGAAGTTTGTTAGGGTCTTTGGAAAACTAACCCCATGTTCAAGTCCCTGATTACTTTGTCCTGGAGGGCCAGGAATGGTCTAAATGTACATTCAAGTACATTTGATTTCAGAATTAGGTGATGCCTGAGGAGCAGAAAGGCCAACCCCTTGCCATTTTTGCCGCTTTATTAAACTTCTTATAGTGGACATGGTCTCTGCTGAGGCTGCCGGCTATGAATTAGATGGGGCAGAACAGAACGTGAAAGGCAGAGAACAGCCACGTCCCACTGTTAACACAGAAAACAAAGAACAGAGTGCGAGATATCCAGTGATGCCAGCCGTATCCACTGAGGCTCTTCCCATTGTTTTTTTCTCTTGTTTGCTTCACGAAGTCTTTTTCCCAGAGTCACAGAACGTCAGGACCTCTCAGGGTTGGAAAGCTCCTGCCACTTCCATTTTCTGAAGCCACTGGTATGTGAAAAAATGAGGGTAGTGTGGAAACAAGGTTATAAATATTGGGGCACATCTGATGCTAGTTGGTGGCACATTTTAAAGGCTTGCGCTTAACAAGGTAATGAATGTGTCATTTATAAAATACATTTCCTTCTGCCTTCTGCAGAATGTTTTAAGGATTTATAAAGACGCATGGGCCCACTCTGTGCATGCCAGGAGCTTGGGCTGGGAGTAGGACATGTGCTTATTGATGTATAAAGGATGTCTCTGTCTTTTGGCCTCATTGGGGTTTCTCTGTGACAGCCTAAATAAGGCCATGATTCGAAGTGTGGGACCCTTTGTGGATGTGAGGGCTGCCCCTCCCTTCTTACCCCTTTCACTCAAGGAACTACCTTCTATTCTGAGGATGATTTGTTTGTCTTTGCTATCCCATACATTGGTGTTCACCTTTTAGAAAATGTCTTATGAAGGGATAGAGGGGCTGTGTCAGAGTGTATTTAGCTTAGCTGTGTTCTCCAAACTGGGCTATAGTTGGTAAAAATATTCAGAGTTGGGGATCTGCTGCCAGCCTGCCTGGTTTCTAAGCGCAGTTCTACCGCTTATAGCTGTGTGACCTTGGACAAATTACTTAATCTCTCTAATCCTCAGTCACCACATTTTAAAAGATGGAAAATAATTGTTATCCTCATGTGTTTGTTGTGGGGATTAAGTGAGGTAAAATACTTAGCACAAGATGTGACATGTAGTAAATGATATTCCAAATAATGTACAACAGTAGTAAATTAATATTACTTGGCACGGAGAAGCTGAACATCATCTCCAGGCGTAAACTTTCAAAGGCACACTTTGAAATTCATTGGAAAATTGCTCACTAAGGTTTCAAAATGGCATATGTGGGCCGGGCATGGGGGCTCACTCCTGTAATCCCAGCACTTTGGGAGGCTGAGTGGGGTAGATCACGTGAGGTCAGGAATTCGAGACCAGCCTGGCCAACATGACAAAAACTCTTCTCTACTGAAAATACAAAAATTTTTATTGTAAAATACAAAACCTGGGCGTGGTGGCACACGCCTGTAATCCTAGCTACTTGGGAGGCTGAGGCAGGAGAATCACTTGAGTCTGGGAGATGGAGGCTGCAGTGAGCTGAGATCATGCCACCTCAGTCCAGCCTGGGTGACAGAACAGGACTCTATCTCAAATTTAAAAAAAAAAACAAAAAACCCCACACAAAATGGCATACATGAACAGTAATAGAAGAAAAGTGATTTTTGATTGTTTTTATTGACAATTTTGAGTGCCTTACTCATTTTTGTAACTTTACTGCACATTCCTGATTCCTTCTCTCTCTCTCTACTACTGAACAGGAAGATGTGGCACTCAAAGGCAGTGGTTTTTCAGGCCAGGCTTTATAATCCCCGAATACCTTCCAAACTCTCTTAAACCAGAGTAGCTCTAATTTTACATTTTATTCTTCATAATTAAGTTTTATTTTTCAGAACTAGAGTTTCCATGTTTAGAAAAAAATCCTCAAAATGTAAAAGCCACTTCTCTAAGAGCAAGGAATTGGAAAGGGAACCAAAATTTACTGCTCTGGTGTTTTATAGAGGCTCACATGCTGGCTGGGAGTGGTGGCTCACACCTGTAATCCCAGCACTTTGGGAGGCCGAGGGGGCTGATCATCTGAGGTCAGGAGTTCGAGACCAGCCTGGCCTGCACTTCTTAAAAGAATGTTACCCTAAATGAGTCTGTAAGAGAGGAATCTTTTAATACCATAATGATTTATTATAATATAAATAATAACTACCTACTTTATTAGGAGTTTTCTATTCATCATACAGTATTTGTTGAACATTTTCTGCATAGTATTTTTTGTTTTTTTAAGTGGGACAGCACATCTGTGCATTTAGGTATGTAGACCTTTGTGTGTTGTTTCTAGAAAGGAAATAGTACTGGCCAACATGGTGAAACCCCATCTCTACTAAAAATACAAAAATCAGCCAGGCGTGGTGGTGCGTGCCTATAATTCCAGCTACTCGGGAGGCTGAGACAGGAGAATCACTTGAACCCAGGAGGTGGAGGTTGCAGTGAGCTGAGATTGCGCCACTGCACTCCAGCTTGGGTGATGGAGTAAGACTGTCTCGAAAAGAAAAAAAAAAAAGGCTTACATGCCTGCATGTATAAATGGAAGAAGACTTGGGTCAATAAATGTGATATTTGTGTTATTTTATAATATTTGGCTTCCGAGAAGTATGTAAAACAAATGCTTTGTGACTACTGACCTGAGAATCGCTCTCCGGATTCCAATATTTTGAAGAATATATAGTTATCATTGGCTTGTGGATAAAGGTCTAGTGTCAGATAGTTAAAATCGAACCTTGGAAATCATCTCACGTTCATCTCCCTGGAGATGCTGGTCAACTTACATGTAGAACTGGTTCTTGGCAAAATCTGGGCTTCTGACCACAGTTTATGCCACTGTGCCAGATTGTTTCCTATGGCCATTATTTTATCAGCTCAATAGTAAATAGGCAGAGAATAAGCAGGCCTTAAGACAATTATAGGACACCTAAAACCTTCAGCCTCCTGAATAGCTGGGATTACAGGTGCCCACCACCATGCCCAGATAATTTTTTTGTATTTTTAGTAGGGACAGGGGTTTTGCCATGTTGGCCAGGCTGGTTTCGAACTCCCAACCTCAGGTGATCCACCCACCTCGGCCTCCAAAAGTGTTGGGATTACAGGCATGAGCCACCATGCCCAGCCAAATATTTCACTAAAAATACAAAAAAATTAGCCGGGCGTGGTGGTGAGTGCCTGTAATCCCAGCTACTCGAGAGGCTGAGGCAGGAGAATGGCGTGAACCTGAGGGACAAAGGTTGCAGTGAGCTGAGATAATGCCACTGCACTCCAGCCTGGGCAACAGAGCAAGACTCTGTCTCAAAAAAAAAAAAAAAAGGTTAAGATGATAAATTTCTCAGACTTCACCACTTTACAGTTCATTCATGTAACCCAAACCACTTGTAATTCAAAAGCTATTGAAATTTTAAAAAGATGGGAAATTTCATGTTATGTATATTTTATCACAATTTTTTTTTTAATTTGAAAATTAAAATAATGGAGCTAAAATTTAAACCATAATAAAAAGATGTTGCACTTCTTAAAAGAATGTTACACTAAATGAGTCTGTAAGAGAGGAATCTTTTAATACCATAATGATTTATTATAATATAAATAATAGCTACCTACTTTATTAGGAGTTTTCTACTCATCATACAGTATTTGTTGAACATTTTCTGCATAGTATTTTGTTTTTTTAAGTGGGACAGCACATCTTTGCATTTAGGTATGTAGACCTTTGTGTGTTGTTTCTAGAAAGGAAGTAGTACTGCTTCCCTGGGCCAGGTGCGAACTGAAGAGTAATATATTTAGAAAATTAGATTACAAGGCTGGGCACTGAGGCTCACGCCTGTAATCCCAGCACTTTGGGAGGTCAGGATGGGTGGATTGCTTGAGTTCAGGAGTTTGAGACCAGCCTGAGCAACATGGCAAAACCCTGTCTCTACAAAAACTACAAACATTAGTCTGGTGTGGCGGCGCATGCCTGTAGTCCCAGCTACTTGGGAGGCTGAGGTGGGAGGATTGTTCGAGCCCAGGAGGTTGAGGCTACACTGAGTGGTAATTGTGCCACTGCATTCCAGGCTGGGTGATAGACGGAGACCCTGTCTCAAAAAAAAAAAAAAAAAAAAAAAAGAAAAAGAAAATTACAAAAGAGAGAGTGGTGGGCATGGGGTCAGGTGTCTTTATTTTCCCCTGTCATATATTAAGCCATTTAGTCTAAATTTTCACTGGCTCAGCCGTGTTTTGCTTTTGTCAAAAGACAACTGTGTTTGAGGTCAGGATCCCCAGATTCTTGTCCTGAACAGTTTAATAAGCCACATAACTTTGAGTAGAGGCTTCTCCCCAGAACTGTGAGGGACAAAAATCATTGCTCCATGGAGCTCTGTTATAGAGTAGAATAATGGCAATACATAAAAAGTAAATAGGCCGGGTAAGGTGGCTCACACCTATAATCCCAGCACTTTGGGAGGCCGAGGTGGGTGGACCACGAGGTTAGGAGTTCGAGACCAGCCTGACCAATATGGTGAAACTCCGTCTCTGCTAAAAATACAAAAATTAGCTGGGCACGGTGGCGTGTGTCTGTATTCCCAGCTGCTTGGGAGGCTGAGGCAGGAGAATCACTTGAACCTGGGAGGCGGAGGTTGCAGTGAGCTGAGATCGCACCACTGCATTCCAGCCTGGGCAACAGAGCAAGACTCTGTTTCAAACAAAAAAAAAGGTGAAACAGTAGTGGTGATAGTGCATTTTATATAGAGTGGTCAAGGTAGGCCTTACTAAGTAAGAAGGTTTTTTTTTTTTCTTTTCTTTTCTTCTTTTTTTTTGAGACAGAGTCTCTTTCTGTCCCCCAGGCTGGAGTGCAGTGGCGCGATCTGGACTCACTACAACTTCCACCTCCTGGGCTCAAGCAATTCTCTGCCTCAGTCTCCCGAGTAGCTGGGATTACAGGCACCTGCCACCATGCCTGGCTAATTTTTGTATTTTTAGTAGACACAGGGTTTCACCATATTGGTCAGGCTGGTCGTAAACTCCCGACCTCAAGTGATCTGTGCACCTTGGCCTCCCAAAGTGCTGGGATTACAGACGTGAGCCACTATGCCCAGCCAGAAGTGGGGTTTTGAACAGATTCAATGGGGGTAAGGGAGGGACCTATGAGATATCTGGGGGAAGTGTTCTGAGCAGAAGGCATAGCTGGTGCAAAAGCCCTGTGGTCTGGTGAAGGAAGGGAAGAGTAGAGGACTTCAGAGGTCGTGAGGGGGCATGTTGAGTATGGCCTTGCAGGCCATGGTGAGGATCTGGCTCTTTCCTGGAGAGAGGCTTTCAGCAGGGGAGTTACCTGCCCTGACCAAAGACAAATCTGGCTGTTATATTAATAACAGATTGTAAGGGAGCAATGGTTGAAATAAGTGTTATAATGTTCTTAATGCGATCTCCTCAAACTTCCCCAGTCAGTCCATTTTTATTTATGTTTTTTGGACGGGGTCTCCCTGTGTCATCCTGGCTGTAGTGGAGTGGCACAAACACAGCTCACTGCAGTCTCAACCTCCTGGGTTCAAGTGATCCTCCTGCCTCAGCCTCCCCAGTAGCTGGGACCACAGGCATGTTCCTCCACGCCCAGCTAATTCTGTAGTGATGTGGTTTCGCCATGTTGCCCAGGCTGGTCTTGAACTCCTGGGCTCAAGCGATCCGCCTGCCTCGGCCTCTCAGAGTGCTGGAATTACAGGCGTGAGCTACTGTGCCCAGCCAAGCCTGTTAAACTTTATTGAAAAACAAAGTGTGGAGTACTCTGAAGGAAACTGAGTATTTATAAGGAAATAAGTATTTATAAGGAAATTTAGTTGCTAGATTGTTTTCTAGTGCATTAATCTAGTATGTTCTAGTCAATATGCTACAGAGTATCAAAAATGAGGGGTATGTTTAGGTCTGCCTAATGAAAAGATGGGTCATTTAAAATTAGGAAACATACATTCTGCAACTTTCTAACATGCAAGTGATTGGAAAGAGTCCTTTCTTCTGCAGTGCTTCAGGTACTTTATGGATTGACCAAAAAAATAGCATCCCCACCAAACATGTAGCATTGGATTCAATCCCCATTACTTAGCCTAGAGTTCTAAGCTTGTCAGAAGGGGGGGGCCCTCCCAGAGGAGCGGGGCAGCTCTCTGCAGCCCAGCTTCCCTGGGCCTGCGGGTTAATGTTGCCTCATGTCTGCCAACGATGTTGAGCAAGATGGGGTTCTCCTTGAACCTTGATGCTCAGTGCTGACCATGTCACCTCCTTCTGCTCTGGGGCCTTACTTCACCATTTAGGAAGAACTTATATCAGCTCTGTTCACTGTTTGTATAAATCCATTTTTGTACTGCTATAAAGAAATACCTAACAGCCTGGGCAACATGGTGAAACCTTGTCTCTACAAAAAAATACAAAAATTAGCTGGGTATGGTGGTCTGTGCCTGGAGTCCCAGCTACTGAGGAGGCTGAGGTGGGAGGATCACTTGAATTCGGGAGGTGGAGGTTGCAGTGAGCCAAGACCGCACCACTGCATGACCACACCTCTGTCACTGCCTGGGTGACAGAGTGAGACCTTGTCTCAAAAAAAAAAAAAAAAAATGCCTGAGACTAGGTAATAAAAAAAAAAAAAAGAGGTTTAATTGACTCATGATTCTGCAGGCTGTACAGGAAGCATGCTCGACTTCTAGGGAGGTCTCAGGAAACTTAAAATCATGATAAGGAGAATGGAGAGCCAGACATCTTATGTGGGGGAGCAGGAACAAAAGAGAGAGAGCGGGGAGGTTCCACACACTTTTAAAACAACCAGATCTCATGATAACTCCCTCACTCACTATCACAAGAACAGCACCAGGAGGATGATGCTAACTCATGTATGAGAACTCAGCCCCCATGATTCAATCACCTCCTACCAGGCCACCTCTAACATGGGATTTCAGTTGAACATGAGAGATTTGGGTGGGGACACAGATCCAAACCTTATCACTCTGATTAAAAGAATGCTTACAAATACTAGGCTCTTTCTTGATCCAAACCCAATATCGACAAAGCCGTATTTTATTGAGTAGGGTGTGTTGAGGCGGTGTGCCTGAGTAATATCTATTTCTAACTGTCCAGAATTCCAGAAAGCCCAGTTCTTCCCTTCCTGTATTGGAGTAGCTACTATATTTTGTATTTTTCTCTCTGTCTCTCTCTCTTTTTTTAGACAGGGCCTTGCTCTGTCACCCAGGCTGGAGTGCAGTGGCATGATCATGGCTCACTGCAGCCTCTATCTCCCAGGCTCAAGTGATCTTCCTGCCTCAGCCTCCTGAGTAGCTGGAACTACAGGTGTGCACCACTACGCCTGTCTAAATTTTTGTATTTTCAGTAGAGATGGGGTTTCGCCATGTCGCCCAGGCTGATCTCAAACTCCTGGGCTCAAACAATCCTCCTGCCTTGGCCTCCCAAAGGGTGGGATTACAGAGGTGAGCCACTATGCCCAGCCTATTTTGTATTTCTCTAGCAATCTTTACTTAAATTTTTAAAAATTATGACAGTAATGTGTAATTATTGTAGAAACTTTAGGAAAAAAAACAGAAATGTAGAAAAAAGCCATCTGAAATTATGCTCTGGGAGAGCCATTGCAATGTTGTTTATTCTATTAATTTTCTTCTTAAGATGTTATAAAAATAAATATGAACAAAGCTGAAATAATTAGGACGGCAAAAAGAAAGTTTGTGATCTCAGTTTCACACACACACACACGCGCGCACACACACACGTATATGTTTATATCTATAAGAATGTAAAGAATGTACACATATTCTAAATATTGAAAGTATAAAGGTAACTTCTGACTGGAAGAAAAGTAAAAGGACAATCGAATTTATATCATATACAGTTAAAATGACATAAAAAGAATCCTTTGTTTATATAAAAAAGTGAAATGCGACCATTACTTTCACACGGCATGCATTTTGCATTTCCTGACGTGATTACCAGGAGGTGTTATTTGGGTGTGGTGCTTTCAACAGTGAAAACATGGTCATCTACTGCACTGGAATTTGTCTCGTTTCTTTTTGACTTGACAAGGTGGCCTGCCAGAGAGGTATGCAGTTTTTCTAGTGTTTGACCCAAGTTTGGCTTTTTATTTATTTTTCTAGAAGTTGAGAGTCTGTTGTTCTTTTAAGTTCTCTTTCCCTTTGTAATTTGGTAAAATGTTTTCTTAGTAGAGTGCCAACTCTGGTGACATTTTTGCTTCTGCACTTGGCTGATTAGTGTTAGGAATGGAGGTTTCTGGTATACTCAGCCTAGTGAAGGCACAGAACATATTCAAATTTAACCTCAGAATAATAATTATTTGTAAAAGTTCTGAGAAAGTTATAATTATATATAATACATGGGTAAAAAAGAATAAAGCAAAAGGAAAAAATAACTGAACTCACTGAAACTTCAAAGCAAAGCAGTTTGAGGATCAGCCTTCAAGAAATGCCAGCTATTTCAAAACACATTGTTTAAGATTTATAAGAAGTTAGACATAGTTCTGAACTATAATAAGGCTTTAGCATATATTTGTTAAAGTAAATTAGAATGGTGTTGAATAGATATATCAAGTACCGCTGGATGACTTAGTAGAATAAATTTTGAGACTAAATTTTATCTTGACATCAGAAGTGTAGCATTGTATGTTATATTGAAAGGCAGGAAACATAATCTTCAGAAGTATTTTGGGAAATTGTACATAACACTTTTTTTTTTTTTTTTTTGAGATGGAGTTTTCTTCCTGTCCCCAGGCTGGAGTGTAATGGTGCGATCTTGGCTCACTGCAACCCCTGCCTCCCAGGCTCAAGCGATTCTCCTGTCTCTGCCTCCCAAGTAGCCAGGATTACAGGCGCTGGCCACCATGCCCAGCTAATTTTTGTTTCTTTTTTTAGTAGAGACGGGGTTTTATCACATTGGCCAGGCTGGTCTCAAACTCCTGACGTCAGGTGATCCACCCACCTCAGCCCCTCAAAGTGCTGGTATTAGAGGCGTGAGCCACAGCACGTGGTCCATAATATGTTAAAGCTGCAGTGGTCACTATTTCATTCTTCCTAAGCCTGCTGATGAGTTTTCAAGGCTTCTGCCTAATGCTCTCTTTTTCTTTGCTGTGCCATTCTGAGGCAACTTCATTTCTGCTGTTGTTTCTCTATAAATATTTTCTTACAGGTTGTTTTCTTTTGACTCATGGTTGTATGTGTGTAAGTTTTAAGCCTAAACCATTTCTATTGTTAGTTTAAGATATTTTTCAACTAACCAGATCTGCCAATTCCCTGTAACACTGCTGCAAAATTCAGTCTTTTCCTAAAGGTAGATATTTGAGCTGGATGCCCAAACATAATTCGCAGATTTTGCATTAATATCCTTTCTAAAAACACTCTCCTTCCTTTCATTTGATCTAGAAGAGTCTAGTAATTTCTAGAAACGTCTTTATTTTATTTCGTTTTTTTGGAAACAGTCTCTGTCAATCAGGCTGGAGTGCAGTGGCATGAACATGGCTCACTGCAACCTCCACACCACCATAACTTCTGCCTCCTAAAATCAAGCCATCCTTCCACCTTAGACTCCTGAGTAGCTGAGACTACAGGCATGTGTCACCATGCCTGGCCTAATTTATTTTAAAAAGTTTTTTTGTGGATATAGAGTCTCACTATATTGCCAAGGTTGGTCTTGAACTCCTGGGTTCAAGTGATCCTCCCACCTCAGCTTCCCAAGGTGCTGGGAGTACAGGCATGAGCCACCATACTGGGCTGATCCTCATCTTTTCTATTCTCCTGTCATTAGAATCAATGACCTTGAAAACTAGAAGAAAGGAAATTCTGGCATTGGCAAAGCAAGTGTGCTAACTTGAGAGTGCATTGTGAAGTCAATTAGTGGGTACACTCCCAGGTTGGCAGCAAAGATCTGTAGCTGCCACTTTGGAGGTGTGGGATCTTTGTTCAGCCACTACTTGGCTGGTGGCTTCTGTCTCGCTGGAGCCAGGGGTAGGACCTAAATTTAAGAGCATGAAACTAGCCATCAATTGGGAGGTTCACATGTCTAGCTTTACCTGACTCTCATCACACTCATTTTTTTCTTTGGAAAAGGTGCATTGTTCAGCCTGTGAAATCAGAGATACAGGGTAGGGTGGATTGTGTAATTCAACATTCCACCTAAGTTTGAATAAAGACATCCTTGCACTTTACATTTGTGCTGTCCACTTCACCTTTCAAAGGTCAGGAAAATTGCATTCATTATTAAGTATCTTTTGGAACTGATACTTCCATCTTTTTTTTTTTTTTTTTTTTTTTTTTGAGACGGAGTCTTGCTCTGTTGCCCAGGCTGGAGTGCAGTGGCATGATCTCGGCTCACTGCAAGCTCTGCCTCCCGGGTTCATGCCATTCTCCTACCTCAGCCTCCTGAGTAGCTGGGACTACAGGTGCCCGCCACCACACCTGGCTAATTTTTTCTATTTTTTAGTAGAGACGGGGTTTCACCATGTTAGCCAGGATGGTCTAGATCTCCTGACCTCGTGATCCACCCGCCTTGGCCTCCCAAGACACTTCCATCTTTATAGTTCCTCTCTCTTGTTTTAGTGACTTCAAATTTCCTACATTATTTTCTAAACTCAGGCATACAGTTTTCATCACAAAGGCATTACATGGCCAGTCATCCTGGGACTTACAAGAACAATTTTCATTGAGTACGTCGCCTTTACCACCGTCCTAAGTGCCATGCTGTTAGGAAAAAACTAATGAGTTGTTGCATGAAGCAAAAAGCAATTACATATGGAATTTTGAGCAGTAACATTTAGTAACACTAAAATTGCGCCATGAAATTGGGACATTAAAAACCTTACTGATAGCATTTTGCATGCCATGTTAGCCCTTCTTGACTCATCTTGCATATACGTTAAAAAATTAATTTGCTGTATTTGAGTTTGAATAAAGCTTTAACTTTCTGAAAGAGTGAATTTATCAGTAAATTTATGACCTGCTTAGATATGGAAGATCTTGAAGCTGGGGTGGATTGCCTTCATTAAGTGGCAGTGATTTACAAGAAGAAAAACAACACTTCTTACTCGGTTGTTGGTAGATATATTTATGTTTGTTTACATTTGATAACATCATAAAAATTTAAAATTGCTTTCAACAGGGTTCAAGCAGTCATAGGAAAAGGTTGGTCTGTACTATCAACCATACTGGAATTTTCATTGCTAGAAATGGTCAGATTTTAACACAATTGAGTTAATTGTAGTAATGGAAAAACCATCTTACTTTGGTTCTACCATATATTGATTTAGGTAGCACAGGATATAGATTTACGGCAGTTTCACTACGAAAAATGGTTGGTTGTTCAAAAAATATTCCCAGATTATTTGGTTTCCAGAAAGTTACATTTTTTTGAGAACTGTGAATGAACCATGGGGTAGAATCAAAACTCCAGAGAAAATGCCCCTTCCTGAAACCACTGATGAAACTGGTAACAATTTATTTCACACTGTGATCCAATATGTTTCAGAGTAAATGAAAGCCAAGTAGGCTATTAAAACAGTTTGGCTTTGGCCAGGCGCAGTGGCTCACACCTGTAATCCCAGCACTTTGGGGGGCCAAGGTGGGCGGATCACGAGGTCAGGAGATCAAGACCATCCCGGCTAACACGGTGAAACCCCATCTCTACTAAAAATATAAAAAAATAAGCCAAGCATGGTGGCGGGCACCCGTAGTTCCAGCTACTTGGAAGGCTGAGCCAGGAGAATGGCGTGAACTCGGGAGGTGGAGCTTGCAGTGAGCTGAGATCGTGCCACTGCACTCCAGCCTGGGCGACAGAGCAAGAGTCTGTCTCAATAAATAAATAAATAAATAAATAAATAAATAATAAAAATTAAAAAAAAATAAAATAAGATAAAATAAAACAGTTTGGCTTTGGTGCATTTGGGATTTCTGTGGTGATTTGTTAAAGTTGTTTAAGAGCTGTTGGCCAGGCATGGTGGCTCACACCTGTAATCACAGCACTTTGGGAGGCCAAGGTGGGAGGATCACCTGAGGTCAGGAGTTTGAGGCCAGCCTGGCCAACATGGTGAAACCCCACCTCTACTAAAAATACAAAAAAATAGCCGGGCATGCTAGCAGGTGCCTGTAATCCCAGCTACTCGGGAGGCTGAGGCAGGAGAATTGCTTGAACCAGGGAGGCAGACGTTGCAGTAAGCCAAGATCGCACCACTGGACTCCAACCTGGGCAATGCAGTGAGACTCTGTCTCCAAAATAAATAAATGAAAATTAAAAAATTTTAAAAAAAGTAAAACTGGATGCTTTCTCAGTAGGGAAGAAAGCCCAGCAGACAGTGACTGTAGCTTCCTCCCCTCCTTCCTTACCATCCTCCCATCTGATTTCTCTTAGAAACAGGGGTTTGCCTGCCAATACAAGGTTTGTTTAGTTATCTTAAAATCTCAAAGGAAGTAATGACTCCTCCTCTCAATAACGTTCCAGACCCTCAGTAAAGATATTCAAGCAATCTTTTCTAAGTTAAGTTCCTCATTACTCTCTAGGAAGAGATAAGGGCCCAAGCCAAACTGTTTTGATCAAGCTAAGCTAGTTAGATGGCCTCAGATTTTTGCAAAATGTTGGCAGTTCAAAAACTTTGCTTAGAGCTTTTTCTACCTATTTTATTGTCACTTCTTTGATAAATGTAATACTAGTGACGCAGAATGACTCAGTACTAATGTCATTATTGTCTTCAGTTGAATTTTTATTTCTCCTATCTTAACCTCTGTAAGCCTAGGCCTTTTGGCTTCTCTGCTTGTTTTTATGATTGGCACAGAAACTGTTAGTGTTAGATGGGGCCGAGGGAGCTTTAAGTGTTATCCTCTCATGGGCTGGGTGTGGCGGCCCACGCCTGTAATCCCAGCACTTTGGGAGGCTGAGGTGGGCAGATCACTTGGGGTCAGCAGTTCGAGACCAGCCTGGCCAACGTGGTGAAACCCCATCTCTACTAAAAGTACAAAAATTAGCCAGGCTTGGTGGTGGGTGCCTGTAATCCCAGCTACATGGGAGGCTGAGGCACAAGAATTGCTTGATCCCAGGAGGTGGAGATTGCACAAGCCTGGACGACAGAGTGAGGCTCTGCCTCAAAAAAAGAAAAAAGAGAGTTACCTTCTCATTATATGGATGGTTCAATATCATAGTGACTTTAAAAGTGGGCAAGGCCAGTCTAATTGGTGCCAGTGTGTATCTCTTTGCTTTCTATTCAAGGAGGCAATGTTGCATTGCTGTTTAGAGAATGGGCTCTGGAATCAAAGCCCAGCTCTGAAACCTTCTAGCTCATTGATGTGGAACAGGGTACTTAACTTTTTTAAGCCCTAGAGTCCTTATCAAGTGGGAATAATAATGGTATCTACTTTATTTAAAATATATTTTAAAATAAATATATTGGCCGGGCGTGGTGGCTCAAGCCTGTAATCCCAGCACTTTGGGAGGCCGAGACGGGCGGATCACGAGGTCAGGAGATCGAGACCATCCTGGCTAACATGGTGAAACCCCGTCTCTACTAAAAAAAAAAATAATAAATAAATATATTTAAAAATATAATAATAATAGTATCTACTTCTCATGGTTATGAGGAAGATTAAATGAGGTACTGCGTGTAATGTGCTCCTTCCATGGTATCTGACACATGCTCTACACATGTCAACCATCAACTATTATAAATAAGTCTCTGGTATTAGCAAAAGACTTCTCTGGTTATAATTATTTGCATGACTGGAAAAAATGAACAGTAGGGGTTTTAGCTTTGGTGGATGAGAAAAAGGGTCAGATGTTAAGTGCAAATAGCCCTGGGCTGGGAATGTGGAGATCATCTTAATTCTGCCTCAAACTGTACCACTGAAGGTATAATCACCAGGTCTCTGGGCCTTGATTTCTTCAGTTTTCTTTCTTCCCTATTTGTATACTTTTATTTCCCTTTCTTGTCTTATTGCATTAGTTAGGATTTCTTGTATGATATTGAAAAGCAGTAATGAGAGAGTTCATCCCTGCCTTGTCCCTGATCTGAAAGGGAAAGCTTCTAGTATATCGCCATTAAGTATAATGTTAATTGTAGTTTTTTGTAAAAGTTCTTTATCAAGTTGGAGGCATTCTCCTCTATTCCTAGTTTGCTAAGAAGTTTTATCATGAATTGATGTTCAGTTTTCTCAAATGCTTTTTCTGTATCTATTGATATAATCATGTGATTTTTCTTTTTTAGACTGTTGGTGTGATAAATTATATTAATTGAATTTTTTTTAAGAGACAGGGTCTTGCTCTGTCACCAGACTGAAGTGCAGTGGCATGATCATAGCTCACTGCAGCCTTGAACTCAGGCTTAAGTGATCCTCCCACCTCAGCCTCCTGAGTGTCTAGTATTACAAGTGTGTTTCACCATGCCTGGCTATTTATTTTCTGTAGGGATGGAGAATCGATATGTTGCTCAGGCTGGTCTCAAACTCCTGACCTCAAGTGATCCTCTTGCCTCAGCCTCCTGAAGCTCTGGGATTACAGATATGAGCCACCATACTTGGACTACATTAATTTCATTTTTTATTTTTAAGACAGAATCTCAGTCCGTTGCCCAGGCTGGAGTGCAGTGGTGCAATCTCAGCTCACTGCAACTTCTGCCTCCTGGGTTCAAGCAGTTCATCTGCCTCAGCATCCCGAGTAGCTGGGATTGGAGGCATGTGCCACCACGCCTGGCTAATTTTTGTATTTATAGTAGAGATGGGGTTTCACCATGTTGGTCAGGCTGGTCTCAAACTCCTGACCTCAAGTAATCCGCCCTCCTTGCCCCACTTTGGGAAGTGCTGGGATTACAGGTGTAAGCCACCACACCTGGCCATACATTAATTGATTTTTGATTGCTGATCTAGCTTTGCATCCTGGAATAAAGCCCACTTGATTGTAGTGTGCAATTCTATGTATATATGATTGGATTCGAATTGCTAATATTTTGTTGAAGATTTTTTTCACCTATGTTCCTGAGAAGATTTCTTCAGTTTTAGGATAAGAAGTTTTGTACCAAATCAGCTTTATTGTCCTTTCTAATGCTAGAATTTTGTGAGTCTAGGAATGAGTTATTATTTCATTTTAAATACCTCACTGTGGTAGATACTAAATAAATATTTGTTAAGTTGAATGGAATCTGCTGACTTTATCTTTGGAATGTAGATGATCTGGTTTTATAATATTGAACTGTAACGAGATAGAAAACAACAGTGATGATTTTTGAGATTAAAAATAAAAAGGCATAAAATTCAAAGCCAGAGATATACGGTGGATTAGTTTGCTAAGCTGCCATAACGAAGTACCATGAGCTGGGTGGCCTAAACAACTGACATTTATCATCTCTTAGTTCTGGAGGGTAGAAGCCCGGCAAGAATGATTTCTTCTAGGAACTCTGAGGGAGAATGCATTGCTTGACTTTCTCCTGGCTTCTGGTGGTTTAAGGGCAGTCTTTGGTGCACCTTTGCTTCGGTTGCATTGCCCTAGTCTCTGCCTTCACCTTCATATGGTGGTGTGTGTGTATGTGTGTGTGTATGTCTAGGCCCAAATTTCCTTTTTATGAGTCCACCAGTGACAATGAACTAGGGGCCCACCCTATGCTAGTATGACCTCATCTTAACTAGCTACATCTGCAATGTCTATTTCTTCTCTCTCTCTCTCTTTTTTTGAAATGGAGTTTCACCCTTGTTGCCCAGGCTGGAGTGCAGTGGCGCAATCTCGCTCCATGCAACCTCTGCCTCCTGGGTTCAAGTGATTCTCCTATCTCAGCCTCCCAAGTAGCTGAGATTACAGGTGCTCGCCACCACACCCAGCTAATTTTTGTGTTCTTAGTAGAGATGGGGCTTCACTATGTTGGCTAGGCTGGTCTCGAACTCCTGACCTCAGGTGATCTGCCCACCTCAGCCTCCCAAAGTGCTAGGATTACAGGCATGAGCCACTGTACTCAGCTGCAACATCTATGTCCAAATAAGGTTGACTTCTGAAGTACTGGGGGGTTAGGACTGTAACATATGAATTTGGGGGACACAATTCAATTCGTAGCAGGTGGATTATTCTGTCCTTTCAGTGTAACTACCTGTCTATCCTTCCTTTCTTCTTTTCTTCCATTAAATGTTACTGTGCCATACAGGTGGATGGACAACAGACAGACAATGTTATGAGGAATTGTCTTTATAGAGAGAATGTTCACATTTCACCTAAGTGGCTACTTAATAGTTCACAGCTATTTGATTCTGCAGGTTACTTGTAGCTGGCATTGACTTCATACATGTCAACAGTTTGTTTCTGTGTCTTGTTTCTATGTCTTTCCATTTTTTCCCCTTATTGTTCCTCTTATCCTGTTCTTCCTAGCTCTGTTCTACCCCCTCAGACCCACTTAATTTGCCTTTCCCTGAACATTTCACAGTAGCTAGTTCTGCCACCAGATGGTGTGCAAGGATTAGGAAAACAATTGAAATATGTTGGTCAATGTCTTTTCAACATTTGATTTCAGGAAAAAGGCTGACATGACAGGCCTACCTGAGATTCTGAGATTGACAGCAGGCCCCAAATGACATTCTGAGATTGTGTAGATATCATTTTTTATATAAATTTTCCTCTCATTTATCACAGAAACCTGAGCCGGCAATCTTGAGGGAAAAAGAAACCTGTAACATTTGATGTATATATATAAATGAGAGACTTTGATCTCAGAACAGATTTGACAATACTATTAGGCTGAGATACGGAAGCAAGGTTCTTGGGTCAGAGGACCACTTCCTCAATAGGTAGTCTCAGAAGCCACAGAAAGGAGAAATCTCTTGAGCCAAGCAAAGCTGTAGAGTGTTAGTGTGATGAGGACTCCAGCCATCATCTGATTCAGCGGCCTCAAATGCGGCCTGCAGCCAAAGGGAGCTTGCAGACCATATCCACACACAGTGTGCTTTGTTTAGCTTGAACAAGGTTTTATTTTATTTTTTATTTATTTATTTTTTTGAGACAGAGTTTCGCTCTTTTGCCCAGGCTGGAGTGTAGTGGTGCGATCTCGGCTCACTGCAACCTCCGCCCCCTGGGTTCACGTGATTCTTCTGCCTCAGCCTCCCGAGTAGTTGGGATTATAGGCACCTGCCTATAACCATAGCCGGATAGTTTTTGTATTTTTAGTAGAGACAAGGTTTCGCCATGTTGGCCAGGCTGGTCTCGAACTCTTGACCTCAGGTGATCCACCTGCCTCAGCCTCCTAAAGTGCTGGGATTACAGGCAAGAGCCATGTCCAGCCTGAACAAGGTTTTATTATTACTAATTGACAACGTTAAGACAACCCCAATATTTCACCTAATCATCCAGATTTCAGGCTTTTGGGAAAAGATTGTGAAGACTCAGCAACAGTGATTGACATGTTTTTCTTGGCCACACTTGACTATGGCAGAGTTGCGGCTGTGTCTTTCGTTGGAGCTTGTGATTCATAGTTGCTGCTCTCTCCTCCACCCCCTATTGTATGATGCTGAACCTTTACCCTTGTTTAATATGTTACCTGCCTCTGCCCAGCCCGTGAAAGGCATCTGGGTATGTGACCTGGCTCTCCTATTTCTTGGATGAAGACATGAGGTCTGGAGAGAGAGACGAGGGGAGTTGGTTCAGGCCACACCTGCGTTCTGATCCACCCTAACTGGTGCTATGTCTGCACCTAGAAACCGGTGGGAAAAGAGTGGAAGTGATTCACCCTAGAGGAGTGATGCAGTACAAGTAAGGAATCAGCAGGGAAGGTGAAACTCAAAATCCAAAATTCTGCTGCTGCCACTCAATAGAAGTTAGAGGACCAGGCGCCGTGGCTCATGCCTGTAATCCCAGGACTTTGGGAGGCCAAGGTGGGTGGATCACCTGAGGTCAGGAGTTCGAGATCAGCCTGGCCAATGTGGTGAAGCCCAGTCTCTACTAAAACTACAAAAATTAGCTGGGCGCAGTGGTGGGCGCCTGTAATCCCAGCTACTCGGGGGGCTGAGGCGGGAGAATCGCTTGAACCCAGGACATTGGAGGATGCAGTGAGCTGAGATTGCACCACTGCACTCCAGCCTAGGTGACAAGAATGAAACTCCATCTCAAGAAAAAAAAAAAAAAAAAAAAAAAAAAAAAAAGGATGCTAGAAGAATACACATCCATAAGTGAAAAAATGGGGAACCGTGAAGTAAACACCTTGTAGGGAACTTGAATAAATACATAATCAGAAGACCATTGGTCAGCGTTCAAGCGAAAGAAAGGAACTCCAGATTACTCACCTCTAAGTACATCCCTGCTGTTTCTGGGATAAACTTATCATTTAAATAATAATAATGGAAAGGTGATTGATGAGACCAGGCGATTAAGGAGACAAGGCAAGTAAGTCAGCTAGACAGCAAATAGTTTGCTGTTTCCCAAGAATGTCCTTCTAGGTGCCTGTGAAATGGCTGTCAGAGGCTCTTCCCATCAGAACGTGGAAACTGTTAGAGAAATAAATAATGGGGTAGTAATGGGATGATTCTGAAAGGGGAAGCATAGGTTGTTTTTGCCTGCCTTGATGAAGATAAATGGGAGTATAAATGTGAGGTGCTGACCCCTGGATAATTTATTTTTTATTAATTAAATTTTTTTTTTTTTTTTTTTTTTTTGAGACAGAGTCTCTCTGTGTTGCCCAGGCTGGAGTGCAATGTTGCGATATTGGCTCACTGCATCCTCCACCTCCCGGGTTCAAGTGATTCTCCTGCCTCAGCCTCCCAAGTAGCTGGGATTACAGACGCCTGCCACCACGTCCAGCTAATTTTTGTATTTTTGGTAGAGACGGGCTTTTGCCATATTGGCCAGGTTGGTCTCGAACTCCTGACCTCAGGTGATCTGCCCGCCTCAGCCACCCAAAGTGCTGGGATTACAGGCATGAGCCACCGTGACCCGCCTGGGTAATTTATTAACGATTACAGACATTTACTGAATACTCATTCTTTGCCAGACTCTACACTATAGAGGTTGACATGTGTAATATCATTTCGTTCTCCCAGCATCACTGAGGTCCTTACCGTTGTTTTTCCTATTTTGTTGATGAGGAGACTGGAAAGATCAGGTAACTCTTTTACATCGACTTAACTCATAAATGACAGAGGCAGGATTTAAATACAAGCTATCAAGCTACTGATTACCAAAGTTTTCCCACTTAACCAAGCTACTCCACTGCCTCCCAGCACCCTCTGCCTGACCTAGTGATAAATGCCCAGTGGGCCCTGGACAAAATCCGAAAGCAGTGATTGAGCTATACCATTTTGGCTGGATGGCATGCAACAAGCTTGAAAAAGCTAACATTTAAATTTGTGGAATGTAACAAATTTGTTTCAAAAGGTAACTAAAATAGAAGACCGGCAGATGTCAGTGAATCTTCATCCTAAGAACATGTGTAAAAGATATCTGGGAAACTTCCATCTGGCAAATCTTATTTCTAACCAGAGCATGCTGGTAAAATCTATACTAAGGGTACATCACGAAAGACTTCAGCAGATGGCCTTTTTAAATTAATTTTTTTTTTTTTTAAATTTTTGAGACAGAGTTTCACTCTTGTTGCCCAGGCTGGAGTGCATTGCTGCAATCTTGGCTCTTCGCAACCTCTGCCTCCCAGGTTCAAGCGATTCTCCTGCCTCAGCCTGAGTAGCTGGGATTACAGGCATGAGCCATCACGCCCGGCTAATTTTATATTTTTAGTATAGATGGGGTTTCCACATGTTGGTCAGGCTGTTCTCAAACTCCTGACCTCAGGTGATCCGCCCACCTTGGAAGTGGTGGGATTACCGGTGTGAGCCACCGCGCCCTGCTTGCAGATGGCCTTTCTAGGGAGAAGGCAGCTTGGCTTGTGGAAGAGGGAACTGGATTTGGCTGGAGCCCTTTGAGAAGGTGAATATGCCATGCTGCTGAAGAAACAGTGAACATCCTTCCTTTCCACCTTCAGAAAGCCCCTCTGATGGGGGTTCAGACGCAAGGGAGAGGGTTGAGAGGGAGTAGCCTTGGAAAGATAGTCTTGTGGCTTTCAGAGTGCGCTTAGAGGAAGGGCATCAGGATAATTGTTTTAAAGGCTCATCCCGACATGCAAAGGTAAACCGTGGAGCCCTGGAGGAATGAGTGTTCAGATGAGTCGTGTGTAACATTTTTATAATTGATCTAGCAGAAAGAAGAGGGCAGCTGGGTCTCTTGGTTTGCAGATGCTATTAGGCGCTTCTGGCCAGAGAACTGTTAAACCTGTCAGGATAAAGCTGCCAGAAGATGTGGCAAATACAAGTGCTAATTGAGTTTATCGTGTCTGGACAAAAGTAATTCAAGTTGTAAGTTTCTGATACCCAATAAAACCCTGAGCTTTTTAAAGGAGGGCTTTCTCGAGAAAACCATAGGAGAGACTGACTCCTGGATAATTTATTTTATTTTATATTTTATTTGGTTTTATTTTTTTGAGACGGAGTGCCTCTGTGTCGCACAGACTGGAGTGCAGTGGTGCGATAGTCTTAGTGTTATAGGGGTTAGTTATAGGGGTTAGTGTTCTCTAACCCTTATAGAAAAGCCAAAGTACTTCTCCACCCAGAATATTAATAGAGGGCTAGTTGCTATTTCTCAAAATTTAAGAGTTCCACCAATATGTGAGTCCTCATTCCGAACAAGAAATGGAGTTAGGCATGATTCAGGAAGAAGAATGCAAAATGTTAAGGGAATTAAGAAACCTATGGTAGGAAAAAAAGTTCAAGAGGTGAAACCTCTTTAATCCAAAGGTGATAGCTGAGGATCATATGTAGCAACTTACTAAAAGACAAAGGATAAACACAGAATCAGTAAAAACTATCAATCCTTTCTACTTAAAACTTGTAGACTGAACACAGTGGCTCACGTCTGTAATCCCAGCACTTTGGGAGGCCAAGGCGGGAGGATCACCTGAGGTCAGGAGTCGAGACGAGTCTGGCCAACATGGTGAAACACCATCTTAAAAACAAAACAAAACAAAAAAATGTATTAGGTGGTGGTGGGAAAAGGGGAGATGCTGGTCAAAGGGTACAAAGTTTTAGTTAGGTTGAATAGGTTCTGGGGATTTAATGTACATCTTGGTGACTGTAGTTAATAATAATGTATTATATACTTGAGCATGCCTCACAGATCATCCCATCACCTAGGTATTAAGCCCAGCATCCATTAGCTATTCTTCTGGATGCTCTCCCTCCTCCCACCCCCACTCCCCATTGTTCCCCCCATGTGTCCATGTGTTCTCATCATTCAGCTCCCACTTCTAAGTGAGAACATGCAGTACTTGGTTTTTTGTTTCTGCATTCGTTTGCTGAGGATAATGGCTTCCAGCTCCACTATGTCCCTGCAAAGGACATAATCTCATTCCTTTTTATGGCTGCATAGTATTCCATGCTGTGTACGTACCACATTTTCTTAGTCCAGTCTGTCATGGATGGGCATTTAGGTTGACTCCATGTCTTTGCTATCGTGAATGGTGCTGCAATGAATGTACACAGGCATGTATCTTTATAATATAATGATTTATATTCCTTTGGATATATACCCAGTAATGGAGTTGATCAATCAAATGGTATTTCTGCCTGTAGGACTTTGAGGGATTGCAACACTGTCTTCCATAATGTTTGAACTAATTTACACCCCCACCAACAGTGTAAAAGTGTTCCTTTTTCTTCACAACCTCATCAGCATCTGTTGGTTTTTGACTTTTTAGTAATGACCATTCTGACTGGTGTGAGGTGGTATCTCATTGTAATTTTGATTTGCTTTTCTCGAATGATTAGTGATGTTGAGCTTTTTTTTTTTTCATGTTTGTTGGCTGCATGTATGTCTTCTTTTAAACAAGTGTCTGTTCATGTCCTTTGCCCACTTTTTAGTGGTTTTTTTTTTCTTGTAAATTTGTTTAAGTTCCTTGTAGATGCTGGATATTAGACCTTTGTCAGATGAATAGATTGCAGAAATTTTCTCCCATTCTGTAGGATGTCTGTCTACTCTGATGACAGTTTCTTTTGCTGTGCAGAAACTCTTTAAGTAGATCCGACTTGTCAATTTTTGCTTTTGTTTTAATTGCCTTTGGCATTTTCGTCATGAAATCTGCTCATGACTATGTCCTGAATGGTATTGCCTAGCTTTTCTTCTATGGTTTCTGTAGTTTTGGTTTTACATTTAAGTATTTATCCATCTTGAGTTGATTTTTTTATATGGTATAAGGAAGGAGCACAGTTTCAATCTTCTGCATATGGCTAGTCAGTTCTCCCAGCACCATTTATTAAATAGGAAGTCCTTTCCTCATTGCTTATTTTTGTCAGGTTTGTCGAAGATCAGATGGTTGTAAGTGTGAGGTCTTACTTCTGAGTTTTCTATTCTGTTCCATGGTCAACGTGTCTGTTCTTGTACCAGTGCTATGCTGTTTTGGTTACTGTAGTCTTGTAACATAGTTTGAAGTAGTATAGTAGCCTCAAAGTAGTAGCCTTGTAGTATAGTTTGGGTAGCGTAATGCCTCCAGCTTTGTTCTTTTTGCTTAGGATTGTCTTGGCTATTTGGGCTCTTTTCGGGTTCCATATGAATTTTAAAATATTTTTTTCTAATTCTGTGAATAATGTCAATGGTAGTTTAATGGGAATAGCATTGAATCTGTATATTGCTTTGTGCAATATGGTCATTTTCATGATATTGATACTTTCTGTCCAATGTTTTTCCATTTGTTTGTGTCATCTCTGATTTCTTTGAGTGGTGGTTTTTGTTAGCTGTATTCTTAGGTATTTTATTCCTTTTGTGGCAATTGTGAAAGGGAATCCATTCATGAGTTGGCCCTTGGCTTGCCTGCTGCTGGTGTATAGGAATGCTAGTGATTTTTGCGCATTCATTTTTGTATCCTGAGACTTTGCTAAAGTTGCTTATTAGCTTAAGATGCTTTCAGGTTGAGATGATAAGATTTTCTAAATATAGGATCATGTCATCTGCAAATAAAGATAGTTTGACTTCCTCTCTTCCTATCTGAATATGCTTTATTTCTTTCTCTTGCTTGATTGCCCTGACCAGAACTTCCAATACTATGTGGAATAAGAGTAGTGAGAGAGAGCATCCTTATCTTGTGCTGGTTTTCAAGAAGAATGCTTCCAGCTTTTGCCCGTTCAGTATGATATTGGCTTTTGTCACAAATGGCTCTTATTATTTTGAGGTATGTTCCTTCAATATCTAGTTTATTGAGAGTTTTTAACATGAAGGGATGTTGAATTTTATCGAAGGGCTTTTCTGCATCTATTGAGATAATCATGTGATTTTTGTCTTCATATCTGTTTATGTGATGAATCACATTTATTGATCTGTGTATGCTGAACGAACCTTGCATCCTGGGGATGAAGCCAACTTGATCATGGTGGATAAGCTTTTTGATGTGCTGCTGGATTTGGTTTGCCAGTATTTTGTTGAGGGTTTTTGCATTGATGTTCATCAAGGATATTGGCCTGAAGTGTTTTTTTTGTTGTTGTTGTTGTATCTCTGCCAGATTTTGGTTTTAAGATGATGTTGGCCTCATGAATGAGTTAGGAGAAGTCCCTCCTTTTCAGTGTTCTGGAATATTTTCAGTAGGAACAGTCCCAGTTCTTTGTACCTCTGGTAGAATTCAGCTGTGAATTCATCTGATCCTGGGCTTTTCTTGGTTGGTAGGCTGTTTGTTACTGTCTCAACTTCAGAACAAGTTACTGGTCTATTGGTCTATTCAGGGATCAAATTTCTTTCTTGTTCAGTCTTGGGAGGGTGTATGTGTCTAGGAATTTATCCATCTCTTCTAGATTTTCTAGTTTATGTGTATAGAGGTGTTTTTGTGTTCTATGATGGTTAGTTGTATTTCTGTGGGGTCAGTGATAATATCCCTCTTATCATTTCTGATTGTGATTAACTGAATCTTGAAAGTAGATCTTAAATGTTGTCACAACACGCACACACAGATTTTAACTATGTGAGGTGATGGATATGCTAATTAGCTTGATTGTGGTAATCACTTTATAATGTATATGTATAAAAATCACATTTTATACCATAAATATATACTATCTTTCAGGACATATATTAAAGTGTATTACTCCACGTACAGGCCAGTAGACTCATGACATCCTTATTCTATGAACCTGTACAGGCTGAAAAAAAAACTGTATTAGGTAAAATCAAACGATTGCTGGGTGCGGTGGTCGTGCCTGTAATCTCAGCACTTTGGGAGACCAAGGCAGGTGAATCACTTGAGGTCAGGAGTTTGAGACCAGCCTGGCCAACATGGCAAAACCTCATCTCTACTGAAAATACAAAAAAAATTAGCCAGGCGTGGTGGCAGGTGCCTGTAATCCCAGCTACTCAGGAGGCTGAGGTAGGAGAATTGCTTGAACCTGGAAGTGGAGGTTGCAGTGTGCTGAGATCATGCCATTGCACTCCAGCCTGGGCAACAGAGCAAGACTCTGTCTCAAAAAAAAAAAAAAAAAAAAAAGACTGGAGGCAATTTCTTTTCTTTGTATTTTTAGTCTTTGCATGTGTCAAAATGTCATGTCTCTTGATTGATAATTTGGCTGGATGTAGACTTCTCATCTTTCAGCATCTATTATTGCAGGTTCTGGTTTCTGATCCATTGCATGTAAACTGTCTTCCTGGAATCTCAGGCTACTCTCTTTGTCATGGTTGTTCTGAAGTTTCATGTTGATGTGTTTCTAAAATTCATTGTGCTGCACACTTGATGAGCTTTTTAAAATCTGAAGTCTCATCTACTTAGTTCTGGAAAAAATTTTGAATTCTTTCTTTGGTATTTTCTTCCTCTCCATTATCTGTGCTCCATCTTTCTAGATATCATTACACCTTCTTGTTCGATTGCCTATATTTTATTTATTTATTTTTTATTTTATTATTATTATTTTTAAGATAGAGTCTTGCACTATCACCTAGGCTGAAGTGGAGTGGCATGATCACGGCTCACTGCAACCACTGCCTCCCAGGCTTAAGCAATCCTCCTACCTCAACCTGAGTAGCTGGGACCATAGGCATGTGCCACCATGCCTGGCTTTTTTTTTTTTGAGACAGATTTTGTCATGTTGACCCAGGCTGGCCTTGAACTCCTGGTCTCAAGTGATCCACCCACCTTGGCCTCTCAAAGTGCCAGGATTGTAGGCATGAGTCACCACACCCAGCACCCCCTCTGTAGTTTTATATATTCCATTAATTTCCCATCTATTAAAAATTATTTTTGAAGGATGGGATCTCACTATATTTTCCAGCCTGGCCTTGAATTCCTGGGCTCAAGTGATCCTCCTGCTTCAGCCTCTGGAGTAGCTGGGACTACAGGCATTCCACTGTGCCCAGCTTACATCTATTGTTTGAGGGGGTCCAATTTATTGGAGATACCTTTGACTTTATTTTGGTTATCATAGTTTTTGACTTTTAAGAACTTTTTCTTATCTCTTTTTAAAAAAGAAAACTCTGTTTTATTAACATAGGAACATCATCTTTTAACCATCTCTGAGTATATTGTGTGTGTGTGTGTGTTTGTATATAGCAATTTGTTCAGCTCTGTGATTTGTTACTGTATCTGGTGGGTTTTTTTTTTTTTTCTATTTGTTCTTTTCTGTCTCTTTCTTGTCACAGGCTGTTTTCAAATGCCTGGGACTCTTGTCATCTACTCATATTTAGAAGCAAGGTGCTTAAATGCTGACAGGCAGTTCTGAGGGCATAGACAGGTTGACTGGAGTCTTCATTGTTAGAACCTAAGGTCTTTTCTCTGCCATTTAGTGGCTTCAGGGAAGAATCATTCAGTCTCTTGAATTAAGAGATGGATTTTTCTGTACAACAAAGCTAGAGATGGAGGTTCAGAAACCTTACATATATAGCTTTAGGTTTAGGATCCAGGAGGATTACAGACATCTGTAAATCTCTCTTTCTCTCTCTCTCTCTTTTTTTTTTTTTGAGACAGAGTCTTGCTCTGTCACCCAGGCTGGAGTGCAGTGGGGCAACCTTGGCTCACTGCAACCTCTGCCTTCCAGGTTCAAGCAATTCTCCTGCCTCAGCCTCCCAAGTAGCTGGGATTACAGGCATGTGCCACCATGCCCAGCTAATTTTTGTATTTTTAGTAGAGTTGAGGTGTCACCATGTTGGCCAGACTGATCTTGAATTCCTTACCTCAGGGGATCTGCCCGCCTTGGTCTCCCAAAGTGCTGGGGTTATAGGTGTGAACCACTGCACCCAGCCAAGTATCTCTTCTTAGGGGCGAAGATGATGTAAATCCTTTGAGTGGGGATGTAAGCCTTAAGTATATAAGAACTGTGGCAATCCAGCCTGGTGCAGTGGCTCATGCCTGTAATCCCAGCACTTTGAGAGGCCCAGGTGGGTGGATCACTTGAGGTCAGGAGTTCGAGACCAGCCTGGCCAATGTGGTGAAACCCTATCTCTATTAAAAATACAAAAATGAGCCAGGCATGGTGGCACATGTCTATAATCCCAGCTACTCGGGAGGCTAAGGCACGGCACGAGGATCACTTGAACCCGGGAGGTGGAGGTTGCAGCGAGCCAAGATCACACCACTGTGCTCCAGCCTGGGTGACAGAGTGAGACTCCATCTTGAAAAAAAGAACTGTGGCATTTACACTGGAGCTTCTCAGATTAGGTAATGCCCTGCTTTGTGTGAACAGTGTCAGCAGCCCTGCTTGGGAGGCTACTGCCTCTGGGGGCCAGAGCAAGCTGTGCTAAGAGGTTCTCCAACTGCATGGAGTTCCTAAATTTCTGTACCCTTGGATAAAGCAATTGGAAACTTATTGTGTGGTATAGTTTGTGTGTGTGTGTGTGTGTGTGTGTGTGTGTTGCATATGCATGTGCATTTTCACTTAACTGTAGTCCCTAGAAATCTGCATGTGGCACATGTCAGTTACTCGACAGGGAGACTTTCAGCCGTTCTCCCTTCTTTCAGAACTCTGCCTTATCCCTTGTATTCTAGGGACATGATGCCCCCAAGTGTTGATCTCAGGCATTCTCTGGGGAGACATATCTGGTTTGTCTTGGGAATTCACCCTTTCAGTGACAACTTCCCCTATTTTGCCAACTCTGTCATCTCATTTCTGTCTCTATCTTCCAAAGTTTGGTTGAAGATTTCTGTCAACCTTCTTAGCTCAGGAACACCTTTCTCCCTTAAATGAAGACATATGCCTTTGCACACTCTGAAGGGTTAAGACCCAGGAGTGTTACAGATGTCTACAAATATTTCTTCTTGTATTCATCCGTCCTTGCATTGCTGTAAAGAAATACCCGAGACTGGGTAATTTATAAAGAAAACAGGTTTAATTGGCCCACGGTTCTGAAGGCCGTACAGGAAGCATAGTGGCTTCTGCTTCTGGGGAGGCGTGAGGAAACTTACAATCATGGTTGAAGGCAAAGGGGCAGCAGCACCTCATATGGCTGAAGCAGGAAGGAGAGGGGGGAGTTGCCACACACTTTTAAACAACCAGATCTCACAATAACTCACTCACTGACTCTCATGAGAACAGCATCAAGGAGATGGTGCTAACCCATTCATGAGAACTCTAGATCCTCATGATCCAGTCACCTCCCACTAGGCCCCGTCTCCAACACTGGGGATTGCAATTCGACATGAGTTTAGTGGGGACACAGATCCAAACCATAACACTTTTTTTTTTTTTTTTTTTCGAGACAGGGTCTCACTTTGTCACCCAGGCTGGAGGGCAGTGGCATGATTTCAGCTCACTGCAGCCTCCACCCCCAGGGTTCAAGTGATCCTCCTGCCGTAGTCCCTCAAGTAGTTGGGACTACAACTGCACCACCATGCCTGGCTAATTTTTGTATCTTTGGTAGAGATTATGGGGTTTCACCATGTTGCCCAGGCTGGTTTTGAACTCTTGAACTCAAATGATCTGTTCACCTTGGCCTTCCAAAGTGCTAGAATTATAGGCATGAGCCACCACACCTGGCCTTCTTCTTCTTCTTTTTTTTTTTTTTTTAAATTTAATACTTTTTTTTGTAGTGACACAGAGTCTTACTATGTTGCCCAGGCTAGTCTTGAACTCCTGACCTCAAGCAATCTTCCTGTCTCAGCTTCCCAAAGTGCTGGGGTTACATGCAGGAACCACCATAAAACAATCCAGGGATTGTTTTATTATGTTGATTACAATCTACTAAATTTGTTTTGTAACTCACTGGATTGCACCTGTTGTAAAAACAATGCTCTAGTTAATGTGAATGAAACCTAAACTGCAGGTTCACACTTTCCTGCCCTTTTACTTTCTTTAGTTTATTGCCAGAATTAAATGACATTGCTTTGAAATTAGAGAAAAACAGTTATTAGGGCTCCTCCATCTTAACAAGGCAACAATGATCATTTTTAAATGATCCTTACCTATTACTGTTTTCCCTATGTATATGTAATTGTCATCTTAGTTGTGTAGCTAGGAGATACTTTGGTTACACAGTACATACATTTCTTAAGACTTAATTTTTTTAGAGCAGTATTAAGTTCACGACAAAATTGAGTGGAAGGTACTAGATATCTCATATAGCTCCTGCCCCAACACATGTGGAGGCTCTCCCGTTATCAACGTCCCCCACCGGAGTGGTACACCTGTTGCAACTGATGAGCCTATACCGACTCCTCTCTGTAGTTAATTTATTTTTTGTTTTGTAATTTCAACTTTTATTTTAGATTCAGGGAGTACAGTGTGAGCTTGTTACATGTAGAGTTCATTGTTGGTGTTGGACATTCTATCGGTTTGGACAAATTTATAATGACATGAATCCTCCATTATAGTATCATACTAAGTATTTGCACTCCCGTAAAATCCTCTGTCCTCCACCTGTTCATCCCTCCCCGACACACTGCCACAACCACTGGCAGCCACACAGTCTGCAATTCTTTTTGCCATTACTACAGGGTCACCTGAGTAGTGTACTATCTCTTTGAGCTAAAGTTTTATTTGTTGAAAGAACTTTGGCATTTACTTAGTATTAGACCTTCAGATAGAATGTTGACTGATTTTTATTGAACTCATGGATATTCTTTTTATTAAGCACCTTTTTTCTAACTACAGAATCATACATATGAATTTTGGAAAATACAGACAAGTACAAAGAAGAAAATAACATTTACAATTTCACTGTTGTAAGATAACCACTGTAACAATTTAGTGTATTTCTTTCATGTAACTTTTTTTGCAAGAATACTTTTACATTTTTGCTCTACTACACACACAATATAATCTTTTTTATTTTTATTTTTTTGAGATGGAGTTTTGGTCTTATTGCCCAGCCTGGAGTGCAGTGGCGTGATCTCATCTCACTGCAGCCTCTGCCTCCCGGGTTCAAGCAATTCTCCTGCCTCAGCCTCCTGAGTAGCTGGGATTACAGGCACCTGCCACCACACGTGGCTAATTTTTTGTATTTTTAGTAGAGATAGAGTTTCGTCATGTTGGCCAGGCTGGTCTCGAACTCCTGACCTCAAGTGATCCGCCCACCTCGGCCTCCCAAAGTGCTGGCATTACAGGTATGAGCCATCGCGCCTCGCCATCTTTTTAAAACAACATTGTATCATAAGCATTCTTACTTTGTTGAAATTATTTAGTAAATATCATTTAAACTCTATTATTGGATATTTAGGCATTTTTTAGTTTGTTTTTGTATGCTAATATAAAGAAGTGTAGTAAACATCTAATGCCTCAATATTTGTCTGCATTTTAGGGCACATTCTTAAGAAATATTTTATTTATTTATTTATTTATTTATTTATTTATTTATTTATTTATTTATTTATTTATTATTATTTTGGTAGAGATACAGTCTCCGTATGTCGCCCAAGCTGGTCTTGAACTCCTGGGCCCAAGTGATCTTCCCGCCTTGGCCTCCCAAAGTGTTGGGATTACAAGCATGAGCCACCACACCTGGCCAAAGACAGATTTTAAAAGCAGAATTACTGAGACCGAAGATACGGGCACTTCTCTCGACACTTACTGCTGAGTCACTTTTCAGGAGAGTTGGAGGTCTGGGCGGGGAGTGATTGTTTTTTAAAGATGAGAGAGACTTGGGTTATTCAGCATTTGCAGGTGAGGGGCACAGCCTGGCAGTGGGGGAGTGACGATGCCGTGCTCTCCAAGAGGTAGGTGAGGGTTGAAAGCCAGGATGTGAGAAGCGTTTTGCTCTCTGATGCAGGAAGAAAATACATCGTGTTGGGGAGTGGGTGTGACGAGTCTGTGCACACAGTGATACAAGTGTGGGAGGAGCCAAAGGAGTCCCCAGAATGACTTTTATCCTCTCAGAGTCAGGGAGTGAGGATGGAGACTGGGAATATGGGGGCATGGTGGTGATATGAAATGACCCACGTGGGGGATCAAAGGGGAAGATGCTTGGAAGTCCTTTGCATTGAGAGGTACGTGGAGGGTCTCCGAGTACCACAGGAGATTCAGCCGAGCTTGGTCATCAGACCTTAACAGTGGCACTAATTTGCAAAGCCCTGTTTGGTTTTCCTCAGGGGTGTCTAGTGACCTCCATGTAGAAGTAAAGGTGAGGGTGGATGGGCTGATTGGGTTTGGGAATTTGCAGAGTGGTTGTAGATGCAGGAAAAAGGACTGAGGAAGTGAAGATCAGAGCAGTGGCATTAAGTGATGTGTCATTATCTGGGCCACCGGACGACGGCCTCTCAGGTTGATGGAACCTGTGTTAGAGCACAGATTGCTGTAAATAAGGTGGTAATAGCCCCTATATGTAGTGTAACAGCCTTCAGAACCATGGGCCAATCACAGCCTGAGTATTTGTCTGAGCAGCTCAGGTCCTGAGATAGGAGCTAGTCCTGAAAGGCTGGTGTTTGGAGTGTGATAATGCTGGGGACAGGGCAAGGTCTCTCTTCTTAGGAGCTGGCTGTGGGTCCATTTCATGGATTCAGGTCAAGAGCAGGGAGATGTGAACCAAAGCTGCTACTGGAAGCCTTCAGGGTTCCTCTTCGCCTAGAAGGAAAATGCCGACACCGGCCAGAGCGCGGACTCAGCAGACTGGTGCTGCTCCGCTCCGTGCTTCCCTCAGAGGACTACCAGTGTCCCCCAGAACATGCTTCAGAAAGAGATTAGAAAACGCCCAGAGAAGTTTGCGTTCTGAGTCTAAATGAGAATTTGGGGCTATGCCCAATTAGGTCAAGGATTGCTCTAGTAGACACTCTGAGGACAAAGAAAGCTGGAATCACCTGATGTCTTTGGGTTTGAAGGATAATCTGTTAACAAGTGAGACCTCTCAAGATGGCGGCTGACAGAAGTTGCCCCTTTGGAGGTGGGGATGGAGGTCTTGGTGGGACCAGCTGCCCACTTGGTGCCAAGCATGTGAGTCAAGTGTAAGAAGTCAGCACGCCTCATTGGATGTTACAGCTGTTGCTGAAGTTGGTGTCTCTTGGGAGAGTCCCTCCATTGTTCCTTTTGTCCCAACAATATTATTGAAAGGGAATGCTGGAGTGTTGTTTTCCGAAGTCAGATGCACTTGTTTATGACATCTACTTGCATTTAAGTTGGCTCTTGGCAAATACTGAAAAAGTCTTCCCATGCCTTTTTTTCTGCTCTCAAGCGAATACTAATCAAAAATGGTATTTTTTTAAATTAACCTTTTGAAGAGTATTATTCAAATATGCCCTGAATGACTAAACTGATAAATTGGATAAAATTAATTGCTGGAGGTGATGAACTCTTGTGAATCATTACAATTCATTCTTCCAGTTTGTTCAAGCTACCTCATTAAATCTGGAGAGGTGACAGACGCGACAACACAAGCCCAGTTCTCAAGCAGAGCAGAACTTGAGAGGGCTAAATCTCCAAACACTGCCTCAGGCAATGCAATTATTGGATAAGTTTGAATCTATTGCTGTTTTTGAGTTTGGAATGCATATTTGCATTTTATATGGGCTTAATGGATGTATTATTTTCCTGATCATCCTTTCTCCTTGAATTTGTTGTTAGAATGAAACATTGCTCTTTGTTTGTTGTTCTACATTGTTGATTCTTGTTTAAGAAGACAGGCATCTGATCCTGAGATAAGTTTGCACTACAGACCAACTAGAAAAGCATCCATTATTAAACCCAGCAATAGTTACACCTCTCAATAGAACTTCCAACGTTGATCTAGGTGCCTGGGATTAAAAGTAACATTTAGCCTATGGAGAATTCCCAGAGGATGCTCAACGATGATGATTATGAGATCTGAAAATACAACCAATAAAGAGAAGACATAAAACCTGGCTTATTTTGTCTGGAAGGAAAAGGCTGAAAGAAGACTTAATGGCGGCTGGGTGCAGTGGCTCACGCCTGTAATCCCAGCACTTTGGGAGGCCGAGGTGGGCCAATCACATGGGGTCAGGAGTTCAAGACCAGCCTGGCCAACATGGTGAAACCCCGTCTCTACTAAAAATACAAAAATTAGCTGGGCGTGGTGATGGGTGCCTGTAATCCCAGTCACTCCAGGGGCCTGAGGCAAGAGGATCACTTGAGCCTAGAAAGAGGAAGTTGCAGTGATCCAAGATTGTGCCACTGCCCTCTAGCCTGGGTGACAGAGTGAGACTCTGTCTCAAAAAAAAAAAAAAAAAAAAAGACTTAAATCCATGAAGTCAGTTACTCTTCCAAAGATACTTGATACATTCTCCTTTTATATAATCTATGGATAAAATCAGGGAAAACTGGTTTAAATTATAACAAGAGATTTAGGTTAGATGGCAGAAGAAAAATTTCAAGGAGGAAATGCAAGAGAACACCAGGCAAATGTGTGGACTTCATTTTCCCAGTAAAAACGGAACTGTTCACTAGGCATTGGATTGAATAATCTTACTCACCGTGATGATGCAATGCTGAGCCTTATTCTCTTGTGATCATATAACCATTCTATTTTATGCTCTTAGAATGTCAGTCACTTTTATGATCTCTTCTTGGAAGCAAAAATACCCTTCTCAATACAATTCTCAGAAGGTAGTGTTTGATTATTGAATTTGATTATTATTATTTATTATTTTAGATAGATATGGAGTCTTGCTATGTTTCCCAGGCTACTCTCAAACTCCTGGGCTCAAGCAATCCTCCTTCCTCAGCCTTCCAAAGTGCCAGGATTACAGGTGTGAGGCACCACACCTGGCCAAGATTGTTGAATTGTTTATACCTGTGTTATAGTGAAACAGATCAAAAAAAAAAAAAATGCTGTGTTAAAATTCCAGACTGAAGGTGATTTTTCTTAAAGCTGCTGATGAGGAGGGTTTTTAAATTGGTTTCTCATCACCTGTGATGTCTTGGACCTCATATCATTATTATGATGGATGTTTCTTTTCTAAGATTACCTATTCACTATTCACAATAGAAAGTGAATAGAAAGACATGGACCCACCCATCAATGGTGGAATGGATAAAGAAAACATGGTAATGTACGTATATATCACGGAATACTATGCAGCCTAAAAAAGAACAAAATCACGTCCTTTGCAGCAACATGGATGCAGCTGGAGGCCATTATCCTAAGGGAATTAACACAGTAACAGAAAATCAAATATTGCATGTTCTCACAAGCAGGAGCTAAACACTGGATACGTATGAACATAAAGATGGTAGCAATACACACTGGGGACTTCCAAAAGGGGAAAAAAGGGAGTGGGGCAAGGGCTAAGAAACTAACTTAAGCTGGTTGACAGGTTCAGTTGTACCCGAAACTTCAGCATCACACAATATACCCATGTAACAAATGCACACATGTACTCCCTGAATCTAACACAGAAATTGAAATTATTAAAAAAGTAATTTGTAGTTACCAGAAAAAAAAAAAGATGAATTATTAAGAACCTCAAGCTGGGCATGGTGGTTCATGCCTGTAATCACAACACTCTGGGAGATGGAGGCGGGACGATCACTTGAGCCTAGGAGTTTGAGACCAGTCTGGGCAACATAGGGAGACCTCGTTTCTACAACAAAATTTAAAAAGTATTAGCTGGGCATGGTGGCACACGCCTGTAATCCCAGAACTTTGGCAGGCCAAGGCAGGGGGAATCACTTGAACCTGGGAGGTTGAGGCTGCAGTGAGCTATGATCATGCCACTGCACTCCAAAAGAAGACCTCATATTCTGTAGACTTGAGTTTAAGACCAGTCTGGACAACATAGGGAGACCTCTCTACAAAAAAAAAAAAAATATATATATATATATATATATAAAATTATTTATATATAATAAATAACATATATATATTAGCCAGGCATGGTGGTGCATGCCTTTGGTCCCAGCTACTGGGGAGGCTGAGGTGGGAGAATCGCCTGAGCCTGGGAGGTTGAGGCTGCAGTGAGTTATAGTCATGCCACTACACTTCAAAAGAAGACCTAAAATTCGGTGGGCGGGGGGGGTGGGCGGGCAGTTAGGGGAAGATCTGAGTAAAAAGCATGATTTCATTTGACCCTCAGATATCACCACCTAGTGAGTTGTAATGGTTTATGTCATGACATTTAGGCCTCAGCCTTTTCAATAGAGTTGAATCTGGTTGTTTTTTTTTTTTTTTTTTTTTTTTTTTTTTTTTTTTGAGACAGAGTTTCGCTCTTGTTGCCTAGGCTGGAGTGCAATGGAGTGATCTCAGCTCACTGTAACCTCTGCCTCCCAGATTCAAGCAATTCTCTTGCCTCAGCCTCCAAGTAGCTGGGACTACAGGCATGCGCTGCCACACCTGGCTAATTTTGTATTTTTAGTAGAGACGGGGTTTCTCCGTGTTGGTCAGGCTGGTCTCGAACTCCTGACCTCAGGTGATCCACCCACCTCGGCCTCCCAAAGTGCTGGGATTATGGTCGTGAGCCACCGCACCCAGCCTGAAGTTTAAGCTTTTATCTGTAAAATGTTTTCTTAAAATCTAATAATTTTTTGTTCCCAGTATATATAATTTCCTTCATTATATAATTAACCGAAACAATGCACTTTATTTTTTAAAAACAAAACAACTGAACAAAATAAATTATGATTCTAAACCTGATCTTCTGATACCGTGGATTGAGAACGCTTAATTCTCATAAAATAAAGATTAGGCCATCTGACAATTTCCAAAAATTAAATATACCATACCTGCAAGGGTTTTTAAAAATTTCTTTTTAAGAAAACATTCTACCAAAGCCTTAAAAAATTTAGTGATGGTGTCTCACTGTGTTGCCCAGGCTTGTCGCAAACTCTTGGGCTCAAGTGATTATCCCGCCTTGGCCTCCCAAAGTGCTGGGATTACAGGTGTGAGCCACCAAGTGCTGTACCTTCCAAGGTTTTGAAGTAAATTTCCAGATGTTCTAATGTCTTCTGCATATTTAAACCTTTTAAAATTCATCACCATCATTTCAAATACACATTTTGAAACTTATTTGAAAATAAAATCAGGTTGTTTCCTGGTGTAGCCAATACACTGTCTAAATTGTTAGGAGTCTATGGTGATGCCAAAGACAATTGCAACTTGAGATGGTTGATTCTGAAGCTCTCAGCCAAGTAACATGCAAAGTGGAGAAAAGAGCTTACATTTAAGGCTGGATGCAGTGGCTCATGCCTGCGATTCCAGCATTTTGGGAGGCTGAGATGGGCGGATCACCTGACACCAGAAGTTCGAGACCAGCCTGTCCAACATGGTGAAACCCCGACTTTACTAAAAACACAAAAAAATTAGCTGAGCATGGTGGTATGCACATGTAATCTCAGTTACTTGGGAGACTGAGGCATGAAAATCGTTTGAACCTGGGAGGTGGAAGTTGCAGTGAGTCGAGATCATGCCACTGCACTCCAGCCTGAGTGACAAAGCAAGACTCTGTCTCAAAAAAAAAAAAAAAAAAAAAAAAAAAGCTTACATTTAAGACAGCGTCTCACTTTCTCTTGCCCCTTGCTTCAGCCTCACTTCCTTTTCTTCTCCCCTTTATTTCTATGTTATCATTATGTTTCCATAGTTAAATATGGTGCTGGAATGTAATTTGTAAAGTAAACCCTTCTATTGCCTTAACATTTTTTTTCGTCTTGTAAAGGAAGAAATTAATGTTTTAAAAACAGAAGTACTACTACTTTCTTGATGTATTTTTCCCTATATGTGTTTATAACACTTAAAAAGAATTAAAATAAGGCCATGTGCGGTGGCTCATGCCTGTAATCCCAGCATTTTGGGAGGCTGAGGCAGGGTGATCACCTGAGGTCAGGAGTTCGAGACCAGCCTGGCCAACATGGTGAAACCCCGTCTCTACTAAAAATACAAAAATTAGCTGGGCATGGAGGTGGGGGCGCCTGTAATTCCAGCTACTCAGGAGGCTTTGCAGGAGCATTGCTTGAACCCAGGAGGTGGAGGTTGCAGTGAGCCGAGATTGCGCCACTGCACTCCAGCCTGGGCAGCAGAGCGAGACTCTATCTCCATCTTAAAAAAAAAAAAAAAAAGAATTAAAATAAAAAATTTAGTTTTCTCCTTTAATAAAAGTAAGCTGCGTCTGTGATATACACATTTCTTTTTTCTCTGGTGGGTTAAATATAATTTGCCAGATGAGATAGCTTCCATGCTGATAAGTGTTTTTTCTTCTGTTCAGAATTATCTTTCTATGTAAATCCATCACTGAATTTCAGTGTCTTTGCAGAACGGCAGAATGACTTGGTTGATCAGGTTCTGTTTTTTGTGTGCTTTGTTTGTTCTAGATACATTTCATATTGCTCTTCAGTCGACAAGGGAAATTACGGCTACAGAAATGGTACATCACTCTGCCTGACAAAGAGAGGAAGAAGATCACCCGGGAAATTGTTCAGATTATTCTCTCCCGTGGTCACAGGACAAGCAGTTTTGTTGACTGGAAGGAACTAAAACTTGTTTATAAAAGGTGTGAGTAACTTTTTGAGAGCTCAGTTTCTCAGTCTTGCTTTGGTTTGTTCTAATCCTGAACATTTTAGATTGCTATAGAGCAATTCCATCACTTACTGAAATCTTTGAAGGCTGGAGCCCAGATATTTGTACCAATAGACTAACTAGAAAATAACTCTCATTTTATTGAAAGAAATTCTAGGTGCCAGGATTCAGGATTCTAGGTAAATAAACTACACCTTGATAGTGCATGCATGCATTCAAGAAAAGTGGTATGAAAACCTGTTACATTCCTGGCATTGTTCTTTTTGAATTTTTTGGAGATGGAATGTCACTCTGTCGCCCAGGCTGGAGTGCAATGGCATGATCTCGGCTCACTGCAACTTCCACCTCCTGGGTTCAAGCGATTCTCTTGCCTCAGCCTCCCGAGTAGCTGGGATTGCAGGCATCTGCCACTATGCCTGACTCATTTTTGTATTTTAAGAGAGATGGGGTTTCACCATGTTGGCCAGGCTGGTCTGGAACTCCTGTGCTCAGGTGATCCACCTGCCTCGGCCTCCCAAAGCACTGGGATTACAAGTGTTAGCTATCATGCCCTGCCATTCCTGGCATTGTTCTAATGGCTGTAAATACATCAGTGAACAAGACAGATGACATTCCTGCTCTCATGGAGTATACATATTTATTAAGTAACCAAAGAAAATATTGTCAGTTAGTAACAAGTGCTTTGGAAAAAATGTAGGTTAGTATGACAGAGAGGTGGGGATGTGTTCAGTGGGACAGCTCTTACTATGCCTATTACTTGAATTTGTAATGAGTACATTGAGGACACAAAGAGTTTAAGTAGTCAGTTCCCAGTCACAGTAATTGAGTGTTCATTGCTGGAGCCAGGCTTCAAATCCAGATCTTTTTGGCTTTAAAGCCTGCGTATTCTTTTTACCATACCTGCTTGCCACGGCAAGACCATTACTAGAAAGGACCCACCACAGGTGAGAGAACTAAGCCTGAGAGGTAACATGATTTTGCCCTTGGAGACCCAGGTAATTGATGCCTAAGCCAGGAACAGAACACAGCTAACTTGACCTTGTATCCAACACTCCGCTGCAGCTCCTGGAAGGAGTTATGCTCCTTAGATATGCTCTTGCAAAGGGTGTCTATAAAACTCATTGGGAAAAACAGAGGTAACCTTCACAGACTGATATTCAATGGACTCAATTACCAGCAAGTGCCTGCAAAGCTCCATCTGCTGGGCCCAAGGTTGGAGTCTGACAAGTTGAGGAGGGAGGCTCACACAGAATGACTGAAGTGCATTGTGAAGCGGGAGAGTGGGGAGCGTGGGCTCCTGACAGCACTGGTCAGGGCTTTCTATTTTACAAAAAACAATTGACAGGCTGGAGAGGGGTGTGAAGACACCCTGATTACCAGGGGTGAAAGGATACTGTCCTCCTGATAATAGCTCTTCAAGGTACAATTTTGTTGAGAGCCTTTCATGCGTAATTAACGGAAGTAATCCAACCCCCACAGCATTTTCATATATTCTGATTTATATTCAGGAGGCTATTGGGGGTGATGAATAATGATTTCATTCTTGGATGAGGAGAGGCTCGGGGGGGAGGAGGTGACTTTACATATTCACGGGAAAAACTGTCTCCAGGTTGCTTAATGTATCGTCATATTTTCCTTTTGTTATTTTTCATTTCAAGGTATGCTAGTTTATATTTTTGCTGTGCAATAGAAAATCAGGACAATGAGCTCTTGACGCTAGAGATTGTGCATCGTTACGTGGAGCTGCTGGACAAATATTTTGGAAATGTAAGTGTTGTCCTTGTCGGTTAGGATTAGCTACAGTCCCCATCTCAGCTCTTACTTCAGTTCTGTCTCTCATCGCATCCCTTTTCTCTCTCACATCTAAAATATGAATTGAACTTGAACCAAAGATCACCTTAGTCCCCTAAGATTAGAATACAAGACTTTTCTCCCTACCTGTAATTCTCAGTAAATGAAAGACCCAAAGCTTTCCTTTTTCCTTTTTAAATAGAGACAGGGTCCTGCTATGTTGCCAGGTTGGTCTTGAACTCTTGGCCTCAAGCAATTCTCCCACCTCAGCTTCCCAAAGAGCTAGGATTATAGGCATGAGCTACCACGCCCGGCCACCCAAAGCTTTCAAGAGGTGGATGTATCTTTGTCTTCATACTACAAATGCACCAGAGACCTTATTTCAGTGAACCAGAATTTAACTCTGAAGGATTTCTTGATATTCTGTTCTTTATACTTCATTGACATTGTCATCTCTTTTCTGTTTTGACTTTTTATCCTTTCTCTGGCTTTTTTTCTAAGCTATAAGTATTCTTAGTTATTTGTGCATAAGAAAAATAGCAACAAACAACAAAACCAGATCCTTTTCTTTCACATTGTTATTCAATAATCTTTTTGCACTTTCTGCCAAGCGATATGCTATACTAGGTGCTCCTGTCCTCAGAACTCATTCACTTGGCCGTGCTTACAGCATGGGTCCATCTTGACTCTCCAAGGAAATCAGCAAGTTACCACTGAACCCTCCTGTGGGTTGACACCAGCGATTCCTCTTGAGTCTTCACCTGCCTTCACCTGCTTCTCGCTGCAGCACCGTACCCTTGTTCACCATGACGCTTTCTTTAAATTCTTGATTTTGCCATGACATTGATTTCTGCTGACTCTTGTCCTGTTATTTCTGAAGGCCCCTCCTTGGTTTCTTCCACTCAGCCATCCCTAAATGCCCTCATTTCTTCCTAACTCTGTGTGTACTGACTCTCTGCCCTGGAAATCCCTTATTATGTGACTCTTCTTCCCCTGGTTGGTGACAGTCTTCACTGGGCTTCTCATGGTCCAGAACCAAACTCATCTACTGAAAATCTGTTCTGTCTTGTGATTGGAATTTGTTATGTTCCAGGATCCTTCAGTGCAAAAGGATGCTGTTTCTTTCGTCTTTTTCTACACTTTACTGGAATCTGCCTCTATCTATTCAAATTGGGCTGACATTCATTTCCTTCTTTCCACTCTCACTGGTATAGGTTCACTTGGAATTTCAATTTCGCTTTTCTCTTAAACATCCTACCTGGCTTTTTATGCCTCTGAGCTTTTCTCTGTTCGCCCTCTTGCCTTATTAGTTACCATCTTCCTTAAAAAACCCAGATATAGGTGTGGCATTCCTTCACAACCACTTTCCATCATGTACAATAAATAAAATCAATCTCCCTAGCCTGTCGTTTAACCTTTCAAAGCATGGATCCCTGACCACTCCTCCAGCCTTGTTGCACTTCCCTTTTTTATTGACTGATTTATTTATTGAGACAGAGTTTTGCTCTTGTTGCCCAGGCTGGAGTGCAATGGCACGATCTCTGCTCACTGCAACCTCTGCCTCCCGAGTTCAAGTGATTCTCCTGCCTCAGCCTCCCGAGTAGCTGGGATTACAGTCCCCCGCCACCATGCCTGGCTCATTTTTATATTTTTATTAGAGATGGAGTTTCACCATGTTGGCCAGGCTAGTCTTGAACTCCTGACCTCGGGTGATCCGCCTGCCTTGGCCTCCCAACGTGCTGGGATTACAGGCGTGAGCCACCGCCTCCAGGCCTCATTTCCCTTTTTATATACCTGAGAGTTCTCCAGCAACAAGGAATGACCTTGGAGTGTCCCTCATTGGCACCCAATTTGCTCGACCACCAAATTGCAATTCTGTTGAGACCATGCTTGGTGACTCATTGTATACCCCCACCGCTTAACTTGTAACAGCTGTGGGCCAGATCTGATAGCAAATGTTCCAAAACATTTAATCCAGTTAACAGTCTTAAGAAATAAATCACTGGATTTGGAAAGCATTTTCTTCGCTTAATACCTTCTTCCCTTACTCACTGAAGATTTTTGTTAAGTGTTAGGATAATTTGCTTCCAGAAGAGTTTATTTTTGTTGTTGTTATTCTCTTTAACAGAATGAGCAGTATTTGCAATATTGAACACATTTAATCAAATTTGTTGCAACACTTTTCATAAGGATGAACACTGGATAGATTTCTAAAAGAATTTTTCCTCCTTCCCTTTTCTTCCCCCTTGCAAATGATATTGTAAGACCTAAAATGTTGCTTCAGGGATTTCAGGTTGTTGGTCTGTATATAACAGCAATAAGACAACTAGACCATCTTTTCTTTCTCCTCTTGGTGTACCAAGTTTATTTTCATTTTTTTAAAGGAAAAATTTGCAAATGTATAATAGCACGTTTTCAAACATATTATTTAATTTAATACTTTCTACTATTCAAATGAATTCTCACATTTTTGTACTTTTCTTTGAAATAAACTACAGACTTCGCCTTTTGCAAGAGCCTGAAGAAGTTTCCCTGAGGTCTGAGCATTCCCATAACCTGCCTTCTCTTTCTCCTTTCTGAACTCTGGCCTGACCTGTCGCATTTTCGTAGATTAAACCAACTGTGATAATGTGAATTGTGGCTGAATTTTGATCTTAATCTATCTGACCAAATTTCAACCAGACATCTCAGGGCATTCTGCTTCTCAAGAGAACTTGAGTGACCTTCGCCCATGCTAAACCCAGTTAAAGTACAAAGAGAGTCAGAATGAATTCCCATTTCTCTAACATTAATTTTCCATTCTATTTTGGTATACCTTTGGAAGCTCTGTCTTTGTCATGTACCAAAATTTAATTTATTAAAAAATTCAATGAATCTTTCATTAAGCTAAGAGCAGCTAAGAGCAATTCAAGGCTGTGTGCCCAGTAGAAGTTCAGTTCTTATTAATTAACAGTAATGAGCAAAGACTTCCAGTACTGATTTTCATTGACATAATCTCAGCAATAAAATATTTCTCTTTGGTTTTCTTTTCCTCCCATATTAATACTAAAGCTTTCCTTGAATTCTGCCCTTATATAATGTTATCTAGGGGAAAACTTGGTACTGAGCTTCTCTGATAACACTGGAAAATATTATCTGCTGAAGACAGATGGATGAAAATCTCTGGCTACTAATTTAAAATATATATATTTTTAGCACTTTTCAATTCCAAGGAGATTTACAAGGATTAACTAGTTAATCTTCCGATCTTCAGTAAGTAGCATTAACCCCAAATTATAGAGGCTCAGGGGAAATGCCTCAAAGTCTTATGCCAGATAAAAGTCTGAGGATTTAGATACCTGCCATATTTCTGCATTACAGACTATAGTGTGCATTTTTACTGGTGCCTCCATGTGTGAGGGTGTTGATGTCCCAGAGAGCTTTTGAACTTGATGTAGGGAGTTTTTTGTGTGTTTGTTTTTTGCTGTTGGGGAAGAGTGCTATGAGTCCCCCAGATGCCGGTGTAGGCTCACTGACTCACCAGTTCAAGGATTTGGGGCCTATCATGTATCTCTGTTTTACAGATGAGAAAAATGGCCCTCAAAAAGGTTAAGAGAAGTGTTTACTTTGCTAACCTTGTAGGGCTGCTGGGAGGGGCAAAGAGATGGCGTGATAGCAATACTCAACAAACTCTTCATTGCTATATAGTTGTACATTGCATTATAATTATTCTTGTTTTATTTTATTTTATTTTTTTTTTGAGATGGAGTCTCGCTGTTGTCGCCCAGGCTGGAGTGCAATGGCGCGATCTCGGCTCACTGCAACTTCTGCCGTCTGGGTTCAAGCAATTCTCCTGCCTCAGCCTCCCTAGTAACTGGGATTACAGGCGTGCACTACCACGCCTGGCTAACTTTTGTATTTTTAGTAGAGATGGGGTTTCGTTAGGTTGGCCAGGCTGGTCTGGAACTCCTGGCCTCAGGTGATACACCCACCTTGGCCTCCCAAAGTGTTGGGATTACAGGTGTGAGCCACTGTGCCCGGCCTGTTCTTATTTTATACATAGCTTTATGGTACTTATATAGTTTACTGTTATTTGAAGCATTTGCTGCATGTAACTTGAAACATTTTGTATTTACTTTAGAGCATAATTTAATAAGGACATGTGCTTCTTAGATTCTGTCCAAAAGGATTCAGTTGGTGAAATGCCAGAAATAATCTCACTGCATCATGAATTCTGCTGTAAGAAAAGAACTTGAAGCCAAAGTACAGTAGAGCACAAGGCTAGGACATTGAAGATAAAGTTAAATGATAGTTTCTATCTTTGCCCATGTTGCCCAGTCTGGTCTTGAGCTTTTGACCTCAAGTGATCAGCCTGCCTCGGTCCCTGAAAAGTGCTGGGATTACAGGTGTGAGTAATTAAGCAGTAGCTTCAGAAACGTGAATTGGGACTGGGAATGGAGGCTCATGCCTGTAATCCCAGGACTTTGGGAGGCCAAGGTGGGGGGGATCACTTAAGGTCAGGAGTTCAAGACCAGCCTGGCCAACATGGTGAAACCCTGTCTCTACTAAAAATAAAAATAAAAAAATTAGCCAGGCCTGGTGGCATATGCCTGTAATCCCAGCTACTCAGGAGGCTGAGGCAGAAGAATTGTTTGAACCCAGGAGGTGGAGGTTGTAGTGAGCCGAGATGACTCCACTGCACTCCAGCCTGGGTGATGGAGTAAGACTGTCTCAAAAAAAAAAGAAAAGAAAAAGAAAAAGAAAAAGAAAAAAAATTGAATATGAACTGGTCTAAGGGTCTTCCTGGATGTTTTCTCTCATTCTCAGATGGCAGCAGACTCAAAGAATAACCATAGGGTAGCACTTTCCAGTTGCTGTATGTGAAATAGTTGCTCAGTTGTAACATTCTTTATAATGCCTATGGAACTTGCATATTCATTTCTCTTTAGATCTAAAGATAGTAACTGTATATCAAGGGGTGAGTGTGTGTGTGTGTGTGTGTGTGTGTGTCGTGTCTCTAACTCTGCATACCACCTTACCTTACCCTTATCCCTTGAAACTAGTACAGTAAATTAATTGCCCCATGGCTGCTGGAGGACCCAGACCTGGAGATGCGTCAAAGTGGGGTATAAGAAGTTCCTAGAGAATTTTCATTAGTATCTGTCAGGTTCACTTTGCAGGATTTTAATTGTTTGTTTCTCCTAATGAGGCTCCTGTCTGTCTTGGATTCCTGGTCTACGCCTGCCATGAACTCTGAGGTTCCTCAGCTTGCTACTATAACTCCTGACTTCTGCCTTTTCTGACCTCTGGTAACTGCTTACTTCTCATACCTTCTTTCATGTACATGGATGTCTGATCTATTGTGATTTCTCTTTGTTTCTTTCTATTGCTTAAAACTGCAAAAATGATGCATATTTTTACATACCCCTCTAAACATATAGTTTTTAAAAATGAGATTTCATTCTGCATATTATTCTGCAACTTTCTTTTTTTCCCCCTTACTAGTCTATCTTAGAGCTCTTGCCATATTTGTGCATGTAAATCTACCTCATTCTTTTCAGCTTCTACATAGAAAATGCTTGCAACATATACAACAGCAGGGAAAGGAGACAGTATCTGTGATACCGAAAGAATCATTCAAATTTCTAAGATAAATATTACAATAGAAAAATACAAAGTCTTTAAGAAGCAATTTGTAGACAAGGCAAGAAATGGAAAAGGCCAGTGCACATCTAATAAGATGTATAGTCTCACTAATAAGCAGGGAAGTACGAATTTAATTAATGTTCATCTGAAAATTTAGAGACTATCCATTGCTGGAGATGGCATAAACAGGTAATCACTCCTACTGTTAGTGAAACTTTTAAGTTTTATAGACTACTTTGGAGGACCACATTTTAGTATTTATCAGTTTTAAATATATAAATCCTTTGACCTAACAATTCCCCGAGGAATTTATTCCTACGCTATACTCAAATTAGTGTACAATACACAACAAAAATTATGGCAGCATCATTTAGAATAAAAAGTGGAAACAGCCCAAAGTCTGCCCATATCCATAAAGGAACTGCTTAAATGAACAACGGTATACCCCCAGTATGCCATGGTAATTCTGTGTAGAAGTTGGATTCATTTGGATCTGTCAACTTTAACCATATTCCTTGTGGAGTTTGCTAGTTTATTGACCTAACTTGTAAATTATGGAGGAATTTGCTAAAATATTGACATCTATTTCATGCAAAGTTATAGCATTCAGTACAACCATAGAATTGTATCTGGGATGCCATTAATCTCTAGCATATTAGAAACAAGGCCTATATCTATTTATTTTTATTTTTTGAGAAGGAGTCTTGCTCTGTCACCCAGGCTGGAGTGCAGTGGCATGATCTTGGCTCACTACAACCTCTGCCTCCCGGGTTCAAGTGATTCTTCTGCCTCAGCCTCCTGAGTAGCTGGAATTACAGTCGTGCACCACCATGCCTGGCTAATTTTTATATTTTTAGTAGAGACGGGGTTTTACCTTGTTGGCCAGGCTGGTCTTGAACTCTTGACCTCAAGTGATCCACCTGCCTCAGCCTTCCAAAGTGCTGGGATTACAGGCATAAGCCACCGTGCCTGGACAAGACCTCTATTTAAACTTGCTCCTTCATTTATCTTACAAGCATTTTTTTGTGTCTTACAATGTGCCAGAAACCAGGGATATAAAGATGATGAAGACAAAGTTTCTGTCCTGAACTCACAGTATGGGGGGAGTGATTAGTAATCAATAAGCATAAACTAGTGCACAGAAGATGTAGGTGAGAACCCACAGGAAGTGATGTGAAATGTGAATGGGGAAAAGGGGATTTGGGGAATCGCCATGTGCCTGACTTTTGAATTTGGCCTTGAAAAAATGAGCTTGGTTTTGCCAGCAGGAGAATAAAGAAGAGGACATTTGAGGACACGATCCAAGAATTCTTGGAATGTGCAGAGGGCAAAGGCACAAAAAAGCACCGTGACATTGTGAGTTTGTGGCATGTGTGTCAGATGCACGGATGAGCACTGGCGCAGGAAACCAGACAGCAGGGCCCAGGCTGGTAAAGATTCCTATATGCCTTTGTCCTGAAGACCCTACACAGGAGAGGCACAAGATCAGCATTTTAGCAAAGCATTAGTGGTCAATGGTCTTGAGCAGGTACAGCCGCCACCTGGAAGGTCATTGCAGTGGCCTGATTGAGAAGTGTTGCAGGCCTGAGCAGCAGCTGTGAAAGTAGAGAAGGGAGGAAGGGTAGGGACTTATTTAGACAATAGAATCAGTAGGAACTGATGACCAAATCCAGAGGGATGAGATCAAGGGAGGGAGAGGAGTGAGTGGGGAAGGGGAAGTATGTTGGTTGAACTCTAGAATGAATTAGATGGCACAATTAGAAAGAGGTTGCAACTCCTAAGCAAAATAGGGATTAAAGGAAAAAGAATAATCTTGATGTCAGTTTGGGACATGGTGACATGGATTGAGGAATAGGCAAGTAAATATGTCTAGTTAGTGGGTGAAAATATTGGACTAGTGGCCCAGAGGGAGATCAGGGCTAGTCATCTAGGTTTGTTGAGCTCCCCGCATGCTAGACATAGCTGTAGAGAGCCAGCAAGATGATCCAGGAGAATGCATTTTGCAAAGAGAAGAGGCTCCCTTGAGGAACATGAATATTCAAGGAGAAGATGGATGGGTAGAATATAAGTAACATGAAGCAGAGATGTTTGTCTGTTCTGTTGATTGATATGTGCTAGGCACACCTTAAATACTTCTTAAGCAAATGCAGGGTAGGAGGGAGATAAATTATCCAAGGAATCTGAGAAGGAATTATCAGAGATAGACGAGAAAAACAGGCATTAAGCGGTATTGCCAAAATTAGGAGAGCAAAGGAGAAGAGATTTTCAAGGAACAGAGATTGGTGAAGAGGACCACATGCAGGTGAGAGGTAAACGTTGCGGAGGTCTGGAGACTTTCTTCTTTTTTTTTTTCTCCTCCCTTTTTAAAAAAATTATACTTTAAGTTCTGGTATACATGTGCAGAACATGCAGGTTTGTTACATAGGTATATATTTGCCATGGTGGTTTGCTGTACTCATCAGCCTGTCATCTACATTAGGTATTTCTCCTAATGCTATCTCTCCCCTGGCCTCCCACCGCATGACAGGCTCTGGTGTGTGATGTTCCCCTCCCTGTGTCCCTGTGTTCTCATTGTTCACCTCCCACTTATGAGTGAGAACATGCAGTGTTTGGTTTTCTGTTCTTGTGTTAGTTTGCTGAGAATGATGGTTTCCAGCTTCACATCCCTGAAAAGGACATGAACTCATCCTTTGTTATGGTTGCATAGTATTCCACGGTGTATATATGCCACATTTTCTTTATCCAGTCTAGCATTGACGGGCATTTGGGTTAGTTCCAAGTCTTTGCTACTGTGAATAGTGCTGCAATAAACATACATGTGCATGTGTCTTTGTAGCAGAATGATTTATAATCCTTTGGGTATATACCCAGTAATGGGATTGCTGGGTCAAATGGTATTTCTGGTTCCAGATCCTTGAGGAATCGCTACACTGTCTTCCACAATGGCTGAACTAATTTACACTCCCACCAACAGTGTAAAAGCATCCTATTTCTCCACATCCTCTCCAGCACCTGTTGTTTCCTAACTTTTTAATGATCGCCATTCTAACTGGCGTGAGATGGTATCTCATTGTAGTTTTGATTTGTATTTTTCTAATGACTAGTGACAACAGCTAGAATAGACAATTGGGATCTAATTAAACTAAAGAGCTTCTGCACAGCAAAAGAAACTATCATCAGAGTGAACAGGCAACCTATAGAATGGGAGAAAACTTTTGCAATCTATCCATCTGACAAGGGGCTAATATCCAGAATCTACAAAGAACTTAAACAAACATACGAAAAAAAGAACAACCCCATCAAAAATTGGGTGAAGGATATGAACAGACACTTCTCAAAAGAAGACATTTATGCAGTCTGGAGACTCAGTGAGCAGAGTTTCAAGAGAACAGCTTCAGTTGGGTGGGTGGGGTATGGTATGGAAAGAGAAGGTGTCAGTGAGTAGAGGAATAAGTAGGGAGTAAGACAGCAAGGATAGTGTGTGAGCACGGGAAATGAGCCTTATTTGGATGATGGGAGCGATCTTGCCATACTTGCTACACTGAAATAAACACCAAAATCTATCAGACTCTGCTTTGCTGTGTGCCAGGCGTTCTTGATGTGAAATCCCCCAGTCCAGCGGCCTCAGCATCACCTGGGAACCTGCTAAAAGTGCAGATTCTCAGTTCTTATCTAGACCTCCTGAGTCATAAACTCTGGGGGTGAGCCGCAGCACCGTGTGTTTCAATGAGCCTTTGGAATGAGTGTGAGAACCACTGGTGCTGTGACATAATTTTGAGAAAAATTAGCACAGTTGAGTTAATTTTCCTCTGAAGAGTTAGTTTCTGAGAGAGTTCTAAAGCTAGAAGCCAAGATTTACAGAGCAGAGAGCAGGAGCAATGAAGCTGTGCCCTCCTGCCTGGAATGCAGCTGTGGCTCAGTTTTCTTGGTGCAGATAGAAAGAGGAGCCGAGTGGCCTCATTCCCTTACTGAGCCTCAAATTTCCTGTTGCAACACAAAACATTATTATCTAAGGACATGCTTTGCTTTAATAGAATGTGGCATTCCATTTATTAAAGGCCTGGCATTCCCTGTTCTTTTTTTCTGTCCTTAAAATGCCATCTGATATTTTAATTTTTGGTATGCCACATGAGTGCAAACCGAAACAGCTCGAGATTCGGGCAGATGTTTCCCCTGATACAACTGCAAGTTTATCAAAACATTTGTTTTTGTTCTACCAGGTCTGCGAGCTGGATATTATCTTTAATTTTGAAAAGGCTTATTTCATCCTGGACGAGTTTATAATAGGTGGAGAAATTCAGGAAACATCCAAGAAAATTGCTGTCAAAGCCATTGAAGACTCTGATATGTTACAGGAGGTCAGTACACTTTCCCAAACCATGAGAGAAAGATGATGATGATGATGATGATGATGATGATAGTGTTAATAATTATAATATTAACCAAGACTTATTGAGTACTTACTGTGTGCTGGGTACAGTTTCTGAACTATTTATATGTATTAGCTTATTTAATTCTCACAACAACTTGAAAAGGTAGGTGGTGTTGTTATTCCCACTTTACAGATGAGTAAACCGAGACCCCAAGAGGTTGAATGACCTGCTTAATTTCACACAGCTAGGAAGTGTGGAATAGAGATTTGAACCCAGGTAATTGGGCTTTAGAGTCTTTGTTCTTCACGTTTGGCTGAGCTTTGGAGTGCAAGAGTCCTTCACTGCCAAAAAGGTATCAAATACTTAGTGCTATTCTTTTCAAGAATAATTTTATGAGATGTATAAAAAGACTCTCATTAAAATACCTGTGCTGCCCTGGGAAAGGAGAATAGCAGTACGTTGTTATTTTGTTTGCCAGGGATATTAAAGCTTTATTATCGCGCATGGCATTTATCATTTTAATTAAAATTTCTTACACCTTTTGGGAAGGCTGTGTGTGTGCTCCTGTTTGCATAAAGAAATTGGGAACACCAAGGCTTGCTTGCCAAGGTGTAAATGGACCCAGAAGCATCCATTTGGTACTGCCCTGGACTCTGGGATTTCTATATAAGATAAAATGGGAATGTTCTTTTAGAAGCAGCACAGATTTACATCATTATTCCTCAAGGAACTTACCTACATTAGCCCCTTCATTCCTCCCAGGACACTGTGAGAAAGAGCACTTCACTGACCTCTGCCGTCCCAGATGAGATGCTCTGAGGGCCCGGGTTCCATCCCAGCCCGGCCACCTCTAGATTCTTCTTCCCACAGCCTCAGTGGGTCTTCCCATCTTCCTATTTTCAAATAAGTAGGTCAAGAGGATCCACAGCATTGTAAAGTACCTTTTTAAAATTGGCATTTGGCCGGACGCAGTGGCTCACTCCTGTCATCCCAGCACTTTGGGAGGCCGAGGCAGGCAGATCACTTGAAGCTAGGAGTTCGAGACCAGCCTGGCCAACATGGTGAAACCCCATCTCTACTAACAACACAAAAATTAGCCGGGCATGGTGATGGGCGCCTGTAATCCCAGCTACGTGGGAGGCCGAGGCCGTAGAACCACTTGAACCCGGGAGGCAGAGGTTGCAGTGAGCTGAGATAGTGCCACTGCACCACCTGGGTGACAGAGCGAGACTCCATCTCAATAAATAAATAAATATGTAAAACTGGCATTAAAGCTATTTTTTTCTGCTATTTGGAATAGGGTGATTAAATTAACAAAACACTATTAGGTGTGAACTCCCAGCAACTGTTTTGGTGCATCTTTAGGCTGATTACTTGCTCCCGCCCAGCCAGAGGATCAGTCCTCTGGTGAATGGATGTGGAGGGAAACATCTATTCTGGTGGGTGCCGTAAGCAGCTGTGTGTGCCCATTAGAAGGCCAATGCATTCACTACCAGAGGTGTCTCACCTCAAAAAAATGCATTTAAACTCTGATGTTGATTTGGCCGCCTCCAAATGCCACAGGGAGGAAAACTTTACAAAGCATTTGAGAAATCGGTGGTTTGGAAATTTCATAAAACAGTGTTTCATAAAATATACTGGGAGTTGGTGGCAGGTGGAGGGGGCGGAGGTTTTTTTAACTTCAGGACTTCAGGGTCCTGACTGTGGAATCTCCTTACAGGAGAAACAGACTTTTTAACGGGGTCTGTGGCACTTCAGTAATTAAAGCTGAATTGAGGGCCAAGACACACCTGGGTTAATTTGAAATCCTCTCAAATTAGGAAACAGGTTGTCATAAATTTGGTGTTGCTAGTTCTATTTAAGTCTAGGAATTAGGTATTTCAAGAGTGAGCTCTTTTACAATTAAACGCTAATTGGTAGTTCATGTTCCTGGTGACTGAGTGGAGGGGCTTGATGGGTAGGTCTCAGGGGACCTTGCATTTAGCCCCGGTGTCCCCATTATGAGCAGGCAATGTCATGGCCGCCCTCTCAGTCTCTTCTGTTGCATTAACAACACTTGCCAAATACAGAGCGTGTTATTAGCCTTCTCTTGGGCTCTGGTATTCAGTGAAGTCAATGAATATTTTGGGGAACTTGTTGAAAAATTGACTTTGTATATCTTGCCTGCTTAAGAAGTTTAAACTGGATAGGAGCCAGTAATATACTTGCATAAAGGAAAACAATTACTGCTTTTTTTTTTTTTTCCTGTGTTTTGGACCCAATTGTATATTTGTAGTAACTGAAGGTTAAGGGAGACCTTTGTGACATTGCTTTAGCTGTGAGAACAGCTGTCTATCTTCAGTAGCCCCTAAGACTTTTTTCTAACTCCTACTTAATAACAGTTTCTTAGAATAATAATAACTTTTAAAAAGCTACACCTGCCTGCATATTTAGTAAGACGACACATAGTCTCAAATCTCCAAATGCTCAAAGCTTATTCTGAGTGTGTAGTGGCTAGATGTTGATAAGAGGAAAAGAGAGGAACTGTTTACTTGGTTGTGAATACTTATTTGGGGGTAACAACAATGTGGATAATGGCACGAAGTTATTAGAAGGAAAATTAAACCCTCTGGCCAGGTGTGGTGGCTCATGTCTGTAAGCCCAGCACTTTGGGAGGCCGAGGTGGGCGGATCACTTGAGGTCAGGGGTTCGAGGCCAGCCTAGTCAACATGGCAAAACCCTGTCCCTACTAAAAATACAAAAATTAGCCGGTCGTGATGCTGCACATCTGTAACTCCAGCTACTTGGGAGGCTGAGGCAGGAGAATCACTTGAACCCAGAAGGCAGAGGTTGCAGTGAGCCAAGATTTTGCCACTGCACTCCAGCATGGGTGACAGAGCAAGACTCCATTTCAAAAAAAAAAAAAAAAAGAAAAAGAAAAAATGCTGGGCACAGTGGCTCATGCCTGTAATCGCAGCACTTTGGGCCGAGGTGGAGGGATCACGAGATCAGGCGTTCAAGACCAACCTGGCCAAGATGGTGAAACCCTGTCTCTACTAAAAATACTAAAAATACAAAAATTAGCGGGACATGGTGCTGGGCACCTGTAATCCCAGCTACTCAGGAGGCTGAGGCAGGAGAATCGCTTGAACCCAGGGGGTGGAGGTTGCAGTGAGCCGAGATCATGCTACTGCACTCCAGACTGGGCAACAGAGTGAGACTCTGTCTTAAAGAAAAAAAAAAGAAAAAAAAAAGAAAATGAAACTCTCAAAGGTGATAGTGGTCATTAACCACAGGACTTGCAATATGTGGGAGCAACAAACAGTAGATGTTTTACCCCGACTAACAGCCTGTCAAGAAGAGGGGCTCAAGGCCAGGTGCAATGGCTCATGCCTGTATTCCCAGCACCTTGGGAGTCCCAGGCAGGAAGATCGCTTAAGTCAAGAGTTTGAGATCAGCCTAGGCAACATAGTGAGAACCTTATCTCTACAAAAAAATGATAAAATTAGCCAGGTATGGTGGTGTGCACCTGTAATTCCAGCTACTCAGAAGGCTGATGTAGAAGGACCGCTTGAGCCCAGGAGTTTTGAGACCAGCCCAGGCAACATAGTGAGAACCTTGTCTCTACAAAAAGTAATAAAATTAGCCAGATATAGTGGTGTGCATGTGTAATTCCAGCTACTTGGAAGGCTAAGGTGAAAGGATCACTTGGGCCTGAAAGGTCGAGGCTGCAGTGAGCAGTAATCACACCACTGCACTCCGGCCTGGGTGAGTCTTGGAAAAAAGAAGGGAAGGGCCAGATTGTATCTCACGAGCAATAGGATACCATGTGCCCTTCCCAGTGTTGGGGTGCATGGGAAACTGGTAGGTGCACCCCAACACTGTCACCCTTAAAAGCGTAAACCATGTTAACAGCTAAGCCAAACCACAATGCAGTAGGAAGTCGTAACATGCAGTGTACTATACGCATAAGAAACACCACAGAGCTAGATGTATCCAGAAGAGGCCCCAAGATACAGACTCCAGCTCCTGTCTTACGAAGGTAAGGGCAACTAAGGTTCTGCCAACTCTAAAAGTTTGCCCCAAACCTTTAAAGTGGCAAGCTCAAGAAAATACCAACTTTTACCTTATTTGTTTACATAGCTTGAGTAACAGCCTGGCTTGGCTCAGACAGGGCAGCCAGTGTGGTGTTTAGCAGACTGAGTCATCTGGTGATGTGAGTAGCGCCAGTGACTAGAGGCCACTGAACCACAAAGACAGGAAAGTGTCATCTCCAGACCCCTCTCAAGGCTGCAGGCAGGGCCTAGCAATGCCCCCATCTGGTCATGGGTTTTTGTCAACTTTGCAAAAGTAAGATATTTTAACTGCAGAAGGTACATAGCCATACAATATAATATATGATAGAGGAGTGTCAAACAATTAATTAATGAAAATAGCATGCAACTGTTATTTATTTGGTGCTATTTGTCATCTTCAAAATTCATAATCTGTGGTCATTTCTTTTCTCATTCTAAGTACACTTTATACCTGATTTTGTATTTGTAACTTTATATTCCCATGTAAATGGTGTAAACTCTAGATTCCACAAAACCAGCATGGCCCAATGGCCCGTATGATCCCTCTGCTAAGTTAAAAGATCCCACGGGCAGCAGCTGTAGAGGGGTACGGGACTGTCTCGGCCAATGCCCCCTTAGGAAGTGAGAGCTTTGTTGAGCAAATGTGGATGACTGAACACAAGTATTTTTCGGCAGAGGAACTCTGGGATTCTAGATAGAGCCGGTGAAAACCAGTTGGAAAACCTCCTTTGAAGGTAAGGGCAGATTTCTAGCCCTGGTATCTCCTGAGCAATCTTGCTCAGCCAGTAGCCTTGGTCTCTTCAGCCCACGTCAGTCTGCGTATTTCCCGGCAGGTTCATATGATTCATATACCCTGGGGTTTAAACTTAAGAGTGAGTTGAACTTGGATTGCTAAATGAGCAGATGGTGACTCAAACGAAAGAGGCAGATTGACTTTTTGTCCTCTTGAGCTTTCCTATTGATTCCACCTGGGGCCCTGGGGTGACACAAATATATATGTTTGAAGTAGGAGAGCGTGCAAGAGAAAGCCCATCTGTCTGGCATGGTATAGGACCGGCAACACCACTGTTAACTTTGAACTCTACCTGTAATTGTGAGTCTGTTCAAACATTTTTTTTTAAATGCTGAAAAAAAATATTATGGCTTTGGGGCATGTTAGCAAACTTAGTAACTGATGGGCAGTATGAAAAGAATGAGATCACATCCTTTGCAGGGACGTGGAGGGAGCTGAAGGCCATTATTCTGAGCAAACTAGTGCAGGGACAGAAAAACAAATGCTTCATGTTCTCACTTAAAAGTGGGAGCTAAATGATGAGAACACATGGACACATAGAAGGGAACAACACACACTGGAGCCTTTCAGAGAGTGGAGGCTGGGAGGAAGGAGAGGATCAGAAAAATAACTAATGGGTACTAGGCTTAATACCTGGATGACGAAATCATCTGTATAGCAAATCCCCATGACACACATTTACCTGTATAACAAACCTGCACATGTACCTTTAAACTTAAAAGTTAAAAAGAAACATAATTGGTATACTTTGGGAGGAAGCCTTTGAAAACATATGGCAGAAATTATATATTTTTTCCTGTCAACTTGGTAGAGAAGTAAAGGAATTCTTAAGAATTTTGGTCTGTTTGTCTTTTTTGTCTTGACAATATGCATAATAAAGATGCTTTGCACAATATCGGTAATGATACATATGTTATACAGATATAATTCAGAATTCTCTAATACAGGTACCTGGATGTGGTCCTCCTGATCATTTTAGCAAGCATGCTTATCTTAAGTCAACAATGATATCTTGGCAACTTTGCTTTAGCATTTCTCTCTCTCTCTCTTTTTTTTTTTTTGAGACGGAGTCTCACTGTCACCCAGGCTGGAGTACAGGGGCGCAATCTTGGCTCACTTCAACCTCCGCCTCCCGGTTCAAGCAATTCACCTGCCTCGGCTTTCCGAGTAGCTGGGAATACAGGTGCATGCCACCACACTTGGCTAATTTTTGTATTTTTTGTAGAGATGGGGTTTTGTCATGTTGGCCAGGCTGACCTCAGATGATCTGCCCACATCAGCCTCCCAAAGTGCTGGTATTATAGGCATGAACACTGCGCTGGCCAAGTATTTCTCTTATCAGACATTCCCTTTATGATCAAGCTTAACTTTTTCTCAGTTGAAAGTTACTTAATTCCAGCTCCATATGGATGTGTATACAAATTATACTCAAACTTTGATTAGAATGCAAAGATTTTATGTCCATGTATCCTTTTGACAACTTGTTTTCAACAATGGCAAATAAATAAAAGAATGCAGAAGATTTCACAGTCTGAGGAAGGATGTGACTTAAAGGGAAAATTGTTCTAATTTATTGTTCGCTTTCAGACAATGGAAGAATACATGAATAAGCCTACATTTTAACTGGAAATCTACTTGAAGACTCCAGCACTACGTGTTATGAAGCTGTAAATAAGCAACGCCTCGCATCCGGTTTTTTGATGGAGACTCAGGCACTATGCCAAAAATAATTTAAAGGGATTCTTTGTTAACTAACAAAGTTAAAGTTGTTTAACATATTTATAATTACTGTGTGTCTGTATTATTAAAAAAAAAACAAAGAAAAAAAAGTATGTGTCTGTATTATACTGTATAGGGTACTTGTAGCTCTAAATGTTTCAAGTAACTACCACCTAACCCAACAGACAATATTTGTAATGTTTTAACTCCATGTTATATATTTAAGCCAGTTTAGATAAATTAGATGCAATTTTTTGTTTTGCATTTGATCTTCTACTGACAGGTTAACAACGATGTTGGAATAATCCATGATTTTGAATGTGAAGTATATATGATGTCATTAATACATTTTCTAAATGTTTAGCTTTTTAACTTGTATAATAATTCAAAATTATGTTAATAGTACAGAGTTTATATGTAATGCTAGACATTTTTCATTCACTTAATAGTACTGTAACTGCAATTCACATACAAAGTGTCTGATTTTAATGTGCTGAATTCATTTTTTGTTTCAGAATTGGGATTAAGAAAATAACCAAAGAGTATAGAACTTAATAAGTGTTTTCGATACCTTAGAAGCTGCTATCTTGACTGAGGTTTTAATTTATCTTTTAACTGAATATAAGGGACATGCCAATAAGGTTTTCTACAAACTATATATTTATTAAGGTTTATAGAGACCTAGAGATACAGCGTCTATGACTTCCTTTATTATTCTAAAATAGTATAAGAATTAATAACAACAGCAATAATAATTATTGCTACTATTTTTTAAAATTCGTGTTCCAAGCACTCTTAGATGCTGGAAATGTCATTTCAAATATGTTTTAATGTATCTCTAATGCATTTGAAGGCCTATTACATGGCTTGCTTAGAGCATTTAAGATTATCATGGCCTATATGGTAGATTCTTTTCCTCCTTTTTTCTTTTCTCACCCTTTCCTCCCCAAGGAAAAGATTTGCTGCTGACCATTATTACTGTAAATATATCACATTTGTGCTTCCTGGAATGAAAATTCTGTATAACCAGGTACTAACAGTGATCCAACATATTATAGGGAAATAGCTTGTATGCTGGGTGTAGTGGCTCACACCTGTAATCCCAGCACTTTGGGAGGCCGAGACAGGTTGGTCACTTGAGGTCAGGAGTTCGAGAGCAGCCTGGCCAATATGATGAAACCCCATCTCTACTAAAAATACAAAAATTAGGCCGGGCGTGGTGGCTCACGCCTGTAATCCCAGCACTTTGGGAGGCAGAGGTAGGAGGATCACGAGATCAAGAGATCGAGACCATCCTGGCCAACAGGGTGAAACCCCATGTCTACTAAAAATATAAAAATTAGCCGGGTGTGATGGTGCATGCCTGTAGTCCCAGCTACTCGGGAGGCTGAGGCAGGAGAATCGCTTGAACCTGGGAGGCAAAGGTTGCAATGAGCTGAGATTGCGCCACTGCACTCTAGCCTGGGCGACAGAGTGAGACTTTGTCTCAAACAAACAAAATAATTAGCTGGGTGTGGTGGCAGGTGCCTGTAATCCCAGCTACTCGGGGTGCTGAGGCAGGAGAATGGCTTGAACCCAGGAGGCAGAGGTTGCAGTGAGCCAAGATCACACTAGTGCACTCCAGGGTGGGCAACAGAGCAAGACTCTGTCTCAAAAAAGAAAAAAAAAAGAAAAAGTAAAAGCTTGTAGTATTCTGTCTTGCTGCCTGCTATTTGATGTTTTACCTATGCATTTTCAATGTTAGCTTTGAGGTCTGGTATCATTCATATTAGAGTGGTTTGGGACCTCCAGTGATTTCCTAGAAGAGTATGTTTCCTATTGGATTCTTTGGGAGATCCCATCTGGTAGATTTTTAGAGAACCTGATGGAAAAATATTCTCTGTAGTTCATCTCAGCAGACATATTTAGGGAAAACAGCAAAGCAAGCAGGAGAACAAAGGGAAAAATTCACGAATTCCTCAATATAACCATTATTCAAAGCGAATAACTCAGATTAGCATGTTATATAATCATTAGGCTTTTACTATCCGATATTTCTTCAAGTTACCATGTAATTACAATTATGGCATCAGCTTGAAGTTTATCATACATGATTGATCACTCTGTTTACTTTAGCTTACCTTCAGTTTTGTGGTTTAACTTTTTAATGTGGTAGAATTCTTTCTTTTCTTTTCTTTTTTTTCAGACAGAGTTTCGCTTCTTGTTGCCCAGGCCAGAGTGCAATGGTGTGATCTCAGGTCACTGCAGCCTCCGTCTCCTGGGTTCAAACGATTCTCCTGCCTCAGCCTCCCGAGTACCTGGTATTATAGGCATGCACCACCACGCCCAGCTAATTTTGTATTTTTAGTAGAGTTGGGATTTCTCCATGCTGGTCAGGCTGGTCTTGAATCGTGACCTTAGGTGATTCGCTCTGCCTTGGCCTTCCAAGGTGCTGGGATTACAGGCATGAGCCACTGCCCCTGGCCGAATTCTTTATTTTTCAATACAATTTTGTAAAGATGGACCTCATGTAAATCCGTCACAGTTTTTCCAGTTCTTTTGAGATTTGTCACCATATTTGGATAAAGGTATATCTTGAACCTCACTCAAATATACTACACATGTTCTAGATAATTCCATATTAGACACTGTAGCTATGGACAGGGCTTCTCAGACTTCATATCAGTGTCACACGTAGAAAGTAAATGTGTCTCGTCCGGGCGAGGTGGCTCATGCCTGTAATCCCAGCACTTTGGGAGGTCAAGGCAGCAGATCACCTGAGGTCAGGAGTTCATGACCAGCCTGGCCAACAAGGTGAAATCCTGTCTCTACTAAAAATTCAAAAATTAGCCAAGTGTGGTGACACACACTTGTAGTGCCAGCTACTCAGGAGGCTGAGGCAGGAGAATTGCTTGAACCCGGGAGGCAGAGGTTGCAGTGAGCTGAGATCGTGCCACTGCACTCCAGCCCAGGTGACAGAGTGAGACTGTCTCAAAAAAAAAAAAAGAAAAAAAAAAGAAAAAAGAACGAAAGAAAGTAAACATATTTATATGGCACAGTGGGGTAAATTTGAGGGATTTTAGGGACATCTTACATGGGCCAAGGCTAAAATAGTCATTGTGTTTTCTCTATATTATATAATTACCATGAAACTACCAAGGGAAAGGAAAGACAATAAATGTTAAATTTCTATCAAACTTTCAAAATAAAATGTTTTAACATTTTTTACTGAGGAACTTGGTGTGTTTTCATGCATATACTTTTTTAAAGTCAGATTTATGTTTGACATTGCTACTCATAATTCCTGGTGTTGTCTCTTTAATGTGACCTCTTTATTTTCTTGGTACCTACCAACAAGAAGCAACTTCAAAAGTAAGTGGTAGCAAATGGGAGAAGAGTGTTTCCTGCTTTTGCTCCTACTGACTTTTCTCATCATTCACCTACATTTTGGTAATCTGATTTCTTTATATGTAATTAATGATGTGATCATTTTTTAAATCTAGTGACAGCTCCTTTTCTTTCATTAACAAATGTAAAGTTGACAGTTCTTGTGATAAAGCAAATGGATTTTTGATTCAAACTGTTTTTTCCATATCAAACCTCCTAAAATAATGATAAAGCTTTGGTCAAATATATTGTTCTAATCTTTTTTGAGACAGAGTCTCACTCTGTTGCCCAGGCTGAAGTACAGTGGCGTGATCTCGGCTCACTGCAACCTCCACCCCTGGGTTCAAGTGATTCTTGTGTCTCAGCCTGCCGAGTAGCTGGGATTACAGGTGTGTGCCACATGCCTGGCTAATTTTGGATTTTTAGTAGAGATGGGGTTTCACCATGTTGGCCATACTGGTCTTGAACTCCTGGCCTCAAATGATCTGCCCACATCGGCCTCCCAAAATGCTGGGATTACAAGCATGAGCCACTGTACCCAGCCAGTGTCTTCTTTAGAATTCATATTTAATACATATTATAATATATTTACATTTACATATAACATTTATAATTCATATTATAATGATAAACACAGTTCATCATTGGTGAACTGTGTTTAATTTCACCTTTCTAAGTTATAGTCAATACATTTTACTGGTAAATTTTACCTGATAATGTACTTATTCACAATGGTCCCTGAAAATTTTTGATTAAGTTCATTCAGATGGTGGGGAATATGAGTAAAGCAAGCCAATAAATGTTCTCCAATAATCTGCAAAGGAAGACAATTAATTTTTTTTTCAATTCTTACTTTAACTCTTGACAAAAGTTTACCGGTAGACTGTGTACTTTGGTATTAAGCAGCAATAATCTATTTTGTCACATATTGCTAAAAACAGAAAGGTCTGTAATATCTAGGGCTGCCTTTTTCTTTTTTTTTTTTTTTCAGTCAGGGTCTGGCTCTGTTGACCAGGCTGGCGAGCAGTGGCATGATCATGGCTCACTGCATCCTTGAACTCCTGGGTTTATGGGATCCTCTCACCACAGTCTCCCAAACAGCTGGGACTAAAGGCATGCGCTGCCATGCCTGGCTAATTTTTAAACTTTTTTTAGAGAAGCTGGGGGTGGGGGATGTTCTCCCTGAGTTCCCAGGCTGATCTCGAACTCCTGGGCTCAAGCGATCCTCCTGCCTTGGCCTGCCAAAGTATTGGGATTACAGGCATGAGCCACCATACCTGACCTTCTCAGGCTTTATTAGACTCACCTTCTGATAGAACCATTTAATGTGGAATTCAGTCCTACACAAGAACTTTTGATAAGTTCTTCATTAATAAGCTCACACATTAACTGAATCTCAGCATCTTTTCCTTGCATCTGTGCTATCACATAATTTATGCAGTGTTTCCATTACATTTAACCTATTTAAAGTGTTCATTTACTATTTTGCTTACTAGTTTGTTTTGCAGCTTTACAGAATAAATAATGTTTTAAGCATTTCTCTTCAGGGTTTCACAGTTATTAACTAACAAGGGTCGATTAACCTGAGATGATTTATTTACAACTTAGCCATTGTGGAGTAGAATTATTTTAATGTCTTTGGCATGTTCTCTATCCAGTGATAATATTATTCAAAAGTGGCACTTTTTCTCTTTCCTTTGGAAAATGTTGAGAACTTCCACACAGATTGGTAAAATGAGCAGTTCTGCGATTGTGTGAGTTACATGGGCTTTTGCTATTGTTAGCTGACTTCATAACTATTTTTATGAGGTATACTTGATATTGTTATAACATTTTTTAAAAAATTAAAAAATAGAGATGAGTTATTATTATGTTGCCCAGGCTGGTCTTGAACTCCTGGGCTCAAGTAATCCTCCTACCTGAGCCTCCCAAAGTGCTGGGATACAGGTGTCAGTCACCATACCCAGCCTGCTATGACTTCTAGGAAACTTTGTTTCTTATATTATACTTGCCCTTGTTTAAACTTTTATTTAATCTTGTGTGTAAAATGATTGCTTAGTAGAAAGATGCCAGTATAATTTACTTGATACTATTACTTTACTTGATAACATTTTGAAGAGAAGAAGACATTTAGGCTGAAGAAAATGAATAATTATGGGCCGGGCGTGGTGGCTCACGCCTGTAATCCCAACACTTTGGGAGGCTGAGGCAGGTGGATCACAAGGTCAGGAGTTCGAGACCAGCCTGGCCAACGTGGTGAAACCCTGTCTCTACTAAAAAAAAAAAAACAAACCACAAAAATTAGCCGGATGTGGTGGTGGGCACCTGTAATCCCAGCTACTTGGGAGGCGGAGGCAGGAGAATTGCTTGAGCCTGGAGGCAGAAGTTGCAGTGAGCCAAGATCACGCCATTGTACTCCAGCCTGGGCAACAAGAGCAAAACTCCATCTCAATAAATAAATAAATAAATAAATAAATAAATAAATAAATAAAAAAGGAGAATTACGAAGAACTTGGTTCCACATGTGAGATAGTCCTCATACTGCATCAGTAGTGACTTAAACTTTTTTAAACTATTATTTTTTTAGTGGGGAGATTTGTTGAATTTGGGAAGCCTCCAGTTTTAATAAAATTTATTTATTTATTTATTTTTTATTTATTTATTTTTTTGTTGAGACGGAGTCTTGCTCTGTCGCACAGGCTGGAGTGCTGTGGCTGGATCTCAGCTCACTGCAAGCTCCGCCTCCCGGGTTTACGCCATTCTCCTGCCTCAGCCTCCCAACTAGCCGGGACTACAGGCACCTGCCACCTCGCCCGGCTAGTTTTTTGTAGTTTTTTAGTAGAGACAGGGTTTCACTGTGTTCGCCAGGATGGTCTCGATCTCCTGACCTTGTGATCCGCCCGTCTCGGCCTCCCAAAGTGCTGGGATTACAGGCTTGAGCCACCGCACCTAGCCAAACATATCTGTAAAACTTAGGACTATAGAAATGCTAAGAATAAAGAACTAAGGGAGTTACACACGTTTGTAGTCAGAAATTAAGTTCAAAAAATAATTTAGGTCATTTGCATTTTTTAGTATGCAAAATAAATGGAAAAATTAAAGTGCAATAAAAATATAATTTCGAAAATGAAGGCAGTTAAAATTGAAAACATCGAAATATTTATTATCATTTAATAAAATAAACTTCAAAAAAAGTATGAAAATGTAAGTATCTTTACTTATGTAGGATTAAATATATTTCAGATAATCTGTCCTCTATAATGAATTGATTTAATTATGTTTTTCTGTTTTTAGAAATGAGCATCTTTTTATTTCTGGAAACAACTTTTTAATGAGATTTTATTAAGCATTAGACTATGACTAATTATAATATTCAAAGCCAAAACCAAAACGGTGGGTAAATAAATGAATAAAACAAGGCACATTAATAGAAAAAAAATGAATAAAATCAATTACGGGTTCCACTTGAAACACCTAATCTCATGATAATAGCAATAATAAAACAATTTGTACATACTTTATTAGTTGAACATTTATTAAAAATATAAGAGCACAGAGCAAATTAATTTGGAAGAAAATTTAAATCTTTTACATACAAATACCCTCAAGAATAATAAATCATGTATTAATAAAATTAAACCAGCTGATAATTTTAGAAAGTGCTTCACGTGCAGAGAATTTTATTCAAGTCCTCTCTGCTCTCTGCCAGTGCTTGCTTTTTTAAAAAAATTTTTTTGAAATGGGGTCTCACTCTGTCACCCAGGCTGGAGTGCAGCAGCACGATAGCAGTGCAGTGCAACCTGGACCTCCTGGGCTCAGGCAATCCTCTCACCTCAGCTTCCTGAGTAGCTGGGGCTGCAGGCATGTGCCACCACACTCAGCTAATTTACAAAAAACGATTGCAGAGAAAGGGTCTCACTATGTTGCCCAGGCTGGTCTCAAACTTCTGGGCTTAAGTGAGCCTCCTGTCTCAGCCTCCCAAAAAGTTCTGGGATTACAGGCATGAGCCACCTTGCCCAGCTATTAAAGCCTTTTATATTCAAAATATTTTGAGCCAAAATACATAATTACTGAATTTAGGAATTTTTCTGAGACAGCCATCCAAATACTATTTAAATATTCTTTCAACTCCGGTGAACTTTTGGTTTGATTTTTTTATCTCTGTACATAATTTTCAACTATCAGTCTCTCAGAGCAAACAAGTGGGCCGTAGTGCACCGGTTGTGATGTTCTGAACCATCTGACCGAGTATCATATTTGTGTTTAGAGAGTGAAAGTGGAGCAGGAACTGAGGACCTTCATGCCGGTCCTGGCTGTGCCACTGGCGAGGCTCTTGGACTTGCTCTTTGGAATGGATGGAATGTTACAATCAGATGAGATCATAGAGTGGTCTAATTCACTCAATAGATAGAAGAGGGAAGAATAATCGTTGCTGTGACATTTATGTTTTGATCAAGTCCCAGTGCTAGTCATTCGTTTCATTAAACTTTGTCTTCATCAAAGGTGTTACCCCGTGAGAATATTTGATGAGTCTGATATGAAATACAGTCCTAATGACATTCAATCATGCTTTTCAGCCTTTTAAATCATACAAGTGAAGAATATTGAGTGCTCTCTAAATGAAAGATGTCATTATAAGAGTAGAAAGAACCACTCCTGGAATAAAAGGGGAATTGCAAGTTTGTATTGGTTGGGAGTGGTGGTTCATGCCTGTAATCCCGGCACTTTGGGAGGCTGAGGTGGGCGGAAATCACGAAGGTCAGGAGTTTGAGACCAGCCTGGCCAAAAACCCCGTCCCTACTAGCCGAGCGTGGTGGCTCACACCTGTAGTCCCAGCCACTTGGGAGGCTGAGGCAGGAGAATTGCTTGAACTGGGGAGGTGGAGGTTGCAGTGAGCCAAGATGGTGCCACTGCACACCAGCCTGGGTGACAGAGTGAGACTCCATCTCAAAATAAATAAATAAATAAATAAATGTAAATAAATAAAAAGTTTTCATTGTCGAATTTTGGAGGAGGGATTTCTCATATGTTTCAGAAGGAAAGGAGAGAACAGAGGAAGAATACATTTTTTGCTGGCATTGAATTTGCAGCCTCTCTTGAAGATTGGTTTATTCATGGTGGAATTATGGCCAGTGGAATGTGGGTTGAAGTAACCCATACCCACTGCAGGTCTGGCTTATAAAAATCTCCCCTATGAGACCACCATTCTTTGTTTACAGCTAAACAAAAAGACTCCAGGACCCAGAGAAGGCAGAGCCATGAGATGGGAGGAATCTGTCAAAAGGCTGTCAGGAAAGACAACCAACTAGGATAGCCAAACTGGACTAATATATGCACAGAAGTCAACCTTTATTGTGTTATGCCACTGCACTGGAGGTGTTACAGCATTGAGCCTGCCCCAATGCACAAACAAACTGTGCGCTACCATCAGCAGGATCAGGATATGTGAAATCAGGTTTATTTACAGGAAGTACACAAATAAAGCACCCTTTAGAGCTAACACAAGCGACTACCTGGAAAAATGTAGATAATAAGCATGATTGGGAAAGCAGGCTTCTAAAAAATAGACACCAAAATGTAGAAGTAGAAAGATTGTGATGCTGCCATTCACACATCGTGTCAGTTTTGTAGAGGCACAAATTGGGTCCCACAGGTTACCCTGCACCTGCATACAAATTTCGTTTGCCTGTCACTGTATAAAAAATTGAATCAATCATGTTATTTCACACACAAATAGTCTTTTGTTTTTCTTGGAAAATTGTAAGAGCTAGCCATATTGAGCCTGCACTTCTTTGTGGCAAGAATCAGCTGGAGCTGGAGGCTTGCACTGCTGTTTCCCACAGCCCCTACCACTGCACCTACCCACTTCTCTGATTTCTATACTAGCTTAGTTCTGGGCATTTTGTCTTTTCTTTTCTTTTTCTCTGTCTCTGTCTCTGTCTCTGTCTCTGTCTCTGTCTCTGTCTCTGTCTCTCTCTCTCTCTCCTTCCTTCCTTCCTTCCTTCCTTCCTTCCTTCCTTCCTTCCTTCCTTCCTTCCTTCCTTCCTCCTTTCCTCCTTCCTTCCTTCCTTCCTTCCTTCCTTCCTTCCTTCCTTCCTTCCGTTTTTGACCGAATCTTACTCTGTTGCCCAGGCTGGAGTGCAGTGGCGTCATCTTGGCTCACTGCAATCTCTGCCTCCCAGGTTCAAATGTTTCTTGTGTCTCAGCCTCCCAAGTAGCTGGGATTACAGGTACGTGCCACCACTCTCGGCTACTTTTTGTATTTTTAGTATAGATGGGATTTCTTCTTGGTTGTTGCTTGTTCTGTTCATTCCTTTTACCTAAATGTTGTTCACTCCATCTCCCTATATCCAGATTCTTTAACACCCAACTCAAGTACTGCTGTCTTCCTGAATCCTCTCTCATTCCATTCTTTCTCCCTTCTCTGAAATCCCTTTGAATTAAATCTATGCCTCACAAGGTACTTAATTTATCACTTTTAATGTTATATTGCAGACACTTAAATATAAATTACCTGGACATAAAAAGTCCAGGATGAGTGGGAGGGCTGTGTGTGTGTGTGTGTCTGTGTGTGTGTGTGTGTGTATGTGTGTGTTAGAGAGAGGGAGAAATAACTTTTTCTGAGTCTCCTAATGGTCTATTGATATCTTACATACATTGACACAATTTCTCATAGCTATTAGATTAGAATCTAAAACCTCTCCTTTAAAAAGCTGTATTTTTCTTTTTTATCCTTTTTGAGACAGGGTCTCACTCTGTCATCAAGGGGGCAGTGGTATGATCTTGGCTCACTGCAACCTCTGCCTCCCAGGCTCAAGTGATCCTCCCACCTTTGCCTCTGGAGCTGGGACTACAAGTGCATGCCACCAGGCCCAGCTAATTTTTGTATTTTTTGTAAAGAGGGGGGGTTTGTTTTTTTTGTTTGTTTGTTTTCCAGCTGGGCACAGTGGTTCACGCCTATAATCCCAGCACTTTGGGAGGCCGAGGTGGGTGGATCACCTGAGGTCAGGAGTTTGAGAGCAGCCTGGCCAATGTGGTGCATCGTCTTTACTAAAAATACAAAAAAATTAGGCATAGTGGCAGAGGCCTGTAATCCTAGCTACTTGGGAGGCTGAGGCAGGAGAATCGCTTGAACCCAGGAGTTGGAGGTTGGAGTGATCAAAGATCTCACCATTGCACAGCCTGGGCAACAAGAGCGAAACTCTATCTCAAAAAAAAAAAAAAAAAAGGTTTTTTTTTTTCATGTTGCCAAGACTGGTCTCGAACTCCTGAACTCAAGCCGTCCTCCCACGTCAGCCTCCCAAAGTGCTGGGATTACAGGCATGAGCCACCGTGCCCAGCCAAAAGGTATATTTCTCTTAATACTGCCAAAGATTTTTTGAATAATCACAAGAAGTTCTTGAATCCAGCAAGTTGTATGATCATTTCTACAGTATATCATCAAATAGTTTATTTTTGATCAAGAGAGTTTGTACTGTCTTTTATGTTGTCTTGAATCCAGAAATAACATTAAAATATTGTACTTCTGAAGCATGATAGGATTCCAAAACTTCAGGTGACAGGTGACACTCTACTGTCCAAGACCTTTTGTGTTCTGTCTACTACTGGGTCCCTACCACCCATACCAGTGCCTGGCACGCAGTAAGATATCAGTGACTGCTGAAAGTTGATGAACATGGTGATTACTTGGTTGCTGCTGTTCTTGTGATAAGATGATCAAAATTAAAACTGAGCACTTAGCAGTGGCACCATGAGGATATGTTTTCTTTCTTGTGAAATAAAAATAAGAGGTTTGGAAGCAGAAGTTAAACTGCCACATTTCCAAGCCAGCCTTCATTTAATACCATTTACGTGCATGACACACCAAGCTTTTATGTTGAAGCTATTCATCTGGGTGGGGAGCCCATTGCCAAGTCTTGCCAGCACGATGAAAAAGAACCTGATGGCTTGTTGATGTCATTGTGCAAGGAGGAATAGGCTTTTCAAAAATATGACTCAAGTCTACCCAAATATGTGCACTTTTTGTATTTTTAAGTGTGTCATGTGGATTATGATTTTAGTGCAAGATGATGATAGGGGATCACTTCTTAAGATTACAAAACTTTTGGATTATTATTATTTCCAAGTCATGAAGTAGAAAGCAGTGGCATGCTGATTGCTCTCTGTCTCTTCAGTCTTCCTTTTGCCCTTTGCTACAAATGTGTTGACTTTCTCTTTGGATACCATGTGAGACCTGTGTAAATGCAAGTGATGTGAAGATAAGGCCTAGGAAGGCATATCTGTAAAGAAAAATGGAAAAACACCTTTGAAGAAGCTTAGCTGTAGCTGAAAGTGATAGTTACCAGGAGAATGACTGACTACCAAGCACATTGTATATTAGACCCAGCTAATACATTATTCATAAGGGACAGGAAAAGCAGTTTCCCTCCTTTCCTCCCTCCCTTCCATTTCCTTCCTTCCTTCCTCCCTCCCTTTTCCTTCTTTCCTTCCTTCCTTCTTTCCTTCCTTCCTTCCTTCCTTCCTTCCTTCCTTCCTTCCTTCCTTCCTTCTTCTCTCCCTTCCTTCCTTCCCTCCTTCCTTCCTTCTTCCCTCCATCCCTTCTTCCCTCCCTCCCTCCCTCCCTCCCTCCCTCCCTCCCTCCCTCCCTTCCTTCCTTCCTTCCTTCCTTCCTTCCTTCCTTCCTTCCTTCCT